>NC_138151.1:27821524-28419024 GCF_964199315.1 Orbicella franksi
GTATAAGAAGTGAAACAAAGAACAGTTACCACATGAAAACATACAAATGAGCTATTGAGGTTCGACACAAAATTTTCATATAGGATCTTGTGACTGACAAAAAAAACTTCTAAGCAATTTTATGACATCAATTAAACACAAGGTAATGCTGCAGTTATTAACTCTCATTTGTTCGCAATGACGCTGAAAATGCTGATTGCGATGCACATTTTCCTTTCTTTCAAAAAGTCTGGACAAATAATAAATGTGTACTTAAAATAAACTATTGTTTCTTTATTAGCTCAATCGCCATTCGCTTTCTCTTTGAGTGATAAAACACTCCGATAAACCTAAAGGAATATGGCCGAATCTAGTCAAATAATTTGTAAGCGACACTAATTATTTTGCAATTCCTTTAGGAAAAGTCCTCATTCCGGTTGGATATGATAGCGATGATGAATTTCATTGTAAGAAAGTTGCCCACAGGTTATCTTCTTTCTGAGATAACGAATGCCAGGACTTATGCTTATAAGCCTTCAGCATAACCGAGACTCTAAGGCACTGAGACGATGATTGTGATTGTTTTTAAAAAAATCACGTCTTGAGTTTGTAATAACCACGCTAGGTGTTCACAAGATGATAAACTTAAAAAGGTCGCTTCTTTTCTAATGAGCATGCACAATTGCTTATATAAGACTTATAAGGGTATCATTTTGGTAAACAAAAGCATTGACGCGCTCTCAAGTGAATTTCAAAAGGACAATTTGCCAAGTTGTTGCTCTGTGGTTGTGTAAAGACACCTAACTGCATGCATGTTAGTACGTTAATAATCTATAATTCACTTGCAGTCACCTTATAAAGGTTCACATCATTTGATGTCAATACATATTTTATTTCGCAGGAGCGCAAAACCGGTCGACGTACCATGTCTGTTTACTTGGTGATTTTCCCTGCTGCTGTTCCTAGGTAGAGCTTTCTTTGATGACGTGAAAGAGGAAGAAGATGCCACAATGTTTGCCATGATGAGCAACAAAAAAAGTTGTAACAGAACCGATTTGAAAGCTAGTGTTAATTTTCATCTTTAATGGGAGCAGTTACTGCAGGAGAATTCTTCAAGTTTGGAAGATTTACAAGTTATGCTTTTTCAAGCTTTCATGATGATACTCTACTTGCATAAAGGACTGCCTCGTTTTTTCTTTAATCCTGTTTAAGGTTTTTCCTGCCTTTGTTGTAATCGGTTTTTTTTTCTACAGGTACCCATGCATATTTGCAATTTTCGAGACACGGCGATTGACCTGTTCAGCTTTCCAACAAAACGACTTACGTGTTGTCAAGAATCGTAATCATCCCGGCTATATAGAGAGGTAAGGCGTAAAACATCGTGTTTTCGTCGAATTAGTCACCTCTGCCCGGCAGCAGAGGGATTAATTAGCTAATGTTGTGTTTCTGAAGATAAAAGGAAAGTGCATCAAGGTGAGTTTGATTAATAAGTGCTAACCTGTTACCGTAACAAGTTTTCGTGGATATTCCATATTCTGGAATATTATGGAGTATTCTCTTGGTAGACACAACTGTGCAATATGAACACTTTCGAACTGCAAACAGTTGACGTGATAAACAAATATGCAAACCCAACCCCTATGAGGCGACCCTGTGTTCGGTGCCCTAATTGTCTCGTATTATAAATAGGGTACGTCTGTATTAGGAAGTGTCAGAGTTAAAATCTGGAAACTCTGCAATCTGAACCACAGTAAAAAACAAGATCTATTCAACTCTTTTCTCTGTTATTCAGACCAGTTGTTACCATAAAGGAGGATGAAAGAGACTATGTAACCTGGCAATCTGACAAATGACTGTACATGCTTACTCCAAATGGAGGAAAACAAAAACCAAAACAAAAAACGCGAAGTATAAGTTTGTCTGGTCGCTCCTCAAGCCGCATCATGATTAAACTTTATTACAACTGTTTTTGACTCATCGCACTGAACGTGTTTAATAAAGCTGCTAACTCATCAAGGACGTTAATGAAAAGAAAAACAATATATGAACAACAGTTTTCTAAAGGTCATCAATGAGTTAACATTGTTAATTAAGACTCTGTATTGGAAGTGCCAGAAATGATGTAATCAGGAAAGCTATCAACAAAAAAACATAGATTTTGTTCCTCTCCGGCAAACAGCAGCCAGATAATGTTTTCAATGCTTTACAATTTTCTTTCTTTAACCATAAATCCATCAGTTTATCAGCCCAAATTTTGCTCATTAGAGACTTAGATAGGTCAATTGGACAGGATTATGGAGAAAACAGAACGTTTTGAAAAATTGTGCTTTTCTCTAATGTCATCGGCGAGTTTACAACTCTATTAAACTCCTCCTGTACGTTCAGTCAAACGGATCATTGACAAAGTTTTAGGTTCTGTCCTCGTGTACCGGTTCACAAGAACCGATACAAAAGACCCAATAATGTTCAACAGCTAAACAAAGGTTCGTAATTATAAAGAAAGGAGTATAATGGTTATTCCCTCTGCGTACCGGCACACCAGGACACAACCAAGTTTTAAACGTCAAAATCGATCATGAGACGACGAAGCGAAGTTCCACTTCTTCCACTTCTCCTTATCCAGAGTGTCTCTCTATAGTTACATTTTGCTCATCTGCATGTTTGGAGTCAGCAACAACTTATCAGTCTTACAGGTTACATAATTTCTTACGCCCTCGATTGCGGACTAATCTAACAGGGAAAAAATTTTGAGTTTGTTTTTGACGTCGTTCCTACTGCAATATCTTTGACACTTCCTGATTCAGTTGTACCCTGTTAAAGATAGGAGATTAACAAGAGGCCGACTGGAGCGTTTGCAAAATTTCCATCACGTCCAAATGAAGGTGTTCGTAATGCACGGCTATGTCTACAAAGAAAATAATTCGGAATACTCCAGAATAATGCATGGACATCCACGAAACTTGTCACGTTACCAGGATAGCACTTATTAATCAAACTCACATTGTTACACTTTCCTGATATTTTCAGAAACACAATATTTGTTAATTATTCCCTCTGCAACTGAGTAGAAGTGACTAATTCGACGAAAACACGGTTTATCACACCTTTCTAGTTTATAAAGGGCAAGGAATATTCTTGTAAACACAAAATCAGTTTTGCTGGAAAGCTGAACAGGTCAATCATGTTCGTCTCCTTGGTGATTTTCTCGTTGATGTTTGTAGGTAGAGCTGTTTCTTATGAGTTGGAAGATTACGAGGAAGATGAAGAAGATTTTGCAAAGGTGTGTGCTACAATGAAGCGATTTTAGAGTTTGTTAACAGTTTCACCCTGATGCGGCTTTATTTACTTGATGAGGCCTCAGCTGTACTCAAGGCGTCGTCATAACAGTCCTTCATTTTTTTCGTCTTCAGTAGACTTAGCTACTCGCGGTTTTATTACATTTCAATATTTTTAGGGAAAAACACACATTAGTTCTTTATTATATGGATATGAGGTTTCTAGGAAGTTTAATGTCTCTTTCCACTTCATTCTTATAGGATTATCTGAGACAGTACCACTACATCTCACCAGCCAGATCTGGGAATCATAACACCACCGTAGCAATTGAGAACTTTCAGAAGTTTTTTGGTCTGCCAGTGACAGGTGAACTGGACGAGGACACGATATACGAGATGAAGAAACCGCGTTGTGGAGTCCCGGATGTTGACATCACTGGAGGACGCCAAAAGCGTTACGCTACGTCGGGAAAATGGAGGAAAACCAATCTTAAGTATTACATGACTTACGGGGACGATATGTCACACGATCATCAAGCGAGGATTATGGCCAGAGCGTTTAAATACTGGAGTGACGTGGCACCACGACTGCAGTTTGCAAAAACTGACGACCTTAGCAAAGCTGACTTCAGGGTCAGGTAGGATGATGTTTTAAGGCTAATACTATTGTCGTTACCTAGTGAACTCATTTGAATGTCTAAATGGAAGACTATGAGGTGACCAATCATTGAAAGATGTATTTTTGCAAAATGAAGTTTTTGATGTTTGTTAGTTAGTTTCAACTTGGGCATGCTTACATATGAAATACTGATTGATACTGTGCATGTATTTAACAATAAGATTACGAGCTCGAGATTTCTATGAAGTGATAGTTGAAGAAGCCAAACGTTGTGTCATATATTACCTCGACTGAAATCGAAGCCGAATAATCTAACTGTTTTGGAAAAATTCTGGCCTAATTTTCATCAAATAGACTTGCAAGTATTTCTCTATATTTAATAGTAACTGACTCTACGATTTAAAATTTTTTTTTAAGGTTTAAAAGTCGCGTAACAGCCAAATGCTTTTCTCTCGGAAACTGAGTTTTCTCGTAATGCTTCTAAATCGTTCCCAAAAGTTCAGAGAAAGGACAAAACGTTTCCATTACGAGAACAACCTTTAATTAAGCAATTGCACACCAATGAACAATTACATTATGAGCTCGAGATTTCTATCGCGTGATAGTTGACAAGGGCGCAGCCCGAGCCAACTATCACGCATAGAAATCAAGAGCGAATAATACAATTGTTCTATTATGAATCTACTAGTCGTTCAAAACTTTATCGAAACCCTCCTTACAGACACTTCGAAAACGCCAAGAAGCGGACGTCATTTTGCTAACAAGGGCACACCGCTACGCTAATCACTATCTATTCCAGAATAAATAGTGGGTAGCGTAGCCAGTAAGAGAACGGCATTCGTGAAAGAACGCTAGTAGATTTATACTAATAGTTGATAGCCTGCGATAGCTCGGCCAGTCAGGTTGTTGCATGTTAGCAGAATGCTAAAATGTTTTTTTAAGAGGAGTTTCTAAATGATTTTATTCTTCAGCTTTGGCAAAAGAACTCATTCCGGTGTCCCTGGTGAACAACAATGCGCTCATCCGTTTGATGGACCAGGCAAAGTCTTAGCGCACGCGTATTTGCCATCAGATGGACGAATTCATTTCGATAACGAAGAATATTACACTGAAAGTGGTACATCGTCTGGGTGGTTTTGGTGGAAGAGAAACTCTCAATCGCTGCTGTATGTAGCTGTTCATGAGATTGGTCATGCGTTGGGTCTGAAGCACTCCAACGTCCAAGGTGCTGTCATGTGGCCCACAGCAAAGACAGGGACGCCTAGATTACATCAGGATGACATTAACGGAATAAAATCCCTCTATGGTGAGTGTGTGTACCAATACGAATCCGCATTCTCTAACGAATGTAAACTAGTTATTAGCTATTGACTTTAGTTAGGTGTCCCCAGACAGATAATCTATGGCTAAATACACTAACAAGTATTCATTCATTCATTTATTCATTCATTCATTCACTCATTCGTTCATTCGTTATACATTGACAAGTTTTCATTCATTCATTCATTCATTCATTCATTCACTCACTCATTCGTTCATTCGTTATACACTGACAAGTTTTCATTCATTCATTCATTCATTCACTCATTCGTTCATTCGTTATACACTGACAAGTTTTCATTCATTCATTCATTCGTTATACAGTGACAAGTTTTCATTCATTCATTCATTCATTCATTACACACTGACAAGTTTTCATTCATTCATTCATTCATTCATTATACACTGACAAGTTTTCATCCATCCATTCATTCATTCATTCGTTATACACTAACAAGTTTTCATTCATTCATTCATTCATTCATTCATTCATTCATTCATTCATTCATTCATTCGGAATGCAAATAGCATTGAAGGCTTGGATTTGAACCACTAAAGTCTTATTTTGATGATAGCGACAAAATACTCTCGAACGTAAGCTTAACGTGATCGCGTTTTGTTTGCCTTGTAAAATTGAGGATGTCATTGTTCAGAAACAATTTAGAAATAAACAAAAGGCTACAATATTTCAATAAAAATTTAGTGCTTCCAATGAATTATTTCTTCTTGTCCTTCAAGACGTTTGTTGACTACACTGCCATTATAATATGATCGTCTTGTATTTTTTTAGAGATTTATTTGAATATGTATATTAATATATTATAATTATTGTAAATAGTACAAAACAATAAAAATCTAATCTAAATCTAAACTATTCTTCATTGCAGGTTAAAACGTAAGCATCCTTTAGTAAAGAAGATTTTCTTCACCTGCTCGCAAAAGAATTCTTTGCGGGAAAGAAAGAGTAGAGGAGTTGATTATGTTAATATAGAATGATGTCAATAAAAGATGTAATGTTACATACTTTGTCTGTCACTTTTAAAGAAATTATTGAAATAATATCTTTAATTAAGCCCCCCCCCCCCCCCCCCCACCCCCTTTCCTGTTGGGAATGGGAAAAAAAAGCCTACTTCCGTAGCGCTGTCTTTAGCTTACGAAAACAGAGTTTTCTTCAAATTCTTGGGATCTTTGGTTTAGGTGTTAATACGTCTAATTGGTCCTTTTAAGATAAATCAATTTGAACCTACTTGGTAAAAAACGCAAAATTGAAGGGCAGTAAGAGATATTAACTGAAACCTCAGGGAATCTAACAATCGGCACCAAAAGAACAAATTTCGTGACGGTATGAGACTATTATTTTAAACCAAAAACCAATGTCCAAACTAGAACAAAAGAAGTCTTTCATTAATGAAGTATCAAGTAACCTAACTGGCTGAATTTCAATAAATTAGACAAAACGATCAATTACGTTAAACAGAGGTAATCATCTTTTTGCAGAAATCTCACCGCATCAAATTTTTGTATTTTTTCAACCACTGAGGACTTTTTATGTTCTACTTTAGACATTAGTCATTACATTTTTTTGTGACTACTTTTGTATAAAGTAGAACATAAAAAGTTTTTTATCAGTGGTTAACTAATGAAAAAGTTGATTCACTCAAAAGTGAAGTGCAGCGAAATCACCTCAGGATCAAAGCAATCGACACCAAAACCAAAAATTATTCATGATTGAGTCAAACAATTTTTGTTTGATTTTTTTTTTTTTTTTTTTGGTTTTGGCGCCAATTGCTCTATTCCCTGAGGAGATTTCAATAAATAACCTCTCGCTACACTTTCCTTTTGCGTTAACTAGGTAGCTTCAAATAGGGGCAATTAGACGTAGTAACAACACAACCGAAGATCCCAAGAAACTGAAGAAAATCCTGTCTTCATGAATTGCTAGGACACTTGTGCGAACGTGATAATGCAATTTCAAAATTCTCAAGAGTCTGTGGTAAAGTTGGCTTAAATGGACGACCACGGCTAAAAAACATCAGCACGGAAAAGGTCTATCCCTTGAAACCAATGCCACTTAATCAAAAATGTAGTTTATCTTGTAAAAAATTCATCTACACCTTCAGCTTGAATTTAAAGATAATGTATGCACAAATAGATCATTATCTGCGAGTGTATAAAAACAGCTTCTCCCAAGCAAACCAACAATGTTTCTTAACTTGAAAGGTGATCCAACTAAAACGCTATTTTGAACTAGGCATTAACAAAGGCCAATGGCAAAGATCCAAGAAATTGCTGTTTTAGTTGGCATTTTGTTCGTGGCCACGGTGTTGGTTGGTCGAACAGATTGTTTTGGCAATAATGTGAAAGCCAAAAGGGAATTTAAGGAGAGGGCGCCACGCGAAATTATACAGTGAGATATAAATACATAGCAAGATTGACTTTTTGTCCTCGCAGTAATGATACCGAAAAACCACATTTTTGAGCCAAATGTCATTTGGAGATGTCGCGTCATGTTTCAATTTCTCTGTATTTCGGTGCACAAGCAATTTCATTTGAAAGAGCGCACCCATCTATTTCCGGCCGGCTCGAAGTGACTTCTAAGTGGCCTCGTTATCAAATTGATTTGCGGTTGGCTAAGTAAAAATAACACAAAGCTGCAAATATTATAGAGCGGAATTTAATAAGCGGAACGAAACCTTTCTCAGTGTCTGTCAAGAATTCAAGGATAGTATTGACTAACGTCATTTTCCGCCTAAGCGCCATTAAGAATATGTTAACAGTCAAAGGAATGCCATGTTTTGATTGGTTGGCGAAGTGAAGCGTTAGCGTGATGGCCAAATGATGCACTACTTTAAAGTGCACCTAACCCCCAAAATTTTTTTTCGCTAAAACGAATCTACTTGTTATTTGAAATAGTTGTGCGAAAAAATTTTTGGATTCCGTGAAATCCTCGATTTTCTGTGCCCCGACGAAATCTCGAAAATAGCTCCAAAACACCGCCATTTTGTTTCACGACCGAGTTTGAGGAGAATGGGTCCAGCGGCTCTTGTGACGTCTACCCAGGAAGGTTGGATATCTCACGTCCTCTCGTTTCCTTCAGGATTGTGCAATACACATTCGAAAAGTGCGCAGAAACGCCTTCCAGAGGTGCTATCGGCTGTTGCAGTAATATTCCAGATTTATTAAATTCTCAGCCTCGGATAATGCAATTCTAGCTTTCTGATTGGTTCACTGGATCTCGGTTACCAGCCATTATACCTGCGTTTGACCTTATATGGAAATGAAAGCGGCAAATGTTGCTCGGCATGAGCTTTTTCGCGTGAAGCAAAGTTTCGTCGACAAAAAAAATGGGTGAAAAAAAGCACATTCGGTGAGCTATCTACACAGCAAATACAGGAAATTATGGACAATGCCGACCCAGTAACAACAAAAAAGCCACAAAGCTCGAGATAAGATTATTTAACGGTACGTATACGTTAAGTTTCCCTTAAAGTTGCAAAATTAAAATATGACCGGCGAGATTTTACGCATTCATGAAGATTATGTAACAAAAACAAATTTACCTGAACAGAATGGCTTGCTAGTCCTGGTGGCACCAAATTTTCGAAACCGATATAAGAAATGTCAAAAGAAGAACTGAATGTTCAGTTGAAGTGTTTTTACTCGTCTGCGAGGAAGAAAGATGACACGTATTGCAAAAGTTCATTGATTAAATCCATTAAAGCTGCCAGTTGATCATTTCCTTCGCACGCCGCCGCACAACAAACCGTTTCCCATTATCTCTGACCAGGCAAATAAATTATTAGAGCATATGCATTTGTAAAAGGCCGCAGGAAAACAGGCATAATTGCCGGTGTAGTCCGTAAGAAACCAGTTTCCAATGAGCAGATGAGGAAACTGTTCGACTAAGCAAGCTCGGATCGGCCGAGAGCAAGAATCCCGCACAGCTACAGAGGACGACCTAGTTTTATCTCAGTCTCTTTTTTGGCCAACGACGACGAGAGAATCAACGACAGCTAGCGCCAACAATTCTGTCCTTGCGAAAAACACCTCAAGGAGTTGAGTGTTTTGAGTTGAACCGAAGTAAGCCCGGTTCTTTACCAGCCACGAAAAACCACCAGGGTGGCCTCGGAGATTCTGAAGATGAATCTGACGCTAAGATAGTTTCTGTCCTTGACTCTAAAACTGACCAACAATGAGCTCCACACATACAGCTCGAAATGCCAAGGCTTTCGAAGTAAGGGAATCCTGAGAGAGATCTTGTCGAGAATAATTTTGGCACAACGTCTGTGTCACATGGCAATCAAAGTTTTCCGCAGCATTATTACGATGGCAATGTGCAAGTGCACAATTATTTGGCTCTTCTCCATGACTCGAACTCGAACGCTTTTCAAACTTTCTGGCCAAGGTTATATCTCCTTCATTTGATAGACGTTTCTTGAATTCTACTTGATTGCAATTTCATTCAGCAAATTCGTTTGCTTCGCTCTCAAATTTTTCATTCAACTAATTTTACAAACGGCGCGCATGTCATGTGATTTCCCACTTGTTGTTGTTTTTGTCACATCGACTTCCGGTCGTTTTGTAAAATTAAAAACCAATAAAATTAAGCTATATTTCCAAGAATACAAACGCACCGAATTTAATAAAACAATTATTCCATTCGCGCTTGTTGGATATGAGATTGGTTATAGCCAACTCGGCCCTACGGGCCTCGTTGGCTATTTACCATCTCATATCCAACGCGCGCTCATGGAATAATTGTTAATTAAAGAAAGATATACTGTACAATTTACTGACGATGATCGGCTAATGGTACAATAAAGACGTAAACGACGGTTGATTTTGTCGAACCGAAACAAGTGAACTGAATCTGTAAGAACCATTAAAGAATTCTCACTGGAATTTGTTCCGCAGACTTTCGAACGCTATTTTCATAAATTTTCTGCTTAAAGCTAACCAGAAATTTTTAGAAATACTACCGAAAACCTATATCTTACAATCCCGCAGTATTTATAACATAACCGGCAAAGTTGTGTGATCCGATCATGATCAAGAAGCGTATTAACTGATATGTAAATAGGTCGCAACTGTACGCCGCTAACCAGCACTTATTTCTCTTTCGATTTAGATAAAAGTAGAAAATTAATCCTTTAGAATTACATCACAAAAAAATTGTTAGACTCACAGAGTTTTTCGAAGGTTTGGAAATCAGCAGTGCGACAGAGATTCTGTGCAATAGCGTCGAAAATATGACCGCGGAACATTATCTGCGGACCGCTTAGGGAACACATCCTTTTCGCTTATCCGACGAATTTCACTGCAAACTTTGAGAACAATTTACATTGGTTATTTGGAGTTACGAGTTAAAACGTGTGACAATGTGAAATCGGTAATTGTATGAAATGTTTCCTTCCACCTTGTTCTCGCAGCTTCAAAAATACAGGTCCAAACAGTACGATTTTCAATCGATCGAAGCCAATGTTTTGGAGGTCATCAAGTCTCGAAAACTGCAACACGTACGTCGCTCTTATAAACATGAAGCATTCAACAGAAAGTAAAACACAAACTGGATTTAACAGAACAATCATACCTTGACAAAATACATTCTCGCTAAGGACAAATGTAAACGGGCTATAAACACGAGTGGGAATCTTATGTTTACTTGACGAAATTACCATCCAAAGTAGTCCTTGAGTTTTCTTTCCTGCTTTTCGTTTGCCTGCTCCTCCACTTCGTATCTAGCTTTCCATTCCTAATATACAAGCAGCTCGTCGGCAAAGAAGTCTTCCCCTTCGTCGCTTGAAATATTGTAAATTGCTCTCAAAGCTCTAAGCAGTGAGTTCACAGTTGTCGAACGTGCTCGATCGAAGTTCATTTTGGTGTCTTCCAAATCGAAACTTAACTCTGACTCCAGTGACGAAACAAAATGATTCTGAGACAAAGCTTGGACGTTTTAGTCCCAAAATACATCGGAACGATTAGTTTTGTTTTCCATTTTCTCCAGCAAATACAGAGAGCTGACTGAGGCGCCATTGTGTTTGGTTCCTGGGTAGACGTCATCAGGAACCGCCACCCCAGACTCCCTAAAACGCGGTCGTGAAACACTTCAAGCGCGACTTTGAAAGGGCATAGAAAATCGAGGATTCAACCAAATTCAAAAATTTCTTCGCCCAAATGCTTCAAATAAAGCCTAGATTCGTTTTAGCGAAAAAAACTTTTGGGGTTAGGTGCACTTTAAGGAACAATTTTGAAGTACTCAGTTTGTCAGTGGATTATCCACTATGAATTACTTAGCCAACGTTTATGGCAAAAGTTAACATCATTGATTTAGACATCTCCAGAAGGCCTTAAACCCCTCCCTACCCTTAAGCTTTCATTTCTTTTGGAGTGGAATTCAATTATCTCAGCTCGCGACCAACGGTTCAGTGATTATATGGCTGACAAAACAACCCTTCCAGATGGACGTGAGAGAACGGAGTTTCGTAATTGTTATAGGGTCTTGTTCTGCCCCTTCGTTTCAACTACACTGTTGTCCTATTTTCTCGTGAATGTAGTCATAAAGGAATACATTTGATGTCTTCTAGACGGTGCGAATGACGAGACAGCTCCGTGCACCAGCAAGATCCTTGGATTGTGCAGGCCTGGAGAAGAGGGAACTCGGAGATCCTGAAGACAGTCCCATGGAACGAAAGAGTTAAAGTCGATCTAAAAATATGTATGGCGACGGACGAATACTTAAGTCGATGAAGAGAAATAAATTATGCTAAAATTCTGATATTTGTTACGGCAACGCTATCGTTAAAACTGTGCATGCTCAAGCTTTCACATTCGTTGAATTGCCAGCACGTACCGACGTCAGAATTTAAATTAAATATTATAAAATAAACAAGATTTAACAACTGTTCTCTTTGCCTCTTTCATCTTTGTTGTTTCGTGCATTTATATACAGCTATAAAACGGGAAGGGGCTACTTACGCGTACTTATCTTGCCAAAAGAGCGGTTATTATTTGGGTGTCAAAAAGTCATTGGTTTTTTATCACTGCGCTACACGATTGGCTTAAATAACCCACGCCACTTTTTCGTCCAATCAGAAGAAAATCAAAACCTGCCGAAACTTGTTCGCACACGTTTTCCCGCGCTTTGCGTTAGGTGCATTGTATTTGGCCCATTGTGTTTACTTCGTGTTTTGATTGGCTCACTGCATCATTTGTGTCCTTTGTGATTGGCTATGGTGATTGCTTTGGTTTTAAAACACTCAACTGATAACCGCTCTATGGGACACGCCTTTGATTTGGATCACTCCACAGAGAAGGCACATACCAGATGCAAATTGACTTCAAACATTTACAGAGCTTGTGAAACTCAGTAAGCGATGAAAGTTTTGGCTCTTTGGGTGTAGTATTCATGGAGAAATGGGTTCTCAAAAACTTGAACTTGAAATTTTGAGTTTTTAAACCCGCGTTGCCGAAAACGTATTCAATACAACGGACAATAATCGGTACTGATATTATTTTTGTACCTTGATCAGAAACTGAATCGCTTATACTACTACAGCAAATATTGTAAACAAAGATTCCCCTATAAAGTGTAGCCTGCAGTGCAGGCGCGTTATTTGCGCACGAGTGCACATTTGCATATTAGGCCGCCATCTTAGATGGTGTACTCTGGCCCAACCTTTACCTGTCAAGCATCCAATTACAATCCAAGATGGCGGCATCAAAAGCCTGGTCTATCAAGCGTTACGTTCCGAAATGACGCCTGTACTGCAGGCTGTGTAAGGTGTAGATTGTGTCGACTTGTGGGATGAAATGGGATATACGTATCATATCAAACACGAAAGACCGTGTTTGATATATCTTCTCACTCGAAACTAAAACTAAGGAGAAAACTGAGAAAATCGTAAAAATCTATGCTAAGGGACCGTTCATTTTTTATGAGGGAGGGGGGGCTGGTGGGATTTGGGAAGCACCATTTAAAAACCGCATGAACCCCCCTCAGCTTAACAAATTTTTCACATGGCCCCCCCTTTATAGCGGTCATTTTTTGGGATGACCCCCCCCCCCAAAAAAAAAAATTGAACAAACAATATTTAGATTTCAACTTTTTTAATATTTCTCTATTATCCCCCTACTTCACGTTATTGTGCTCACTATGAAGACAATATTTCCAATCCCTATACGACAGAGAGCTGTTGTTTAAAAAACAAATCAAAAGAAAGAGAAGTCAATTTCGGATTTCCTAGTTATGGCTCGCCCTGAGCGTGTGGCATTTGGCCTTTCATTGGCATCTTCCTCATCTGAATTGATGAATGTAAGAATGACGTCATTTGAGTCATCTTCTCCGCCAGAGTCAATGGCATCACTGTCATACTCATCATTGTCACTTTCATCCGTTTCACTGCTGTCAGCACTTGCCCTGTTGTCATTTTGTGTCAATGTCCTGGCATTTCTCAGTGTTGGTTGGCCAGCTTTGAGAGGCCTCTTCTGCTGCAAGCATGAATGTCTTACAATTGCCTTTACTTTCTCACTCTTGCTGCTTTTTAAATGCGCAAAATTCCAAAATGCGCAATAATGGCGAAAGCGACGAGTCGTTTAAGAAAAGGTTTACAGCTGAACGATCCAGGCAGTTTGACATCTTACAAGCAAAAGAAGCAATCTTTCTAAGTGCGGATGGCTGTTCAGAAAGGGCGGGTGAGTTTTCCGTGCCAGGGTACCAGTTGAAGCCCAGTGATGGAAGAAAACTGAACTTTTCCATCAAAGAGCTCAGAGCAATTGTGGAAAAGTTGAATGTCATATTGAAAGATGTAAAGGAACACGATTCCACACTCTTTCAGTCCAATGGGCTTGCTTTAAAGCAGGGCGAAGAATTTGCCCACAGTTTTAATGTAAAACAGATCAAATGTATAGAAGCTAAGTTGACGAAGGTCACGCAGGACATGGAAGCACTAGAAAATAAGAAGAGCAATTATAACAGCATATTCAAGGGCACACTCAAACAGCACATCAACAAAAGGAGAAGGAAAAAAGAAAATCGCAGAAAGTCAAATGAAAGAAAGAGGAAGCGGACTGAAAACAATGTCCAACGAGTTTATGGAATCTGTGTTGGAAACCCGCTAGGAAATGATCTTCCAAATGATTTTGCACAGCTCTTGGAAGGGAATTATTTCACCACAAACCTTGAGCAGGAAGTCAAAGATTATGTTTACACCTTCATGTACCCTGAAGAGTACACTCTGACGGAAAGCATTGCTGCGGCTTGCAGCATTGGGGAAACAGACTTCCATAGCAGCACAAGCGGCGACGAAGAACTCGATGACAGCGAAGATGAAGATGAGTGCCAGTGAAAGTTGCATTCGAAAATAACAGTGTTAAATACTTCTTTTCAGTAGCTACAAATGCTTTTTATCGCCAAACGTTTTTTTAAAGCAGAAGGAAAGTTTGTAATAAATTTGTATCCTGCCTTCTATGTTTATTCTATAGCAATTTTTTTGATATTCAAACATGCCATTTTAAAGTTTTACTAAAATATTTCGCGTGACCCCCCCTTTTTCCCTTATTTTTTTGGGATGGCCCCCCCTCGAAAGCCTTTTTTTTCCCCATGGTCCCCCCCCAAATCCCACCAGCCCCCCCTACCTTATAAAAAATGAACGGTCCCTAATTTAGATCAGATATCCAAACACCGTCACGGTCATGATTTCCTTTGTTTAAACTTGATGAACTATTAACGAGTATGAGAAATTTCTTGGAAATATTTATGCTTAATCTATTCTTTAAAAATGTTGAATTGCCCAGACCTTTCTTGCGCTCGGTTTTTAGTGGTTAAAATAGCGGGTTTCATTTAGCTACAAGTCATTTAGCTTCACAACAAACAAAAATAGCCCTGAACGTTTGTTAAATGTGTAACAGCTAGACTCTCTAACTTCCGTTTGCTTAGTGGCATAAGCAAACAACTCGGGGCGAAATTAGTTTCAGTAAACAGTCGTGCACCCAAGTCATCCCACGTTTTGCGCCGTTCTGTAACCTAGTGCAAGTGATTCGTGCAACTAAGCAATATAGCGTGTTGTGAGTAATGTAACAATGTATTGTAAGTGAGGTAATGTAATGTATTGTAAGTGTGGTAATGTAAGGTAAATCAGTAATTTTACGCAACGTTTTGTAAGTAGGTAATGTCGTTGTAGAAAGTAATGTTTGTGAGTTTATACAAACCCTTGGCTCCTAGGTGGAGCATAGGTCATCCACAGTTTTCTTCCACTGCTCTCTCGTTCAATTTGGGTCCATCGCATGCCTATTTGTCGCAGTTCTTGTTCGGCTGATCTTCTCCAATTGTTTTTCGGCCTACCACGGTTTCGTTTACCTTGAGGATTCCAAAAGAGTGTCTGTTTAGTTACGTTGCTATGTGGTTTTCTTAGCGTGTGGCCTATCCAATTCCACTTCTTTCTTCTGATTTGGGTCTTCATCTTCTCTTCCTGGGTATTTGCTAGAAGGTCTTCGTTCCTGATGGTGTTCGGTCATCTTACCCCAAGGATGTTACGTAGGCAGCGATTTGTGAAGGCTTGGATTTTTCCTGAGATTTTCTTCGTTACTCTCCAAGTTTCGGCTCCGTACATCAAGACCGATTTTACATTTGTATTAAGTTTGGTCCTCAGGGATATCTCTTTATATCTCCACACAGGTCTCAGCAGAAGGAATGCTGTTCTGGCTTTGCAAATCCTCACCAACACATCTCGTTCTGTTCCTCCATCAACAGCTATCACGCTCCCTAGGTAGGGACGATTTTAGTACTGTGGGGTAAATTGTAAGCTTTTTTTATGTAAGTACTCTGTAATTTTAATGTCATGTGTGCAGTGTAAACTTTAAAAAAACAAACAAAGAAAAAAAAAAAAAAAGAAAAGAAATCCCAGGTTTGACAGAGGGTCTGACAGCTAAACTCATGATGATAGCGTATCTCTGAACGGAGTAACATCCCATCTGTGAGGGGTACTTACACTACAGAAGTCGCTTATTAATACGACCATAAAAAGGCTACCATTTATTTACTTTTCTTAAAATATGCTGTTACATCTTCTGACTTAGTCAGCTTTGCGTTAAGTTAAATCTTACATGGAATTCATTTTTATACAGCGATAAATAATCGTTGTCATTCCAGAGTGTGTTCACGGAGGAATATCAAGGTTCCGGGCAAGCTCCAACACAGCTGGAAAAATTGTACAATCACCTGAAAAAGAGAAAGAAACCCTATTCAGCACGAAATTTTATCGCAAAGCGCTTTATACCGCCTTCGTAGGCTGCGTGACAATCACAGCCTGTATTTTGCTTGTCACACAAAAGTCTCACAGATACAATCTTAATGGTCCGAGAAGCTTTACGTGACGGTGGAATGTCACGGGATGAGTCTCTAAAGAAAATTATCAGCTGTAAGTCATGAATTGCTTGCTCAAACTCACGATATCTCAGCATCACCACGACTGAACACGAGAAGAGTTTCTAACAATATTTATAAATAAGCAAATACCAAATTTTAGTTATTGACTGTCATTTACCAATTAATTCAAACAGATATGAAACAGCAAATATACAACTATGAAATATCAAACATCATAACTGGCAAATATCAAAGAAATAAAATCAACTTAGACTTCGACCCAGCTCAACCTAACTCAACTCAGCTCAACCCGATGTAGAGTTGTAGGACATTTTCGAGTCGCTTTTTACCTCCGTTTCAAAACGAGGCCCCGTCCACACCACGCGGGAGGAATTTGAACACGGAGGTTTCACCACGGAGGAATTTTAAACGCCACAATCACCGGTCACTTTGGATTTGCGTTTGAGCAAAACTCAGTCTGGGAAATCACATCATTATCGTGACGCCATCGTTTTTGAAAAGCCCCGTTTTCAAAATGTTTTCCTTCCACACGAAAACGCAAAGCCTGCGTTTTCAAATTCCTCCGGTTTGAAGAGCGTTTTCGAAAAGAACCGTTTTCGTGCCGGATTAGTGTGGACGTTGGGCCTAACCGGAGAAATAAAGCTGCGATTTCAAATTTCTCCGGCGTAGTGTGGACGCTGCCTGAGGTTAATTTGCACGCAAATAAACGCCCATTGAAACTCATTTTCATATGAATGGTTTTCCACGAAGACTCGTTTTAATACAGAGACTACAATAACACAGTTGCGGGGGTGACAAGAGTTAGTGATAAAAAAAATAAAAATAAATAAATAAAAAAAATAACGGTTCAATTCACTTGCCTGTTCTAGAGTTCATTTCACTCCACCGCCTCAAAGTAGCATTGACGATGGCTGCGTGAGGCTGGGGCGAACTCACAGACGGAGCCGCAGCGGTGGGAGCCTGGCGCGGCATTTCCGCCTGTTGTGTGGTGTTCTCCTGCACGTCATGGAGAATGGGAACTACTATAACCTGTTCCTCTCCAGTGGGGGATGACGGGATGGGCCTGTTGAGTTGGATCTGGAAAAAACACAAACGAACGACAGTAACTTAGGAACGGCTATGTAATGTAATTTCATAGCAACAACTAGAACTACTAAAACCCAATTTAATGTTAGCGTGCCAAAGAGTTAACAGTCATAATGGGCCATCGCAAAATAATTCAAATAAACTCATGCAACAGACAGCGTACGACAAGCTGGTTATTGGCATGGAGTGGTCAAGGATTTTGACTCGGTAATACCGAGACCTATCCAGTAAATGACCACATGAAGGGCTTGAATCCGGGACCGCCAGAATAGGGAGTTTACGAAACCACGACGGCGTCGACGCCGAGGACAACCTCGATTAAAAAATTAGTTTATATTTTACCTACGAATCTAGCGGTACTCTAAAGTCATTTACTTTGCTTCTCACTGTCAAAACTATCACGAAACTGAATCTAGGACACCGATAAATTTGAAATAAAAATTCAAAAACTTAGCCGTCGAGTTTCACGTTCTCCAGAAAACGCAAAATTTGGTCATTTCACGTTGTTGCTTTGCAGAGGACGGCAAAGAAATGCACCAAGAATTATAACGCACGTGCACAACCATTGTATGGCTCATTAATTCTTTTATTCAGTGGCGTACCCATTGTCGTTGAAATCGTGGTTTCGTAAACTCCCCATTACAAGAACAACGCCGCCGTCACACACAGAACCCGCACGCCTCCTTCTCTGTGTAAACCACACCACACAGAGAAAGTCGGATACTTTCTATCAAAAAGATAATGACTCTTTTTATACAATAAAAAAGAAAAATAGTAACTTATTGACCAATTCCAAAATTAGACACAATTTCAATACATGACAGGTCCAGTTCTAGTAGAAACAAACTACAAGCGGATTACGAGCAAAACTGAGACCTGTCTTTAAAGGAGTTACCTCACTGCTTGTGCTTCTTGAAAAGTTTAGCCTAAATTTTTCAAGTTTGACCTTTGTAATCCGTGTTAATCTTCTCCATTCTTGTTCCTTTATGGTTTACTATTGTCTCTTACTTGCTTTTCTATTATCTTAGTAAACTATTATCTTCAGATTTTCTTCAATTTAAAGGTAATTTTGCACGTGGCGAAAATACATCAAAATACCGTGGCCGAGCTCCTTCAATGGCACTTTGCCGCGAAATTCAGATTTCGCTCAAAATTTGCTTTGCCTGGCATTGTGGTCGTTTTTGGCGCCATTAACAAGCTGAGTAACAGAGGCGTTGTTTTCAGCATTTAAACGATCACTGCATCGAGTTTAAGAGAATTACACGAGTATCTAAAACACCAGTCAAGTGTACTCAACCTACAAAAAACAACATTTTGCCCTTCAGGACCACGGCGGGGGTTCCAGGAGGGGCGATCTCCGGCCCGTTGGGGGGTATGGTGAGGCACCATTCGACACGCCATTTGAACTTGGTCGCCTCGTGATTCTAAAAAACAACAACAAACGCATCAAACGAACAATCAAACAAAAAATAAAACAAAGAAGAACCAAGAAAATAACAATTAGAATCTCAGTATACAACGCAGTAAAAGATAAATGGCAGGGGTGGAGAGCTAGAGTTTTCCCTTCAAGATTGCACAGTCATTACAGGGCAATAACTGAAGATATTTTTCTGCAGAAATACAATTAAGCACCTGACTGTACAGCATGAACTTTGCTTTCTGTTCATTTGTTAGCGTTGCCTAATTTCGTAGTTATAAGTTTAATCCACTGAACTCTGAATTCGTTATACCAGTGTTAGGGAGCCAACCAGAAGGCCGGGTTGTTCAAAGCAGGATTAAGCTAACCCAGGATTAGCGAGAATTTTGATCCCGGTTTTGTAACTTCTCGGTGAGGTTTACTGTTTATACTGCTTGCCCTTCAGTTTTGAGCTTGAATTATCTCAAATAACACAAAAAATAAGAAGTGAAAAACATTTTTATACCAGTAAAATTGATACTTCGGTTAACTTTTAAACCGCGGTTAGCGTTAACCAGATCTCGAACAACCCGGCCCCTTTGTTCAGACCTGGGTTTTTGTAGTGGAACCAACAAACGACTCACCAATTCCAGCTGCATAATCTTGATACAGTCGCGCAGAATGTTGGCAGGCGCACCAAGTAGTCGAGCAAAAGCCGACATGGCGCTTGCCTTGTAAGGTGCACAGGCCACCTAGAAGACAACAGCAAACAAATGTGTTAAGATGAAACTCTACAGTCCCAAGCTTACATTAGTTCAATTTGTACACAAAAAATTAAACAAAGTTCAAAGAACCAAAATGAAAACCGAAACGGAACACAAATGCCAAGCTAAATGCAAAACGAAACTCAAACAGGAACAAAACCCAAACGCAAAGAGGAAATGCGAAAAAAACAAAACAACAACAACACGTGAAACTCTAAACGCAAACGGAATCCAAAGAAAAAAAAGCAAACGCAAACGAAATGTCAATGCAAACACAAACACAAATGGAACTTAATCGTAAAGCCTTCTTAACGAAATCCGAATTCTAACGTAACCTTCAAGCATTAACGCAAACAAAACTTGAAGGAAACATCAAAGCACATCCTTAAACATACCCTTGTTTCAAAGAATCTTTCAAGGATAATCAGTTCGTCTTTCCAAGATGGCTCTGGGAGAGAAGAAAAGTTTCTTGTTTAGCAGCAAGAATAAGTGAAATTCAATAGCACATTTTCGATTTGCTTTAAGCCTCTCTATCAAAGCGAGGCCTGGTACACAACTATTCATATGAAAATGAGTTTAATTTGCACGTGAATGAAATCTCATTTTCATATGAAAGGCTAATGAACATAAAGACTCGCTTTGAGAAAGAGGCCAAAGGTAATTCGGAAATAGCGTATAACGATTTCACAGTCAGCAGCATGGGAATTATGAACATAAGAAAGACTGTAAAACTAGTCGTGGCAAAACTAGTCGCAAGGCATTACAACGCACAGAAGTACAGGGTAGAACAGATGCTATCTTCTTCTGAGCGAATCTGAGACAAGGCTAACCACGTTCAGGGTAAAATGTTTCGCAAGATGTAGAAGGTCAACGTACACTGGGGGAAATCTACCGTTCTATAAGACGCAGCCGAGTCAAAACGAACGAACGAACGAACGAGCGAGCGAACGAAGGTTCTACTGTGAAGTTTAACTGTGAATATTTTTTCTAATTGTTTCTTCTTTTCTCTATATATTTTGCGTCCTCAGTTCGCGCTAAAGTCTTTGTCTAACTTATGCAAATTAGAAACTCTGAACTCTTAGTTACTCTTGAAATCGCATATTTAATTAGTTTCCCTTGACAATGGCGCCAAGATGTCGCCGAAACGTCGGATTTATCTATCGTTAGTTTTTGCCTGTATATGTTTAAAAGGCATTGACACATAAATAAAGTTCCTATCTAAGGAACGAACAAGCGGACGAACGAACTAGCGAGCAAACGAACGAACGAACGAACGAACGAACGAGCGAGCAAACGAACGAACGAACAAACGAAAGAACATACGAACGAACGAACGAACGAACGAACGAACGAACGAACGAACGAACGAACGAACGAACGAACGAACGAACGAACGAACGAACGAACGAACGAACGAACGAACGAACGAACAGCTCTCCACTAGAACACCAGTAAAAAACTTTGTTGGTAAACCACATTTTGTTACTCATGATTATTTAAAACAAACCTTGGCCGTGTGGAGGTTTGACGCTGAGTCTTAGCGCAGTGTATGAGGAGTCTACACCAACAATGTACTTTAGATTTGTGGTGGGATGGTTGGCTTTGAACACCACACAACTCAACTCGTTCCCCACTAACGTGAGCTACAAGAAAACAAAACATGAATAAAGTTCAGTCGATAACATCAACAGGTCCGAAGCAGAGCATAGAAAACAAACAAAAGAAAGAAAACAACAACAGAAAACTGCATCTACATATTCATTCGCCAATGTTTATCCCCTGATTAAAATATGAGATCCCCACCATCATTGCCTCAATCACATTTAGCTAAGCGGTATTTTGCTGGGGCCGCTTTTCCAATTTCAGAGCGTCAAACTGTAAGCTCGGGTAATGCAAAGCAAGCCCCTTTATTCTCTCCCCAGGCCCTTTCATCAAAGATATAATTTTGCTCTCTATATGTTCCACCTTTAGATTTGTAACTTCGCGGAAGTCTTCAGTTCTCGAGTAAATAACCTACACTGCGTTCCGTGATGCAATCTGTGTCGATCTTCACTTAACCTAACCAAGCTTGTTCCTTCTTTTGTCATGTTATAAAACGCAATATTCGAACAGAACTCTCGTTCAGTTAGTGACTTTGTATATCCCCCCTCCCCCCCAAAAAATGCATTACAAAGGGAAAAAAACAACAACATCGACAAAGAACAAAGATCAACAACAACCAACCTTCTTGTCGGCCGAGTCCTCACTCTGGATGACTCTGGTTAGATGACGTTTCAAATGCATGCAACATAGAAACCGTTCCAGCGGAGAAAGCATGACTGGGGGCCCACGTCTGACAGATGTGAGTACGGGGGCCGGGCTGCATAGCTTGGTGAATGCTGCGTGTGATAAAATGGTTGGAACAGTAGCAGCCCAGGTTCTAGCAGTCATCGGTCGAGGTGGAGTGGTTGGTTGTTTCAGTCCAGTTCCGGACGGCCCTTGGGGAGTTTGCGTTGTCCTGGGTATGATTGATTAAGTACATTTGATTGATTGATTGATTGATTGATTGATTGATTGATTGATTGATTGATTGATTGACTGATTGAAATGCGGTGAGACATACATTACCGTGTTTTCACCTAACGTTAAGAGAAAACAATCGCTCATTAGCCTAATTCTTTTGAACAGAGATATCTCGCCCAATTTTCCTCGAAAATTTGATTATAGAACAAGGGACCATATGTACTTTTTTCAAATCATAATTTCACAATCCTCCCCTTGCAGATATAAATTCGGCCACTTACGAAACTTTTTGCGTACAACTCAGAGGGCGCACTACAGTATCCGTGTGACATACATGTACATGTAGTGACAGTTCGATTTGTCCAGAAATGCCACGAAGAAATAGAATCGCATTTGAACACCGCGAAAGGATAGTCAGGGCTTTTGAAGATGTCAACGAAGACTATTTACTATTTACTAGTGAGGCAATTGAAGGATAAATCGTTCAGCAAATTTGATATTCTATCTTTCAAAAATAAATCTTATTATGGCTGTAATGTTTGTCTCGCCGCATTAAAGATTGTTACCTTCACGGATATGGTTGCATAATAATGCAATTGAATGTTAGTTCTCATGCAAATTGTGTTATTGAAAGTCTTTTGTTGAAAACTGAATGTCGTAAAGTGTAAATGATTGTCGTTTCGTGACAACGAATTTTTTTTCGACCAAAATGAAAATACATTTACCGTCAATGAATGTCAAATGAAGGTATTGTTTTTCTTTTGATGATTTTGAATGTTAATGCATATGCCAATGTTTTTCTTGAACCTTCCTTACGCGCAAATGAAGGTCATATTGGTGTTAATGAGAGTTTAATGACCATAATGAAAGAAACTTGGACACAAATGAATGTTTATTTTCTGTAAATGAACAGCAAAAGGTGTAGATAGTGAGTAGCGTAGCCAATAAGAGAACGGCATTCGTGACAGAACGCTTGTATACATTGTGTAAAAGCCCATTAAATAATTTTTATAATAAAAATCTTTGTTCTTATAGGTAATTTTTTTAGTTCTTTGGCACAGGAACTAAATATTTTACCAAAAGTTAAATTAACGCCACGGAGATTTCTCATGTTTTCTCAAACGCACCTGTACTTTGCAGCCTGGCCACTACCGGCGAACTGCGGAGACATGGGCCACGACCCTGGTGACGTAACAGGCATGTTGTGAGAGGGAGCTGGAGAGGACCCGCCTAATGCAGGAGACGGAGTGACAAACTGGTGACTAGTCGCCGGAGACGGCACTGGAAGACCGAGAGAGCCGGCAGGAGACTGGGCTAAGCCTTGAGCTGCTGCCGGAGAAGGCTGGAGAAGAGCTGAGAGTTGAGGAACTGTGATTTAGAAAATAGTTGCAAGTGTGCAAAAGACGAACACAAATGAGACACTAATTTCTCGTTTCACAAAATTCTCGTTTCACAAACGTCTCGTTTCACGAGCTTCTCGTTGCACGAACTTCTCGTTTCACGAACTTCTCTTTTATTTGCCACTCATCGTGGCTCTTGTGGCAACTTACTAACTACGACTGAATTCTCTTTCGCTAGGGAGAAATTAATGTTCATACTCTTAATTCGCCATTTCACCGTGGTCAAATCCTCGTTCACGTTGGAGAAGATCAATTCCTTCTTTATTTGCCACAAAAACCTCGTTTCAAATTCGAAACTGCTAAAACAACAGACCTAATTTGAATTCTGCAGCGTATTGTCTGTGCTCTTTAATTTAACAGCTTGCTTAATCATCAGAGAGAAATTAGTCTATTAGCGAAAATAATCAAGACGACAATACGTGACAAATTACATGCAGGAAGAAGTGAGGTAAACGAAAGCCACCGAGCAATAGACAAGCAAGCGTTCTCGAGCAACAAAAAAGAATATTGGATAGTGAAAAACTGTTAACGATCACATGTAGGAATGACAAAAAAAACAAACAAACAATCACACAAACAAAACAAAACAAGGAAAAACAAAACGGAACAAAACAAAACCAAACAAAGAAGACCAAAGAAGCAGTAGAAATGTATGTTTTTATGCAAAACGCACAAACCCTACAGGGTACACGAAAGTTACTGGTCGAAAGAGTAGAAGAGTATCTTAATGGGAAGGGACATTCTGCAGTGATTTTTTCGAGTTTGATTCAGTTTTCGTCACGCCACATGAATGAGTCGTTGCAAGAAACAATCAAAGTTTTGCTTCATTTATTGCCCCTAGAAAAAGATATCATTTGAGAAGTTACAAGGGTGTTGAACACGTGATTTCCAGCGATTTGTTCTACCGTTTACACGAAGCTGGTGACTCATCCACAGCCCGGGTTCAGAAGGACAAATGAATAAAGTAAGCAAAGAAATCAGAAGACGAAAGGAACAAGAAAATCTGCAAAGAGAATTGAAGATCACTGAAGAAAAGAGGCAATGTGCATGTTATTGGTATAAATCAATAAACAAAAGAAGATAAGCATGGATTGCTTAGCTTTAACGCTTTACCGGCTTTTTAAGGCGCCATTTACTGTTAGACTAAAAACAAATTTACAATGCATATAATCAGAGCGTATTTATTAAAAATTAATTTAATCTACTGCCAACCAATTCCAAACGTCCTGAGCAAACTAACTCCTTGAAATTCAAAAGGACGTATCAGTAATCCAGTATTATCTTAGCATGTATTTACAGCATTACCGTACCCAAACTAGAAATCTAGAGAATTATCCAATCACAACTGGGTACACTGTCCTGACATCCTGCGATATCAAGTCGGTCGGATTAAAATTTTCGAATTTGGGTAGGGTTTACAGTGGCGGATCCAGAACTTGAGCTAAGGGAGGGGGTCGGTTTTGTTTTGCTTGCCCCTTGTTTTGTTTTGCTTGACCCCCCCCCCCCCCCCCCTTCCCTAGATCCGCCACTGGTTTAACCTTTAGATCTAGTTTGGTCCCTCCATGGATGTTTAAGTTGGACTCAGGGCTACCACAGACATCAATTTTCAAATTTCCCTAACTTTTTCCTGATAAAAATAAAATTTCCCTAACCAAATAAATACAAAATGTCACATACCCTGTATAGTAACGGGTTCTGGCCTCCCCTTACAGCCATGCTTTCCACCCAATTTATTAACACCAATACGTTTTCCACAATTTTTCTTCTTCTTTAAGGAAAAACATCGTTGAGATCACAGTCATCCCAAATGTTTCTTACAGCTTTCAGTGACATTAATTCACCCGCGTTAATTTTTTCCAATTTTCCCTGACTTAAAATAAAATCCCCTGACTTTTCCCTGACCTTGAAGAATTTTTTCCCCTGACCAAACCACAACCTGACTAACAAACTCGGCTGGTACACTCACCTGGAGACCCAACACCGTAGATAGCTCCCGGACTGTTCACATTCGGCGAGGCAGAAAACGGCGAAGGAGCTTGGGGCGAGGTGCGTGGGATCATCGGTGACGCAGTGAGATTAGCTCCGCTGGGCATCGGCTGCGGTGACGTAAACTGCGTATCAATGACAGGTGTGTCCGTTTCCATGGTGATAGGTGAGGGAGGTGCTTCGTCGTCCGCAGTGGAGGCATGTCGGGAAGTTATTCCACCGACTTTGGCGACTTCGTCCACGTAAAGTTGCAGAAAGGCCTTCAATGGAGGCAATCAGAAATTTTTGTGCAAAATATCAGTCAAATCTCGCTTATAAACGAGGAGTTGGAGTGATACTCTATTATTTAGGAACCGGCATAAATGCTAAGTGAAGAAAAGAAGGAATTACAGCAATAACAGTAGCAGGCGAAGGAATTTTTATGTTGGTTTTTTTTTTTTTATAGGGCTTTGCTGATGCCATTTTTTTTTTAATTTTTCCTCATTAACATACGACTTTGCGCAGAGAAGGCATCGTGATTCCAAACATTTCAAGAGCTTGTGAAACTTAGTAAATGGTGAAATGTTTGGCTCTTTGGTTGTAATATTCAAGGAGAAAAGGGTTTTCATAACCTGCACAATTTTTGGGTGGCAAAAGCGCTAAATGAAGTCATATATTCTTTGTAAAATTTTTAAAACCGCGTTGCACAAAAATAATTCAATACATCGGGCTCAAATTGGGACAGTTACTTGTGCTGTGTCATGTCAATAATCAGAACTGATATTTTTTGTAGTTTGATCAGAACGTGAATCGCTCATGCTAATGAGGCAAATATTGTAAACATAGATTCACATATACGCACCTTCAGGTTTTGAATTGAGGAAAACCCAGTTCTACTCTTGCTGGGGTCCACAATGCTGTATGAAGCATCTGGTAATACAAGACAAGTCGAGTGAACAGTTAGTAAGCGAAGGGTACAAAGTTATGAAAGCCACCAACCGTATATGGCTCCGGGTCTAACGACGCAACTTTTTGATGGCTTTCGTTTGAAAACTGGCCAATCAAATTACAAGAACTGTGAAATGTCCGCAGTCGTTATAACAGATTGCTAATAATATGCACAGAATAACCGCAAAGTGGTCCATCGACTCTACCAGCGTTAAACATCTATGAATGTGTTGTACAATAAAAATAAAACTTATCACGGATTTGGAAGCCCTCTTAATGGGGAGGCAACAGGTGTCTGTAGGGGAACAGTGTTTGTATGGGAATCCAATGGCAAATAATTTTCCTAAAACTTGAATTCTGAGCAATTTATGAATAGCAAAGTTCAGATATTGGGTGAAAGATTGCATTGACCAAATTTAACCGTGCCTATACAAGAGAAATTTACGTAAGACTTAACTCACCTCTTATAGCGACAAGATTCTTCGCTCGGAAGCGAACTTCTAGTGCATTACTTTGGGGAACATGTTAAGGAAGGGAAACTACCAACAAAGGGACCTAAATGAACCTTAACACTACAGAGACATGGCAAGTTTTTTTGAAAGGAAGAGAAAACTAAGGCGTTCAAAGGACACAGTGAACATGTTACATGAGAGTAAATAAAACTTGCACACGTATACTTCTCGCTTTAAAACCCCTGAACAGTACTATTGATACCGGTGAATTTGTTGGGGCAACATCAATAACAAACAAAACAACAACAAAAAGAAATAAAAGCGAGAACTGAGGGAGTGGGGGGAAGCATACCATCCAGGGGTAGTCTCAACACTCGTAGTCAATTTATGCTACAGGCGCCGGTGCCAGTGAGCTTTTTGGCTCCTACAATCAATTGGATAAGAACAGACTTACTTTACTGTTACGATCAATAAAAAAATGCATATTGTGAGAAAAAAAAGAATTATAAAAAAATAATGAGAAAAACTATTGAACGTCATCCATCTTGCACGAAATACAAAAATAAAAAAAAAACGTCAAAGGATACAAGTGCCTGTAAATGAGCAGCACAACTGTTGAAGATTGAGGTGCAATAGCAAGCTTCCGTAAAACAGTGAGAGGTTTCTGGTGAGCAGAAAAAAAAACAAAACAAAAAATAAAACCCACAATTGGTCAAATTTGCAATTTGATACGATTGGTAAGATTAAAAGGGAGCTCAGCCAAGCTTAAAAAAGTAACCCTCGCGTTTTCATGTCGTCCGTATTGTAACCCGCTTAATCCTCGCCATTGTTAAACGCCCAACCACCCTACGATGCTCTCATCATGCGACAAGTGCTGTTCCATAAAATCAAACAATTTTTAGCATCAGTTAGAGGCGCGAGGTAGCGCGCTTAACTACGGATCGAACAGTCGAGGTTCAAGCCCCAGTTGGGGACATTGAGTTGTGTTCTTCACAGAGCCTCTCCCCACCCAGGTGTATAAATGGGTAGTGGCGAATTTCGGTTATTCTGGTGGTGACCCTGCGATGGACTAGCATACCATCCCGGGGGTGGTAGAAATACTGCCCGTTGCTTCATGCTACGGCAGACGGACAAAAGTGCTAGACTGATCTGGGACGGGGTTCCAACACAGACTTCACGAATCTTTGAGCATCTCTATACCAAATTTAGTCGTCATTATTCTTCTTGTACTTACGTGGATGTGAATACCAAGAATGGGTTTAGTACTGAGCTTTGCTATGGCGGACAGAGGTCGGAACGTTTCGTGGAGGATCTGGAGAAGAAAAACAAAACATGAAACAAAATAAAACCTTTCAAGTTGATTACCTTCGCCAACATAGCGTCCATCCAAAAAGTGTAATTCCAGCTGACTTTTAGGCTTACCAGATGGTTAACCAGCTGGCTAACTCAGGGATTACGGTGTTGTAAACGGCAGCTAGTGGTCAAAGTCGTGGGCTAGATCGTGAATCCGGGAGCGACCAACGCCCGGAAAGATAAATTTTATTATTTCATTTATTTGACGGCTGCATACCATTTTTTTAGAGTGTGTCTCTGTTTGCTTGATGGTTGCTTTCTTTCTTTCTTTCGTTTGTTTGTTTTGTTTTGCTTTGTTTGTTTGTTGTTGTTTTTTTTGTCGTTGTTTTTGTTTTTTTACAAAAAAAAATCGTTAAGTTTGGCGTATTTCTAATGAGAAGGCATTATGCAGTTATCTTGTGCGCAAAATTCCTTCTAAATAAAAACCAGGCAGTTTCGCTTTGGATGTGCATGTTTCTGCTTGTAGCCCACTATAAAACAGTCCGTTGAATAAACACAAGCTTAAGACTAGCGCTTGTTACTATTATTATAAAGTGAATCGAGACAGCTTCTGAAAGATCAGTTGAAACTGTGGCAGTACCTGTACAGTGTATGGAAGATTCTGGTGATTGTTAAACTCTTCTTGAAGAAGTCTGGACGTGAGGCACTGAGGATTTGCACTCAGGTTCGAGCCACAATAACCAAATGTTAAAACGAACTGCGACTGCTCCACAGACCATTCAAAAGTAACCTTTAAAGTAAAACGAAAAATTAACGCATGGGTTAGAAATGACAATCTACTTTGGAAATACCTTATTTTCTCCATTAAACGCCGGGCCTGACGTCTCTCCAAGGCGGAATGAAATAAGCCCCTCAAACGTTTATACGAGATGTCACAGCGTCTACGCATAATGCCACATTATATGGCAGCCACAAGTTGTGGGAACAAATCCTTGCTTAAGAAACACTGAGCTTTGCAGTAATTTCTTCTTTTTTACAGTCGAGCGTCTTTAATACGGAAACTAAAGAGGCAGACCTCAGTGTCCTTATTATAGAGGTGACCTATTACAGAGGAAGAGATTTTATGATTCCTGGTTTCGCTATAGAGATGTATGTATTGCGGCAGTGTCCGTAAGGTGAGGTTTGACTGTAGTACGGCCTCCTTTGTAATAAGGACACTCAGATCTGCCCCTTTAGTGTCGACTGTGCCGCTTCTACAGTTTGAAGAATGGTGAACATAAAGTTATGTGTCATTCTCGCGCTCAATCCTTCCTCTCTTCGTCAAATGTCTGCAATTCCCAACAGAAAAGTTCAGTGGTAACGACGAAACTGAACAAAGATTCATGCAGTGTCTCTTCAGGAGCCTCGGAACGACACTGTATCTCTGACTAGTTCAAACCAGAGCAGAAAAATTCAAAACCGATCAACAACCAATTAAATATTTTACCCAGATTTTAACAGTTGACTTCCTTTCTCGAATTAAGCTACAATAGCATTGCATGTACTGTAAGGGACTAAGAGAAGTTTTCAGAGTATTATCATTTCAGCACGCATTACTTACCAAGCTTTGTTTATCGGGGTCGTACTGCAGTGTCAGCTGTTTGTAGTTGTAAGAATAAACACGACACATGTGACGAAAATGGCTTTGTGTGTCTGATAGAGACACAACAAAGAAAATAAGTCATTCATGTATTATTCACAAACTGACTCACTGTATTGCACATAAACATATGAAACGAGCGAACGAACGAGCGAACTAAAACGAAGAAGCGAACGAGCGAACAAGCAAACGAGGAAACTAAAAAGGTACGAACGAGCGAACGAGCGGACGAGGATCCAAGTGAAAAGAATAAGCTAATGGCGACTTACCTTTGAGATAAGCATCTAGTTCCACAGCATGCCGATAGAGCTTGCACACGCTACACCAGTCATTCAACATTTTCGTCACCACCGATTCCGCCCAGTCACTTTCACCATCCCCTCCCTTGTCGCCAACAACACTGGTCCTCTCCCCCTCCTGAATCCTATACTCAAAGAACACATGCCGGGTGGGGCCCTTCTCTTTGGCGGACACTCCCTCCAGTGGGCAGTTATCCATGATCATTTCCAGTAGACAGGTGCGTTGTGACTCATCAGGGAGTCGCAACACACAGTCGAGGACGCTTGGCTGAAGGGAGGACACTAAGGCAGGGTCACAGTCCTTCGGAAGGGGTAGGTTGGACAGTCTAACGGCAAGGCCCACTCCAGCCTCTGAAGTGAGATCTTGGTAGATGATCCTGTGTCGACTCAGCTAACAAACAACCAAACAAAAGATTTAACGACCTTTTTCGTGCGAAGTCCGAAAGAATATTGAGCGTAGTACTTCAAGTAAGCGAAGTTTCTTATTGAAAACGCGTGCATCAAATTTCACTACTCTTATGAATATGGTCTTCTCATTGTTCACCTATTTGTTAATATTAGCCTTATTGCTGCAGTTAACTGAATCTTGATAACTTCGCACTTTCCCATCGGAACCGCTTGTTTTCTTTTTATTACCAAGTTGGACGAAAATGGAGGAAAGAGGCGGGGATAGTCAATTAAAAAAACACTTACGGAATTCTAGCGGTAATTTGTTCTTTCTAAAACCGTTGCAACAACTTGCTCAGGTTTTGTTTTAACGTTGTAGGACAGGTTTCGTGAAAGATGACATCGTATCAGAGCGCCTTACATCATTGCGTATTTACCTCTTCGCGGATCTGAATGAAAGGTATTCTTGCGTGACAAATAGCGACAACATGCCCCATGGTAGGGTGGTAAGAGGAGTTATTTCTTCCTTCATTTAAAACGTCATTTAGTGTCTTCTGTCTCTTGTTACTCTGGTAATCTTCGTCTGGAGCCTCGACCTTCAAAAACAACAGCAAAGTGATGTCAATTGACACCCTATTTATTTTCAACAGGTGAAAGAGACATTTGGATCTACTAGAATCCAACGAATTTGATTTTCAAAGTCTTACAGTTAGAATATGTAAATGTAGTTTTGCACATCTCACGGCTTCGATTGAAAGGTGTCAAAAAACCACCGTAATTTAATTGACCAAAAGAAGCCTTTATCTTCAAACCAATCCGCAGCAAAATACAATGAAATGTAAACGGAATTTTATCACCGAAGTCTTTCAGCCAACAAAAGGAAAAAAAATCTTACTTTTATTAACGTAATAAAAGAGTCATTTCACTTAAATACCACAAAGCAACAAGAAAAACTGTATTTTGAAGCTACAACAGGCACAATCTGCCTGTAGGATCTGTGCTTACCTTTCGTTTCCTTTGCGTCCCTTCTTCTCTGGAAGTTGGAAAACCTGCTTGACAAATGCAAAGAGTGCAAATGAACTGTGCTATCATCTTACCAAGCGCGCGAACAAGGATTACAAAAAAACAAACATGGCTTCGAAATTCTTACAATTTTGTTAACATTGTAATTTATTTCTTTAAAAAACGTTTAAAACAGATCTAAAAAAGTAAAATTGTCTCTAAATTTTCGACCGCCTTCTGCGGTCTTCTTCAGAGAATGATGATTTCGCGCGATTCACAGAATTTTAATAAGCTGGGACGTTATTGTTCGTTACCCCCTAGGGAGGCAACCAGTGGCGCGTAAACCCTTGGGAAGGGTGCTCTTTCATTTACGGAGTTTTTGTCTAAGAAAGAGTGTAAGGATTCCAGAAACAGTCTTTTGTTCTTGCCGCTCACACCTGTTTCAAGAATGTTGGCGTAACTAGGATGTATATCGTGGCCGGTTTCCGCATGCTGTTTAATTGCGGAATTGACATTTCCATTGGTTCCGGGCTTGTGTTCGGCCCCCCGAGATTTCCATTTTCTTCTGCTTTCCCCGACATACGTGAAAGAACATGTCCTACAAGTCACTTGGTACACAATGCCTTTCAATGTATTCAGCCTGCTAACAGTTGGGATTCTCAACTGAAAAAGTGATGTTATGTTGAATTAAACTATTTGTTCCTTCTATTTGAGAGGCACGCCTTTGAGAGGCACGCCTTTGTAAACCATTTTTATACAAGTTACCTTCAATCGGTGTCCCAGCAAAATCAGTCATCTTCTGAGGATCCAAGGTCACAATATGACCAGCCGTCAAGAAAAAAGCTCGCCTTTTCTGATTGGTTTCACGCGCGGCGTTCCGAGCTCCATCACAGCTCTGCCTTGCACGGCCTTGGCTCTGTCGACCTTCCTTCTTCACCTCAACCCGTTTGGGTTTCTGGTCTCCACTGGCCGAGTCACTTGATGTGGTTGCTTCACTTGTGTCATCTCCAAATGAGGGTTTGACTTTCAAGAGGTGAAACTTGGTGGTAACCTCTTCGGAGTCATTATTACACAGCACTTCAACCACCTAGGGTACAGTCAAAATGAAACACGATAATTTATTATATGTCTTCGAACTTCACAGAGACGCTCACAATTCGTATCAACTATATTTTGCGTGTTTATGGACCACGACTCCGTCTCGGCCAATAAACACGTACACAAGAGGTTGGCAAATACCCGCCTATCTTGACCTTACGCTTGGTCACTAACCCATATATATACTTCTGGGTCACTCCTTATTCTAGGGAAAACGCCAAGTTTCAATTTCGGCTTTGGAAAGAAAACCAATACTCAAAATTCGCTGACAAGCATTTGCTGAGCAAAACAAAACGCCCTTTTAACGTAAAAAAAAAAAAAAAAAAAAAAAAAAACCTAGAGACTTACATGTAAGTTCAGTTTACGAATCTACTCAAGTGTTCTGAAATCTCTGTATGCAGTAGTCTGGAAACGACCACTATTCTGTTCATTCTGTTCACACTGCTTTTGAAAATTGAAACATAACTATGAAATTTCATCCAAAAGTGAAAAGCAGTGTCTGATTTTGTTTTTCGAAAAACGAAAATGAAAGTAAAGTAGATACGTCAATTTCATTATTTTATTATTATTATTTTTTTTTTTTTTTACAAAATGGCTCCAAAATGAATGGATTTGTGATCAGTTCACGAAATTGTGTTTAATTCAAAATAATACTCCGGAATCTTGTGCTTGAATCACTTTTAACAAACTCATTAACAATTCATCAAGTTTGAATAAAGGAAATCATGACCGTGATGGTGTTTGGATATCTGATCTTAATTAGCATAGATTTTTACGATTTTATTTCTCCGTTTTCTCCTTAGTTTTCGTTTTGATTGAGAAGATATATCAAACACTCAAGACAGTGTTTGACCACATTTCCAAACACCTCGAAGATCGTCAAAAATACTCCGCTGCGCGTCGTATTTTCAACTCTCTTCTCGGTGTTTGGAAATGTGGTCAAACACGGTCTTTCGCGTTTGATATATTACTTAACAAACTATTAATGTAAGCTTTACTGTTTAAAATTAAAGCTTTTGTGACTCGTGGAAACAGGACACACCAGCCCCGTAAATAACCAACTTGTGAATACTGACCAAACAGTATGATGGATGGCGTCGGAACTGGATGAACAATCTGTGTTTACTGAGCTGGGATAACTTGTGATCGGCCAAGTTGACAACTGGTAAAGACAGCGAGGCTATCACAGGTAGTTGAACAGTAGACTTCAGATATCTCTTTACACACAACTGACACCTGTTCAGACACAGAAAAGGAAGCAAGCAGCACTGCTCAAGGTAAGTGAAGATGATTTTGCCTGCGTGGTTTAACCACCTAGTGGAAAGTCTTTCTTACAAAGAAGTTCAGTTCAAATGGTTTTGCCCGCCTGTGAAAACCAGTTGCTCTCTTGCTGAAACATTAATAAAACCACTGCAAGGTTGGAAACTTAAAATTGCTACAACTTTGATTCAATCTTTGGCCGTCTTTTTGAGTCGAAAAAAGACGCACAGGGTGGTTTCTTAATTAGCGCACTTGGAGAAATTTTAAACTAAAAGGTACATGTGCATGTCATACCTTGCATCTCTTAACAGAGTAAGAAACTGATCCAGGTTGGAGTTCAGTGTGTTTTCCAGCTCTGAACAAACCGTATTTTCTGCGAAGAAAGATAACACCCCATCATTTGAATACCAAGGTAGATATCGCTATATGCACAACGCAGCTTTCATTTTGTAACAATAATATCAGTCATAAAAATCTAGAACTTAGACATGTAGGTAGGTTAAGTCTGTGTATGAGCCAAGTGGCCCATCAGGTCCATCACAAGGTTACTCCCCAGCATTAAATTTGCCGATACCCATCTGTACACCTGAGTGGAGAGAGGCACTGTGAGAGTTAAGTGTCTTGCCCAAGAACACAACACAATGTCCCCAGCCACGGAAGGAATCCGGACCGCTTGATCCAGAATCGCGCAGTAACTATGAGACCACGCCTCCAGAACTTGAACATTTACAGGAAAAAGATAAAAGTACCAAAAACTCTGAACGCACCATCACCATTGCCCAAGGACACCTGGAAAATGCCATTCCTTTTGCCAACTGTGATTATTATGATCTCTGCAGGGGTGGGGTTGCGTGATACTTGAATGGCGAGACTTGGACAAAAGTCATCCATTGTCACTGAAATATTACACGCATAGAAAGTTAAAATAACGGGAAAACGTTTTAGTGACTAGCAGACGGTGTGATAAACATTCTATGCAAGATCTCACTTTCATTACCTTTATGGACATTCAAGAAATCTACAAGACAAATTAGCTGTAGAAAATACCTTTTGACTTCAAGGATGAGTCCTGAGTTAAAATCTGCGACAATTCCTTTAATAAAAACAACAAATTCATTGCAGACATATTTAAAGATCCTGCAGGGTATATAAAGCATTTTTTCTATTGATAACCCTGTTAATATATGTATAACAATATGATCTTAGTCTCCAGAAGAAAGTGACCAATGAAACTGGCAGAAGAATTAAATAATAATTCCAGTGATAATAACAAAAGCCCATCTTTGTAAACCAAAGAATATTTATTAATAAAAAGTTCTAAGAGCAGTATCTAGAATGATGTTAGAGCAGTAATTCATCTACTACATGTTGGTTTAGGACTATAGGTTTTTAGTTTCTTGTACCAATATTTCTATTTAAACAGGGCTTCAAATAGCGGCCGTTCAACGGATAATGTCCGGTCAAAAATAGGCTTTGTCCGGTCAAATCCTTAGATGGCCGGACTATTTGTCCGGTCGTTTACGCTGGTAAGAAAAAAATGCAGAGTTTCAAGTTTTAAATATTTAAAGGTTCAATATTATTGGCGTTTGTGAAAAAGGAGGGGAAGAAGGCGGATATTTAACAAACCAGACAAAGAACTTTTAATAAATGATTCGTAATAGTCATAAAATTTCCGGCTATCGTTGCAAATTTTTGCACAAAAGTGATTACTGATTTTGCTGTACCATGCGTTCCACTTTTCCTGCATTGAGATCGATCCTCATGTACAATAAATGCTTTGAAAATTTACTTGTTTCATATTTCAACATCATGTGAAGAGGGGAGGGGGCACTTTTATAGCGATAAGACGTAATCGATGTTTGTCCGGCCAAAAATGGGATATGGCCGAGCAAAAAATAGGTTTGACCGCACAATTTGACCGGCGCCAGCCGGGAAATTATTTGAAGCCCTGTTAAATTTCTATTATTTATGAATATGTTAATCTAACTTGCTACTTTTAATCAGTTTTAGATAATTAGTGGAGTTAATGGCACTAATTTTAAGTAATATGACCACCAGTGGGGCCACCGAATTATCATGACATGACTTGTATATATGAGAGGGTGGCAAAGATGAAGGGTTCTTAGTGGGGGAAAATAGGCAATCAAATGAAGAAAAAAAGGTAACCGTATTTTAAAGCACATTTTCTTTCCCCTTGCTTTGTTTTCCCGTACCTTTAGCTTGATGTTAGACTGAGCCTTTATGGTGTGTGTAAGAAGCTTCTCAATGTAGAGATCACCAGGCTGGTCAAGAGAAACAGCACACAAATGAGATTTAAAAAATGCACAAATAAAGCTCACTAAAATTAATCTCAGAATTTTTGTTGTTATTGCCATTGTTGCTGTTGTTGTAGTTGTTTTTTTCTCAATTGAAAATAAAAAGGCAGATAACAGTCATTTTTCCCCCTTTTCCCTTCACATTTTGAATACACAGTTACAGAGAATGCCACAGTGAAGATTTGCTAGTCTCTAGACTTTCTGAAAGTCTGTTTTCATTCACTCTGGTTGTCATTCTCAATCCACGCTAAGATGTAGACTTCTAACAAGTCTAACACATCTCTTGCACTGATCTATGATCAGCTTGCTGCACTTCTGATGAAGTAGTCCAGGTTCGAGCCCTGGCCGGGGTCATTGTGTTGTGTTCTCCGGCAAGACACTTCACTCTCACAGTGTCTCTCTCCACCCAGGCGTATTCATGGGAACTGATGAATTTAATGCTGGCGTTTAAATATCGTGATTTACTAGAATCCCATCCAGGGAGGAGTAAAGAGCTAACAGGTCTATACTTCCTTAATGCTGAGGCAAGCAGTATATTAGGCTTTGACAGGATGGGTCACTCTGGCCGATGAAGACTTTATGCTTTACCTAATAACACAATACTGTGACCTGAGCCAGAGCTTAAAGCCTGAATTCAGTGATATTTTCTCAAATCCAGTTGAGACATTGAGCATTAAGCAGCACACCTTCCTGTAAACAGGTCCATAAATAATGTTTTTTCCCATCATGTCTTTCTCCACCTTATTGTGAAATAAAACCATCATATAGCACAGACCTAGGTCAGATCTTGTAATTCAATATAGGTTGTGCTTTTACTTACAGTTACTTTAGAGATGCTCTCTACAGTGCACTCGTAAGGGAGGGGTGGAGAGTGTTGAACACAAAGGTAGGTTGGATTCTCGGTGGCATCTCCACAGATTGTTATTTTATGAGCTGTGGCAAAATGAAAACAGTTTAGAGTTAGTTTGTACCTTATTACCCACACACTAGGTTATAAAGAAAACAGTTAAACAATGAGAAAAAAACAAACAAAAAAGCAAAACAAAAACAATTTTACATATCTTTAATTATCTTTCATTATTACTAAGTAATAAGACTTTGAGTAGCCCCTCTTTCTCTTAGTCTGTTGTGCATGGCGCAAAAGAAAACCACAAGAAAACAATAACATGGATGCACAAAATCTCAGGGTCAAGGGGGAACCTTTTTCCTTGCAGTTTATTTTATGGCCAAGCTTAATGGACTATGTGAAAGAGGCACTACTTGTAGTCCACTTAGAAATAATATTACATAATTTAAAAGTTGAGCAACAGTGAGTCTTGCCTGTTTGCTGTCCCTGTTGTACAGTACTCCTTGTTCTGTTAATCAAAGAAACAATGAGAATATTAGCAAATAGTATGTGTTCATGCATGTGTAAATCCTAGGCTCATAAGTAAATTACAGTGTACTTGCTGAACAAAATAAACCACAAATCATGCACACAGAAAGACGCTGAATATAATGTACCAGTTAGTAAAACAGACCATCAAGAAAAGAAAAAGAAGAAGGAAAAAGAAAAGAAGAGAAAGAAAAAAATTGACAAAAGAAAAATTGTAACCCTCAGACGTTTCTCAACACCTGCTGATAATAACTATGAGGTAGCATTGCAGAATGTCTGAGGAATTATAATAATAATAATTATTATTAATAATAATCCTTTAAGAGGAAAATTAAGGAAATGAGAGGGAGGCCCCTCCTTTTTCTTTAACCTGCTCTTGCTTACCCTCTTTGCCCCAGTTTTCTGAGAATGGATAATGAATAAAGAATGGATAATTATAATTATACTGCAGATCCATTAAATATTGACAGTGTGTTTTTTTTTTTATAATGGACAGTGTAAGCCACCTGTTGAAAATTTGGGTTCAATTCGCACCATGCCCCTCTACAGAAGTGCAGATGCTGTGTTTAATGCAAAATGTTTCAATCAAATTATAGTTATGCATACATGTACATGTATGTTGGGTTTCAATTTTACCTTTCCTTCTCCTAATGTGCCGTAATAATTTAAATATACTAAATAATGTATATATGAAACAAGGGAAAACATCAAATTGCAAGCACATGCAGAATCATTTGGGTTCATACGCTCACTGACATATAATTATCATCACCTCCAATATGAAATAACAAGCTTCTTCCCAACAGCATACTCTTCAACTCGAACATTGTCTCCCCATCGTTCAGTTATCAGTTGTTTAGCCTGAAATGTTGTATAGTGTTTCAACATGCAGCGATTAAAAGTACCAAAATAATAAATTCATATTTTGATGATAGATGCAGATGACGCTGTCATTTATAATTACAGTAATGGCAAGTTACTTTCTAGCAACAATACTGGACAACAAAAAGAACTTGATTTGCACATACAATGATATTGCACATTCAACTAATCTCCAGGAAAAGTTACCACCAGTATGTTACATTACATCACCCTTAAGTTGCAACATCACAAGAGCAACTGATGCAACTGACCTGAAAGTGAAGAACTTGCAACTGAAGAGAAAGGCAAAATGAATCTACAAATGTTGTTAAGGGATTGCACAAAGAAAGAAAATTGAGAGTGATTCTTAGCAAAAGACAAGAATGTACGTAATGTACCAAGAGATTACTGCAAGTGGCCTAAATTTCCCCAAAATGTCTCTTCTTATTCCCCAAAATGGACAACCAAAGAACCTGTTCATTAAACCTTAGTTATTATAACGATTGTACTGTTCATATATGAATGTACCACGTACAGTGCACATTAATATTGTATGTAGACGTCTACAGACACTGTAGTTGTGTCTAAATAAAAAAAGATATCCATGGCAAAAACTTCAAGAAATGTTATATACATCATTGTCATTTGATGTCATCAAATTCCAAAATCCAAAACTAAAGAGCCACTAAAGTTTTTATCCTCATGAGGCATGAGAGGATCTAAATTAATTTTTATATCTGTGTACAACTTTCCAGCTCAATAGCATGCTTAGTCTGGAAACCAGGGTGTTGCACACTACTTTAATCATGCAAAAACAACTACTAAACTACATTAACAAAACGGTTCTCCTGGACTGTCGTTTCTTACTATCTTGTTTTTCCTCGTGGGATCCTTTTTCTTAATCCCATAATAATCACTTAGGCTAGTCCCAGTTACTCTCGTCTTTTTAGTTAGTCCCAGTTACACTCGTCCTGCTTGCTACAAGGGCAGTTCGAAGTTCTGAGTTATGGTGGTGCATGACATACCGCTCCAATCGCGTTTGTGTAAAAATATACACTTGTATAGTGATTTTTAGTCTTTTTAAGGAGTTAAAGTGTTAGGAAAAGTGCTTGTGTAAAGGTTTGTTGGTTCAGTTCAGATAATCAGTCACCTAGATAGCCAAAGTAAGTTCCAGATGTTTCCACTATTTTCCGGCCGCCATGTTGCTGGAGAACAGAGCTCCACCAACATGGCAGCTCCATACTGGGCTCTGTAAATTTGCACAAAGCATTTTGACGAATATCTGAAGTTTGGGCAAACACAGAGACCTAAAACGTGGAGAAATGTCTTCTTTAGCTTTAGACCTCCTATAACATTACATTTTCTTGACTTAATTGACTGAATAGTTTTTGATTTATTTTTTCATTGCGTGTTAGTGAAAACCATCTATACTTGATACACAACTTCTTGTAAGACTTACAGTAATATTGCATATATGACACTACATAACTGCAAGTTATGAAAACAAAAACCACACCAACAATAACAACAAATACATGTAGTCTCATAACTGCACTGCCCTTTACCTGAAAGAGCTGGCAAGTCCAGAACTCAGGAATTCCCATGTTTTATTCAACTTCATAATCAATGACAGAAAAGTTGAGAGAAAAGAAAACAAAAACAAAACTATAGATGGTTCTAAGTTCATGAAGCCTTTTCTTTAAATAACTTTCAATTTGTTTATACACAATGTAAGAAATGTGGCAACAACAAAACAAAGGATACGCAAACACTTGTACAAATCAACCAGTGGACTCTCTTCAGCAAACAGTCGTGATTGCACAAGTTGATGAATGTATTGGACCTGTAGTGAAAACGTAATGTATTTGATTGTACAGACAGGTTTATGACATACCATACATTAGGTTATAAAATTTCAGCTGATAAAGATTCAGAGTACCGGTACAGGTAAAATTAACTAATTCAATTATTATTACTTGTGCAAGTTAACTGCCACCTTACCTGAAGGGCATGGACAAGTGACTTCCCATCTGTTAACAAAAAAACCACCAGTTTATTACAGTTTAGTTAAAACATAAAAAATAATGCTATCACTTTCAAGCTAACTCAAGCTAACTCATTCTCCCCACCCCCTCTTGGTTTTTGTTCTGTTAAGGCAGAGCAAAATAAATTTACGTTGATTAAATAGCTCTGAGCTTGCTCTACAAGTTGATATCATTTTTGTTGGTAATGACGTCATATGACATCAAATGACATCATTTGACCTGCCACCTTGGATCTGCCATCTTTGATTTCATTATTTTTTTAAAAAAATCAAGAATGCTTATGAAATGTACAAATTCATGAATCTCTCTTATTTCATGAGGAAAACTGGAAGAATTACCTCAAGAAAAAGCTTATTTTTGGTCAGACCTACATGGAATTTGATGGCTGGCAAAGTCAAAAATGATGGACACACAATAGACATGTCAAAATTTCCACAGAGAATGAAGAAACAGCTACTGAAAGTTTCAGCCCCTTAGAATAAATTGTCTTTTCAAAACTTTGAATAAACCTTATGGGGGGGTTCCCCGCTCCTTGTACGTCTGAGGGTTAAACTGTATAATAATTATTGTCAAAAACTGTTCTTACAAAAACTTGAAGAAACTGACATCATGTATCAATTGAAACAGCATTCAAAGGTTACAAGTAAGCATTTTGTTGGAGACATTAGAGTGAAAATGGACCTCAGATATGTACATGGTTACATGTACATGTACATAAAAAATCTGACTAAAGGCAGACATGACCTTGGGGTTAGAGCAACAATGGCAGAGTGACGAGAGTGCTAGTCTCTCACCAATGTGGCCCAGGTTTAATTCCAGCCTGGTACATGTACCAAATGTGGCTTAAGAGTCTTGTTGGTGTTTAGTTGCCTTGGTCCAAGGGTGTTTCTCTACATTAGACTCTCTGGTTTTCCTACCTCCTGAAAGCAACACTTCCAAATTGTATTCCATCATGAAACCAGGTAAAGTTAATATAATTGGTTTCTCTCTAAATATAATTTACTTAACATTTACCTGTTTCTTCCTGCTTAAAAATAAAGAGAAAATAACAAAATAACCAAGTTATTGCTTTGCAATTTATCAGCAAATGTGCATGTACCTCCACTTTCCATATCCTGAACCAAGAAGTCAATGGATAAAACCCTCCATGGAATGGAAGCTTCATCGCCCATGAGAGTCAACATCACCTGTACAAGTTTTAGAAGGAAAACAAGAGTCCATAATGCAGTGAAGAAGTTCTTGATATCTGATTGATTAACTGATTGATTGGTTGATTAATTGATTGATTGATTGACAGATTGATTGATTGACTGATTGATTGATTGAATAACTTATTGAGTGACTGTCTGATTATCTGACTGACCATTTGACTGACTGACTGACTGACTGACTTACTGCAGGACTGACTGACTGACTGACTGACCGACCGACCGACTGACCGACCGACTGACTGACTGACTGACTGACTGACTGACTGATTATCCAACTGACCAACCAACTGACTGACTGACTGTTGAATTACTGACTGCTTGAATGTCCTTGCCTATTGATTTCAAGACAGAGATAAAGATTGAATAAATACAACACAATACAGTTGTACAACAGCGTTTACCTCAAATTCATGTTCAACTCTGAACTTGACTCTTCCATCAGCTTTAAGAAAAGATACTGTCTCAGTCACACATTGTATGCAATGATCAACTTAAAAAGGCACTTCATGAGATAACATTTCAAGTTCAGTAAAGTAAGTACAGCAAAATATTTGACTGTACATGTTGAGTTCAGGTAACAGTCAATTCTCTTACCAATAGCCATGTCTCCCATCTCAGGAGGAAGTTCAGAAGTCACCAATCTGTGTTGAATGACCTGATTTAGTCTCTGTAGTGTTTTCGTCTTTTCCACAGCAGTTATAGGGTCTGGAGGAACAATCTTGTCCTATATGAATCAAAATTAGAGGAAAGAAGAAAATTAAAAATTCCTGAAAATTTAATATGTCAGTATTGATAGGCAAATTCCAATCAACAGCAGAGGTCAATTCCAAGTGGTGTTTTACATGTACCTCTGTGACAAGACAAGCCTGTGCAAAATCATTCATGTGGACAATAATATTAAACTTGCACTTTACCAGCAAACTCACTTTCATGCAAATAAAACTCAATGTGAGAAAAAAAAAAAAAACACTGAGACTTGTTTTGAAAAAAAGAAGAAGATAAGTAGCATGAAAATGGGCTATACATGTAAGGCTTTAAAAGGCAAAATTACAATTTATAATTAATTTACAGTTTATCATTTCTAGATGTGCTTGTTACCCTAATGCATGTTGGGAGTCTGGGGTAGGTTCCACCAGTAAGGACATCAACAGCAGCCGGCAGACAAAAGGTCGGTAATCTGTAAAACATAGGTGAACGTTGAGATCTTTTTAATTAACAACATTGTACTGTCTATTTCAATATCACCTAGCCCCAAGGATTCTGCATTGAAATCAGAAACAAGCAAGACAGAAAGGAAAGCATCAGATTTTAAAAAAATGAACAACAACCGTTAAATAAAGAAAGTGATAAAATGATTGTAGAAAACAAGGGAAACTCTGCCACTCAAAAGACAGTTACCACTCTCTCTTATGATAAGAGGAGACTCACTAGACAAGACTCTCATATCGCGAGATGAGTCTTGTGCATCACCAGTAAGACTCACGTACTACAAGATACAGTACAGTAAATTTACAATGTATGTGCCTTGGTTCTATAGTGTCTAATGCAATTGAACATACATTGTAAGTAACCAGCAAAGAGAACAAGTAATGATGTTCATGTACTTTTGTAATAATGAGTGATGAAATTCTCCTCTTTGAGTTCACATACTGTCAGTAAACAATATGTACATAAATGTACAAGTACACATGTATACATGTACAAAGGAATAAAATCTTACTTACTATTTATACTGTTAGTAATTTACACATTGTTATATATTTGTCAAAAATACTGTTGGTTTGTCCATTACTTTAAGTTTTGGTTTGCTTTAATTTACATTTCATTAGCTATCCGAACTGCATGGCAGTATTCTCAGTTTGACTCTATAAGTCTGTAAACTATTACATTGAACCTTAAGGCAGGCTACTCCATAAAGAGAAGTCATTTAATTCACCCACCTTGCCTTTACAAGAGTTTCTCTGGACATTCTAGCCAGCATATCTGCAGTGTCCACAAACAGCATAGACTGTTTGTCCAAAATTGTTGAGATGGCCTTAAAGTAAACAAAAAATGTAAACTTTGAAATCTACTTTTTAAAGTGGAAAGTGGTGTAAAAAGTTAGTGTCAAGCCCTGAACTTTACTGTAACCAAACAACAAACAATAATTACTATGTGGTTGTACAGTACATTCTCTGCAAAAAATATTTAACTTTAAAAGTTACCATGATATTAGAGTTTTGAAAGGCTTTCAAGTAATGTTATAAATATTATCAAACATGATAGACCATGTTTGACCACATTTCCAAACACCTTGAAGAGAGTTGAAAATACATGTATAGCACACAGCAGAGTATTTTTGAAGAACTTTGGGTTGTTTTACATATAGTTTAGAAAAGTGATCAAACACTGTATTGATTGTTTGATATATCTTCTCAATCACAACTTAAAGTAAAGAGGAAAAAATCTATGCTAATTAAGATCAGATATCCAAACACCATCATGGTCATGACTGCCCTTGTTTAAACTTGATGAATAATTAATCAGTTTGAGAAGTAAAATATCAAACATGAAAGACTGTGTTTGACCACATTTCCAAACGCCTAGAAGAGAGTTGAAAATACGACACGTTGCAGAGTATTTTTGACAAACTTTGAGGTGTTTGGAAATGTGGTCAAACACTGTCTTGAGTGTTTGATATATCTTCTCAATCAAAACTGTTGTTGTTCGTCCTTCATAGTCGAAGATGACCAAAGACATCTAGTTTGTTAATAAATTTCTACGGTGTGTCCGGAGGTGGCTGATGAGACCAATCCGGGCAAGGAAGCCTCTCCCACAGGTAAGGCAGAAACTTGATGAATTATTAATGAGTTTGAAAAGCAGATGAAAACATTGAAAAGCACAACAGCTCTGGTTGGTGGTTGATGTGCAGAAAAGTAAGTTCAATTTTATCTGTTCCAACTCATACACTTGAGTCAACTAACCTGGCATTTGTCCACTCGGTCTGCACTTGCTGCCCATTTCACTAATGCCAGAAGACGAACAAACTGTTGGCGAGTTCGACTAGCAAACTGTACAATTTCAATTTTTCTAGAAGGAACAGAAAAGAGCAGTAAAAGAATTTCATTAGCCTTTTACTGTAAAAAAAATAATGATATCAGATAATAACTCCACTCATCAACTGAACACCCCTGATATGCTCACCGATTGCAATGACAGTCAAAATAGTCAATTAAAATGGTTTATCTACTATGAGAACAAATTTGTAGCAAATTCTTACACTGTACAAACCTTTCTATATCAGATTTCCTTGGTAATCTATAAAGGAAAGGATTAGGGAGTTACCTTTTACAGTATACATAAAAAATTGTACTGCAATTTATCAATAAATATGCAAACATATGGCGCACAAGTGTTAATGATATGCTCAGTCTGATGCAAACATGAGACAATTCAGAAAGTTTACACTTTCAAATTAAGCCAAGTTACAGTACCTCTGTGGGCAACTGTAAAAAGAAAGTGATCATTTTCTATTTGTAATTCTGAAACTGAAAGAAAACATGAATTGACAAAACTGAAGAAAAAAAATGGTAAAAATATCTTAAGAAAGTTGGTTAATATATTTGATTATCTTTTTCTCAGCTCGTGAGCGGGCGGAATTCAACATATACTGCAATCTGATTGGTTCCTGGAGCGGGCGGAATTTTCTCATCCAGACCACCACAGCAGGTGGAATCCGTGAGTTGATCTATTTTTGTGAACGAATTAGCGGTAATCGTAAATCTTTTGCCCATTTTACACTTCCATAGACGATTAATCAATGCAAGTTTATCTCTATTCACCTTTAAATGGCAAGGAAAGACACTGTAAGTAAATTCAATTGAATTTTTTGAAGTTGTGAGAGTTTGTTTGGCTGTTTGTAGCTCGGCGCTGTAGTGACGCGTAATCCTGTGTGTCTCTCTCTGTACAATTTTACATAAAAAATGAGTCAATTTCAGTCGATTCAGTCAATTTCAGTCAATTTTAGCCAACCACCAGTTCGCCAGAATAAGAAATTCTCAAGTGTGTGAAATTGTAACATCATTTCTACCTTTATAAAGAAACCAAATTTTCACAAAAGAAATTGACTGCCACTCAACAGCTTTGAAGACCGATGCAAGAACAAACTAGGCTAGTCACCAGTACTTTTCAGTCCACAAGGTGACTCCATGTAGACTGGTAACAAGTAATGGCATCTAGAAACCAAATTAACCACACAACCCCTCTCTCCTCCGGAATTTCCTGTGTCTTTGACCCCTTTACCCCAACCCCTTCTGCAATTTCCAATTCCCTCCATGGTGGAGGTATGGATATTTTAAGGAACCACACAATTAAGATGTCCATGTACCAGCCAAGAAGTTATTCTCACTACCCCTTCCCCCATTTTATTTATTTATTTGTTTATTTATTTATTTGTTTATTTATTTATTTGTTTATTTATTTATCTATCTATTTATTTATTTAATATTTAATTATTCATTTATTTATTCATTCATTCATTCATTCATTCATTCATTCATTCATTCATTCATTCATTCATTCATTCATTCATTCATTCATTCATTCATTCATTCATTCATTCATTCATTCATTCATTCATTCATTCATTCATGCATTCATTCATTCATTCATTCATTCATTCATTCATTCATTCATTCATTCATTCATTCATTCATTCATTCATTCATTCATTCATTCATTCATTCATTCATTCATTCATTCATTCATTCATTCATTCATTTATTTTTAACCGGGCCAACCTAGGGCCAAGTGCAGTTCAGGTTCTGCTCGTGGCTTTCTCTTTAGTGTTGTACATGAGTAGACCAAGTCTTCACCTCACAGCCCATTAGCTCACTGTAAGTGACAATCAGTTATTTGCTAGAAAGATTTTGGGTAGATGGGGATTTTCATTCTGTAAATTTTTGTTCCACACATTTGTAAACAGATGTATGCTTAGAGAAAAAAATCCAAATAGAACAGGCATCACACTGTAAATCACAAAACAAAATGCATCTGGACAATAAGAAAGGCCTAATGCAACAGAAACATTGAAAAAGGAACAGTTTAACATACAGTGCTGCTTTTTCAGTGCATGTAACATGAGGTTTAAGTCCAGCGGGTCATCGTTTTAGTCACAGGAGTCTCCGTTATAGACCGCTAAATTCGTTTTAGCCATGTGGGTCTTCGTTTAAGTCCAGTAGATGAGGGTCTTAGGCCGATCTTTTTGGGGTCTTCGGTTAAGAAACACCTCTCTTTATGATGACATAATATAACTCGAGCAGAAACCCACATTAAAGAGTATGGTGGAATTGTTAAGAGTAAGAGTATGTGAACGGAGTTCGGGAATATAAGCAATATGTGGTCACAGAAATGTTTCAAAGATTCTTTAGTTTGTACACAGTAAAGGTGTTTGTTCCAAAAATAAGTCGACTGAGGGACCTCACTCAGAGCAAGTCAAATATAACGAGACACTAACCACTGAAATATCAGTTGAAAATTAAATTAGTTAAACGGCAAATAGCTACACGCAACGACATCCGGTGGAAATCTAAATTCCTTCCTGAGTGCAATACAGATGGCTGTTTTTCGACGCGTAAATAAACCTATGATGCTATTTAAAACATCCTGAATACTCACAGTTCCGATAGCACAGTCAGATCGTGATAAGTCTTCTGTAGAAGGAAATCTATCAGCATAGAGAGGTTGATTTTCGTGCCACCTGGGTCAGGAGGCCCTTCTATGGGCGCCATCTTTGCGCCAGTGGAAGATTTGATCGCTGGCTCGTTCCCAACAACATAACATGCGTAATCTTGCAGTAATTCCGTCTTCAACATGGCGGTCAGGTGATTCTGTTGATCAACTGATCTTGTTTCAGAATGTAGTCTACTTGGAGTTTGCACGCCGGAAATGGCCAGTAAAGAAAGTCTTGGAAGAGTTAGACATTTTAATCTAATTTCGCAGCAGGTATGTGCTATTTTCTGCCTGTGGATCTATTCTTTTTCCACAATTATCCCTTTTGCCCTCGCTCCAACAAACATCGAACGATCTGCATACATGTCCCACTCAATGACCTCGATCGGATTGCGGTCTCGTAAAAGTGGCTCCATCAATGTTGTCATTAGCTAAGTTAATTTTTCTGTTGGAGCTAAGTATTAAAAAATTGTCAAATGCTTTTGCACACACATTTCCGATCGGACGAATAATATTTTAAAGATATCTTCATTTGTAAGCTTAAATTAGGTTGCATATAAAAGAAAATCAAATGTAACTTAATCCAGGCGATTTATTCAGTCAACTGTTCAAATATTATATTATGTCACCACCCTCAAAACAAACAACATAATTGTGATCAATGGAATAAAATTAATATCAATTGTTATTTACCCACGTGGAGGTACATATCCGTGAATATTTAGCGCTATCGGCAACTAGATAACTAAAGTATTGTCTACCTTCCATTACCAATGGGTTGTCAATTGTCTGAAAAGTGAACAAGCTAGAAAGGTGGGGGCAATTTACAATAAATTTATTGCAAGCTTTAATTTGGATCACTTACATATTTGCTTCATTTCAGCATGGCCTCCTGCATCCACATAACATTAATTATTTATGTTGTTAATTTACTTTGATCTCTCTCTCTTTTTTTTAATATACTTTTTTTTTTTAAATTTCTATTGTGTGTTTTTGGTGTTTTGGTGTTTCAAGGGTTTTCCAACGGTGTGTCAAATGGCATGGAATATTGTTTAACGTGTAATTTGTAGGTATTGCATATAATAGGCAGCTTTACCAATCTTGAAGGATTAAACAACTGTTGTTTCAGTAGAGTGATGTGCACTCACGATATGCATTGAATTATGCAAACATTCTTCCTCGTAAATATTTCTTTGACTGCAAAAGCAGCAAGATATGCAAAAACAAGCAGTCTTAATTAATTGTGTGTATTGACCTACAGGTCAAAACTTGCACAGAACATTATTTTTTTTTTTGTTTGTTTGTTTGTTTTTTTTTTTACTTCCACTGCAGGGGTTTCATTAAGGTCTGGGCTCCGGGCAAATTGACTGGCTATGAGGACAGTTTTGCCCGCCTGGTTTGACCATCTACATGTAGCAGAACGTTTTTCTCACAAACAAGTTCAGCTCTAATATCTTTGCCCACCTGTGAAAACCAGCTGCCCTAGCCTCCTGCTGTAAACATTTATGAATTGAACTCCTGCCTCCACATTTGTAGTTTCATTATAAGGCAGAATAGTACAGAACAGCCCAAAAATATGAACAAAAAAAAACACAGCTAAACAAATTTTAAACTTCTTGTTGGATCTCTAAGCTGTCAATTTCTTGCCCCTATTTATAAGTGGGGCACTTGCACGTAAATGCAGTAATGGTACTTTGGCTCCATGTTTTCCACAGCTCCGTCTAAGACACCTGAGAAGTATCTCTGTACGGAACATTGTACCAAAATTTGCTCTATCTGGGGATTGTTTGCTTGATTCTTTGCTAGAAACTTACTTTACTTTACACAGTGTCGGAGGATCTCAGGAAGGTATGCCTGGAATGTACTATTAAAATTATTATCATTTGATTTGATTTGATTTAATTTATTGATTTTTTTTGAGTTCAGAGGCTTGCACTCATTTGAGAAAAGTGAGACTTGTTTGGGACAAAGTGTTTAATATGAAATTTATTTTTCAGTAGTGATTTTCTTCTTTCAAGTTGAGATCTCTCAAGTTCTCAATTTGTAAATATATGGTTTTCATCACTGATCACAGAGAGAATATTGTCTTTAAATCATTCAAACATATTGCCTGAACTTACTGGAACTTTCGTCATTTGTTTTGTTTTGTATTGTTTTGGTTTTGTTATTTGTTTGTTTATTTTTTGCTTTTGTTTTTTTGTTTGTTTATTTGTTTGTTTGTTTTTTGTTTTTGCCAGGACAAAAAGTTCCAAACATAACTGTCATTTATGACATGTGTATATGTGTAATTGCTAATTCCTGTTTGCTCATTCTTTTATAGCCATCTACACGAGTGAGAAAATCAAGTATTCATTAGTGAGTATATGGAATAAAGTATATAATGTTCACAAATATTAGTTTAAATAGTATTCTGAATATATACTAAATAATTACTAATTATAAATAATAATTATTAAATGCATAATTAATTATTATGTCTGTATACCCGTGTTGTTTAATTAGTGTGTTGTGCCTCTTTTGTTTATTAAACATTATTTTTAACAACATTTTAGGCCACATAGGAAGTGCCAACAATATGTGAATCAGTCAAAGATTTTCATTATGCATTCATTCGATACGTTATTCTTCATCACACATTGTGTATTTGCAGACAATGAGACATTCCAGCTGTCACCGTGACCATAAGCTTGGATTATTATTTTTAATTATAATTATGTTACCTAAGAATCCTTTTTACCTTTTTAGAATCCAACATGGGCAAGTTTTGAGCCATCAGCATGGACAGAACAGCAATCCACAGCCATGTCTTGTATCCTTTATATTTACATATATTAACAACTGCCTCGCAAAGTGGAGGTTGGGTGCCTGAGGCATCCAGGAGCTTCGACCATGGGCAGCCAGCTCCTAGATGGAGACTGCTCCCATGGCTGGCAAATCCTGGCAACCCAGCCATGAGTCTCCACACAGAAGGGAGAAAGTGGCCACCTGTCACACTGATAAAATAGTGGAAAGAGAAGGGGCGAACAGGGGAGGGGAAACAACCTCTGAGTGGAGTGCCCGCGCTTGAGACTCAGACACTCGAGGAATACGCTGACCAGGTAAAACTACTTGAACACCAAGAGTATGGCCCAAGAACACATGGAATCCTGGTGCATGCACAGATCTAAACGCCACTGACTGCAAAGGAAAGACTTTCGCTCCTTGTTGTTAACTCCATTAAATTGCATAAATTATATTAATTGTGTGTTTTCTGTAGTAAAAATAATTGAATTTTACCATTTTACATGTAAGTGTTTTACAATCATTACATGTACAGTATATATACACATGTACCATACACATGTACCATACCTTATTAAAAATTGATTTGAAAGTGAAAGAATAAAATTGAAGTGAAAAAACCTTTTAAGACCTAAATTTTCAGCAACTTTTTGTTGCTTTTGTCAAACTCAGACAAATATTACAGACAGCTGTCAAAAATTTATTTTTTAGGAAAGTTTGAATTTAGTTTTTGTTTGGTTGGTTGGTTGTTTTTAAACAATTACAAGCCTGCAAATAACAGTCGGTCATCGGACAATTGTCCGGTAAATTTGAGGTTTTGACAGGTAAAAGCTTAGTCTGGTCAGACAGACTGACCGGGCTTTTCTGCTAAAACGAAAAATATTTTAACTGGAAATTTGTGACCGAATATGAAACAAGTTATTTTATTATACTGCCACACAATACTAGAGAAAAAAGCTTTGTTATCACAGTTTCATTTTTACTCCATTTCTGAGAAATAATTCTATCGTGCGCAATGCATCGTCCCAAATGTCACATCGAATTGTAAACACGCCACATCAGCGCTACCATTCAAGCTTCGTGTTAATGTACGCATTTTGCACTGGTGTCATGACAGATCATGAAGTCCCATTTACATGTAGTCTGAATTACGTTTGTCTGAAAAACTACTAAAATCTGAGTTCTTGTGTGGTTACTTGCAGTTTGTTACCTGCAAGTGTTGTGGAATTAATTTCTAGTCATAATTTGACCCAATTGAAACATTATGCAAATTGGATACACGCCCAAATTCTCACGTTTCTTTTATCTGAATTGAATCGCTTTCAAAAACTTTCAAACCTCTAAAACGTAACCAAATGTTTTTCTAGTCCATATGATCAAAAATCAGTTATAGCTCTTTATATGTGTTTTTAAGTCTGTGATTCAGTATAGTTTGAATTAGTTTCCGTGCCGTAGACATGTTTTTGTGAAAAGCGTGCAAATGCACAAATCAGTCATGCTTTGTAGACTAGTCACCAGTCACGACTACTTCCAATTCGAATTTCGTGTAATTGTGCAAATTTTTTATTCAATTGACCCCGAAACTTTTCAGGGGAAACTTGCCTTCAGAAAAAGTCGAAGAATTCATTTCAGCCAATTTCCAAGTCTCTGAATGCTATTGTGAGTTTTCATACTGACAAGCTGTCTGCGCGGAATTTTCCTGTGGTTTTCTGGGAAACTTGATACACGGGAAACTACGGAATACACGTGTGATTAAGTGAGTGAAGGCAAACTAGGGGTACAAATGTTTGTAAATTTGTCAAGTTTTAATGGTGAAAGAATACCTGACCTAATGTAAAGGTCCCCTTTCTGTTGCTAGTATCAATTTTACACTCAATTGACTTTGCAACATTTTGGCGAAGGGTCTACACTGACATACCAAAATGTCTCAAATGTCTCTTATTTTTAATTTCTAACAACAGAAAACAAATTGTCCGACCAGACTGGCTTGTTGTCAGGTCAAAACTTGTCTTTGGCCTGACAAATGACCTGCTTATAGACAAAAATTATTTGCAGGCTTGCAATTATGTCTAACACACATTATACTGATTGCCCAAGTGACAAGTATGGTACCGTACATGTATGTTTTAATACAATGCACAACATACATGTATGTACATTCATATGTACTTTGTCAAAGCCTATGTCACACTTAATTCTTCCTTGACTCCAGATTTAGCTGTGGTGCTAAAAATATGGGGAGGACAAAATGACAAGTTCAGACTCATTATTGATTGGGAAGTTCATTTCCCTTCCCTGCAGTATCTTGGAGATCAGGTAATTTTGACTGTAAAAAAAAATAACAAAAATACCTTTCAGTGAATAAAAATGAAATAAAGTAAAGTAAGGGTATTAAGCCAAATGATAATTCTATTTTAATGTACCAGAATATTTCATTAGTTTTTTTGCTTTGGTTTCGTTTTGTTTTGTTTTCTGAATGGTGCAGGAAAAAGAAAGAGAAACTCAGTCGTAACCTTTCGTAGTAACTGATTAGAAATAAGATGAATTAATATAATTATACTACAATAACTGTAGGTTGTCTTAAGTAGAACCCTATCTGCACCCTACAGCACAGTAGAGTAGAGTACAACACAGTACAGACAGCATACATGTAAAGTATAGTAGAGTATCATTGATATATTAGTTGTGCCCCAATAGGTACATTTATGTTGTAGGTCAATTTGTTCTTTAGGTCAGTTTGTTTCAAACTAGGTTAATAGTAAGAACTTAGATTTATATTTAAAACAAAGGTTTAGAAGCCAGGTGTAAAAAGGTTATAAGACAGGACTAAATGTTTGCTCATCAAAAGTGTAGTCTAGATCTCTTTCCATACTCTGGTAAATTAAAATACATGTACTTAATTCAAATTGTAATTGGAACAAATTGTAATTTTTTGCTGTTGTTATTAATTTGTAAATTATACAGTTGCTGTTGTGCACCAAGTTATTTTACTGGTATTTTATTATTCATCTATTATTCAGGTGAGGTCCAGTAAGTACGGACACAACACTGTAATCTTTGGTCTTATTGATGGGTACTATGGTGCACCTGCTGTCCTGTCGTCAGACAAGGTGAGAGGGTAGTGAATGTTAAACTAAATCATAACCAAATTTGTTAATGAACTGTTAAACAAATCTGTCTGTGGATCTTTTTACTGGTGTCTCATAGAATTAATCACACTGCCCTCCGGGCTTTTCAATTGTGCTGTAAGTTGATATTTCAAGGCTGATAGTGTGGCATAATGTGCTTTTTCTTTGTCGTTTTAGGTTGGGAACAGTGGTGAAATGCCAGTTTCACAAAGGACTGACATCATTAAGGTTGACTCGGATCAGGTACAGCTACTACTGTGTAGTCAGAAGCCCAGATTGTGAAATACATGACTTGCAGCCCTATCACTTTTATTGCTGGGATTTATTGTATTCTCTAGGGCTCCAGCTGACATGGATTAAATATGGATTTTTCTACTTGAAAGTAGCCTTAACATTTGTTTGTGTTGGCCAGATTTTTTTACCCTTACCACTTTAAAATGGTCTTCGGGGTCCCTGTTAGCTAATTAATCCATGGACTGTGGTGAATGCAGGAGAGAATCAAGGGGTCCATCTTCAAAAAACTTAAAAGTGAAGTTCAAATACATGTACATTATTTTGTACATGTAGGCAACTGGTTCCTTTTTCATTCTGAATCACCACATTTTATCCAAGTAGATCATTCTTTGTTAATGATTTTGAAGTACATATAATCCTCTTCTTCTTTTAATCTTCCTTGCTGCTGCCTCTCAAAGGCACTGAGAGAAAATCATGTGAACTGTTAGCGTCCAACACCCCATCCTCCTCAAATAATCTTAGTTATACTTATTTATTATTAATATTTATTTCATTTTATAGGTTCATACATCATGTACACTCTCTTCTGTTCAAAGGTAGGTTATTAGTAGATTTCTTTTGAGAAGTTAGCACTGTTCAGTACTGTACATATACTAGGTTTACCACAAGTCAACCTCACGAGTCTCAGGGTAAAATAGTGTAAGCAAGCAAAGCGAGATGTGAGGTTTTAGGCCGCAAAGGGGCTGTTTGAAAGTTGCGAGAGGTTCATCCAGCCAGTCACTAATGAACAAGACGAAAGACGTTTCCGAAAGTGTACACAAGTCTGTGTTGGAAGTTGTCATCTCTTTCTCTACCCATCATTTTCTACATAGTTTGCAATTTCCACGTGGCATAATTGTGTTTGGAGAATGGGGAAAATAAAGACTACATGTGCACTGTACGTACAAATAATCACCCTATTGACTTCCAAACAAAAAGAGGGATCAATCAAGGTGATCACCATTTGCTAAGAACTCTGACTGGACTCATATCACACTGCCAATACCAATGAAGCAGGCGTAAACAACACCAAGCCGTTACCTGGGCATTTCAGTGGATGATTCTAGCTACATAATTATTTAAAATGAGAAAAATTTAGCTAATAAAATTTAGTTCCAGTTTTCTCGTTTTTTATAACTTTGTTGTACATTATATTCTTTTAGTTCTTTACTAAATACTGGCTGTGCCTCGAGCAACTCTTAGACTTTTTTGCACTCTTCAAACTTTCCACATGTCTTCCATCATAACTCAGTGATGCACAATTAAACTTCAATATTCTATTGTTAAATTTACATTCAAGCTTTTCTACTTACAACTGCATAAGTTGTCCCTACCACATGTATTCTAAAGTTGAGTTTGTCCTCTTGTCGATAGGCTACAATCAATACAGAAAGCCATCCTAGGTTCTCAGCTGTCAGTTAAAGATGTGCGTCAGTCCATCCAGAGCAAAGTTGAATCTGATATGAAGTGCACATCACAAGTAAGTGCTACTTCAGAAAAAAAAATCAATGATTTTTAATGCTGTCCTTTAATTATACTGATTTAAAATATTTATTTATGAGCATCTGTCCATTTGGAAATTAAGCTCTCAGCAGCTTCCTTATTTTTCATGGAGCTAGGCTAGTGAACCACCAGTAGTGAAAAGATCGCTTAATCCTTAATACAGGGCTTTTGCTAGGTCGCAAAAAAAAAGTCAAATTTCACATGATTTTCGGAGACAAATTTGTGGGAAAATAAAACAAGCGATTTCACGGGAATTTTCAGGGCAAATTTCACCGAAAATCTATGGGTAAGAAATGGCCAATTTCATAGGAGTTTTTTGGTTTGTTTCCATGGCATTATCTGTGAAAGTACTGAGCCAATTTTTTTTACAATCACAGTCATCCATTGTTGCATTCCTGTGGTTGTGACATACATCTCAAATTATCAAGTTTATATAATTATAAATGTAATTTTCTCCCACCTCTGTACTGCAGTTATCAGAAGAGGAGATGCTGAAATTGAAGCTCAAACTTCTAAGAGAGGAGTGCCTGTCAAAGCAGAAACTTTTGCTGAAAGGTGTTTTTTATTGTTTTGTAACTTCACTTTTGTGATTGATATTGAAACAGCATTCCACCCTTACGTGTTAATTAAGCCATGATTAAAATAGTTGTATTATTATTATTATTTTTTTTTTTTTTTTTTTTTTTTGAACAACAGAAAGAGAAGAAGAGCAGAGCGTCTTAAAAAAGCTCAGAGAACGAGGTGAGATCATTACTTGGCTCTTATTAACCGAGCAGGAGGTCTGTGTAGGAGAATCTTGACTGAGGTCATGAGTACAGACTGAACGTAATGAGGTCTGTACATACGACTGAGGTCAAGATTCTCCCATACTGACCGACTAAGCTCTGTTAATAAGATGTTTATTATATGGTGCAAACAAGAACATTTTAATTCGTTGAATGTAACCAGTCTGTACTAGCCGACATTTTGCTTGCGAATAGCGATGAGCCACACTTAATCCTGCCAAAGTTTGCTAGTCTTCTTTACTTTTTTTTCTTATCAGGCTTTTTGGCACTTCTATTAATAAATATTGTTAGAAGAAAACATTTTTGCATTTTAGTTTACAGCTTTTTCACTGCAAAACATTGCCAGTCTAGTTGCCGGTCTAGACGGGAAAATCTAGACTGCTTTCAATATCTATTTCAGCCAATAAAATTTGTGAATCCAGTAGTTCCTAGTCCTTGTGAGACACAGCCATATAGTAATGTGTGGTATCTACAGCCCTTTGTATGCATTGATAATGCACATAAGTTTCAAGGTCAGCACATGTTAAGGGTTATGTTGTGGGGATGTTAAGTGGCTTCCTGTGTACATATATGATGGATGTTACTGAAGGACATTAAGCAAGCTGCTGCACACAAAGCAGATATTGGTTCATTTCTATGTTGCCATGGGGATAGGTGCAAGAGCAGTGTGCACAATGGGACAATGAAAAATAAGGTTGTTTTGCACAAATACAAACCACCTGAATTTCATGCAACATGTTGTGGGGACAAATCTTGTCTCCCCGACAGAACTTCGTAAAAATAGGCATGTCACGTGGCGAAAATTGTCACTACATCATGTCCATGCCTCATGTCCCAGTAAAAGTGAAGAACAGTTCCCTGTCGGCTAACTGTCGACCAACTGTTGGGTCGGCCAACAGTGGGCCGACTTTTGGTCAACTGTCGGCCCACTGTCAACCAACTGTCAGTCGACCGTTGGTTGACTGTCAGTCGAATGTCGGCAACATGTCCCCTAGTGTGTCTCAACATATATATCTGTGAGTTGTCTGTGTATTACTGAAATGTTCGAATTTTAGTGCACCTTATTAAATTCAGTCCAAACTCTTCTCATTTTCAATACCTCACAGAAAACAACCTTGGACGGAACAAAGAAAAGCTTGACTCTAACAGAGCATCTTTGCGAGAACACAAACAAGCACATGTAGTGAAAAGGTACGTCGATTTATATCAACCCTTTGGAGGCGTGGTGGCCTCATGTTTAGTGTGCTCATCTCCAAATCGAGCAGTCCGGCTTCCAGTCCTGGCCAGGAACATTTTGTTGTGTCCTTAGACAAGACACTTGACTCTCACAATGCCTCTCTCCACCCAGGTGTATAAATGGGTACTGGCGAACTTAATGCTGGGGGTAACCCTGCGTTGGACTAGCATCCCATTCAGGGAGGAGTAGAAATACTCCTAATCGCTTTATGCTGCAGACACTGGGATAAGCACCGCCCTGATGGGCCACTTGGCTTGTATGCAGACTTTTTCATTTGCAACAGTGATCAACATTTGAAATCTTGTTTCAGTAACAATTCATAATTGGCAAGCACAGTTTGTTGGTGATGAGAATATCGTAACTATCTTTTTTCTTTGTCTTGCAGAGAATCTTTCGTAAAGTTGACTGCTCACCTGAATTTTAGACGAAGGCAGCTCATCTCTGAACTAATGAATATTTACCCTATAGTTGAGGTAAGAAACAGAAAATAGCGTGCAAGGTTTTCAGTTTGTCATTATCCAACTTGGTGTAAACAGGATAGGAAAGTTTATGCACAATCGTGATCACAGGTTGCGCACACAAAGGCATCGTTTCCTTTTATTGCACTTGTCGGATTCGCGTACTGTAGAATAGAAAATCGTATGGTTACGCATTTACTCGAATTCCCAGTAACTTTCACTGGGTCTAGTAAGTCGCTTGTTGCAACTTGTTGGAGAAAGTTTAATATATTCTAAATTAATAATTAGATTATGAGCTCGAAATTTCTTTGAGAGGCTATCACGTCATAGAAATTGAGAGCGAATAATCTAATTGTTTTAGTAGAATTCTAACTGAAATTTAGAAAGATCGCTCGGATTGAATTGTCTTTAAAAATTGCAATTGTGTGTGTGTGCGCATCATTTTTTCAATAATTTCGAACTTTTTAAAGTCAAGAAACCGTAAATGTCCTTCTTTTAGCCTTCTTAGGAATTTAATTACCATTTACATCAAAAGGTTCCTCCAAAACTTTGGAAAAATGAATAAAATGTCGCCATTTCGAAGACGACCTCTAGCCGCTGCATACTAATTAAACAATAGAGTGTTTCTGTCGAGGAACTATCGGTTGATAGTTGCCCCGCGGAAATTTGATGTTCTTAAAACAAATATTTGCCCGAGAAGCGAAGCTTCGAGAGCAAATATGCTAGTTTTAAGAACATCAAATTTCCAAGGGACAACTATCAGACCGATAGTTCCGAGACATAAACACTCTATTGTCTTTATTGTTTACCACTAAATTTTCTTCCGCGCACCAGTTCAAAATTCATATTGAATTATTTTCAGCTTTTTTAGATGAAAGCCGTGAAAGGTCGTTAAAGCCAAATGTAAATTTTGAAAAAGAAAACAGACAAAAACTCGCTTAATACATTTCAATTGTTTACTTTCTGTAAGCCCGCTTCCTTGCAGAAACATTTACACGGACGAGTACTATCCATCCGGGTATTCTCCTCGGACGGGCACTATGGGCTGATAGTGTCTCTTCACGGATGAACACTATCGCGTCACGTGATCAATTTAAACCAATAAGAATCGGAGAAAATTTAGTGGTGAACTATAATGGCTGATAGTGTGCGATCACTCAATCAGATTACAGCATTTACGGCAGTGTTCAAGGTGAATTCTACTAATCTGTTTTAGATAAAGTTTTGAACGACTAGTACATTTATACTGAAAAGATTAGTCGCTCTCGATTTCTATGTGTGATATTTGACTCGGGTTGCGCCTTCTCAAGCCAGTTGAACTTTGCTATAATTAAATGGCTTTCTCTTGCAGCTACAAACTTCGAAAGAGTTTCTTATTTGTGGTGTACGGCTTCCTAATTGTGAGTCAGACGAATTTCAAGGTAAGTCAACATTATTACACTAGTTTCTCGATGTATTATCGAAGTGCACAATCTGAATTCAGTTTAATTTGACAAATAAAAATTGAAGGATTTGTGTCTGGGTAAACCGTTGGAGGTGGGGAAGTGTTAATAAAGGAAGTTTCACGGGCACTGGGTCAGTGGTGCATGTTGTGATATCGCTTCCTCTCTCCGGCTCTGTGTTCATCAATACACCAATTTAAATAAAATCCATCTGGAGGTTACTTTTGATGCAGTTTACATGATGTATATCTTTTTTCCAGCTATGGACGACGAGACCCTGTCGGTTGCCCTTGGTTACACGTGTCACCTGGTCAGTATGATAGCTCAGTTTCTGGATCTACCTTTGAGATATCCCATGAACTCCCGCGGCTCGAGATCCACCATTATGGATTTTGCGATAGAAAAAGTTGCGGAGAAAGACAGACAGTAAGTAAGAACAGAAATCTTTGACTTTACACGCTTGAAGAATTGCGTAGTAAATACTGCCCTTTTGCTTTTCAGATTCCCGTTGTACAATAAAGGTAAAGAAAGAATCCAATTTTATTACGGCACTTTCCTTTTGAACAAGAATATAGCCCAGGTAAGATTTTGTAAGTAGCAGGTAGCGTTTCTTGGGGTGGAATACCACGCTGCTCAGAAAAAGCCTGAACTTGTCGCTAAGACGCCTACAGTACGGTAGGTCTGTAGGTGAGCTTCAAGGAAAATTTTATTGCTAATTTTGTAGAGTCAAAAGCGACCCATACGGGTTCTTACAAAGGATAACGTGACTAATGCCCCGTGTGATTTATTAGGGTTGAACTTTTATTACTGTACGTGATGTCGCTTTTTGTAAAGTGATAATGACGCTCATATACTGAGTTTGGGCCACCTGCGACAGTATCGGAACAAAATTGAACTTCATGTGTTTCAAGTTTGTCTGTATTGCAATCTTACTAGCTTGCTGTTCTGCCAAATCAAAGCATTGCCGTTAAGGTTTCATCGATCTTGGTTTCTATGGAATTGGGCAATTCGAGGAAAGCTCTCCTGTTTATTGTACTTCTAACTTTACTTAAACTCATCACAAATAGATGAGCTGAGGTTAGCGGGGCGCCAAAGCCATAAGCCGCTAGGAGGTATCCATGGCAACCCTGGAAAGCAGGAACCACCCAATGAGCGTCCGCTAACCGGCACCGTCACACTGAAAGAAATTCAGTGGAAACTACTTACCTGAAGAATACTTACCCTGACCAAGAACAAAACGGGAGGGAGGAGAGGGTGCAAGAATCCACAATGATTCGCGAGCAAAGCAGTGCAACTGATCCGCAACAATCAGCTGAATACACTACAACAATTATGCAATGAACCATGAGCCCCTGCAAAACCCCTGAAGGCCGCCCCACAGGTCACCTACTCCCAAACAGGGAAACCGCTGGCTGCATAAGCTCATATTTAACTTGCCTAAATGATATTAGCTGAATGGGCACGCTAGCTGGCTGCATTAGCTCAAGTTTAACCTTGCCTAAATGATATTTAGCCACATTTCATAATGGTTGTGCACAATAATTTTCTCTTCTGTGTTCTTAGCTTCGGCAGACTAACAGCCTGGGGACACCTAACTTACGTAACACCCTACCAAACCTAAAAGACTTACTTGAAACGAAATTCCGAACAAGGTAAGTGAGTAACGAAAGCAAAGTTGAACATTGGTAGAAATGATATGAAAAGGTCATTTTTAATACCCTCTTCATGTACAGGTACATGCAACCAAACCTTTGAGCTTCAAGGTCTGCATTAAAATCTCTTTCGATCGTACGGGAACGCTTGCTTATCTTTTTGAAATAATATACTGTTGTGCAACTAATCATAGTTGCGATGGAACAACTGGGACTCCTGTTTTGTGGTCGCTCGATTTATATTTGTAGGAAACCTTACGCAAAACACGACGGCAACGGTAACGAGAACGCTCGCCAAACAAAAAGCTTAATGATCAAAATGAGTCTCGGTACATTTCGTGGCCGTCCTTTACAAATCAACAACGTGAAATGACCAATTTCCTTTTTTTGGTCGTTGTTGTTGCAGTTTTTTGTTGTTGTTGTTTGTTTGTTTGTTTGTTTTTGGTTTGTTATTTTTGTTGTTGTTGTTGTTATTGTTTGTTTTATTTTCGAGAACGTGAACCACTACGCAGGCTAATTTGTCGTATTTCTATTTGGAACTTAATGCATTTGCAGCAAATTCAGCAGACACTGAATAGATTTCTAGATAAATACGAAACTCTGAGGTTAATTAGTAATACATTGTCTACTTGGCGTCGTCGTGGCTGTCGCCATCGAATATTGCGTAAGGTCTCTGTAATATCTCGTATCATCATAGACTGTGGATTAAGATTTACCTAATCCTATGAACTTGGTTAATCATTATGGTGTCCTATTCTTCTAGTGACTCGCATAAATCCGCACCTCTTACAATAATAAGGAAGTCTCCTTTAAAACGCGAGAAGAAGCGACCTTCCACTTCAGGATCTGGCGGATCCTCCGAATCCTCTCCTTCTAATCCTAAACTAGACGACGTGCTTCTAAAGACGATGAATGCCTCGACATCCGATGCGAAATCTGCCGCACCAACGCCAGTGACTGCCGCGCAACTTAATCAAATGCAGAATGTAGAAAATCCGGGTAACAAGGGAGACAATTCGAACTCGCTTAGTCAGCGTAGTTTAGGTGACTTGCCAGAAGAAACTATTGCAGTGGATCAAACAGACAGACCTGTTTCAGCGCCGCCTGTAGACACCGCCCAGTTGCACATTCCTTCGCAAGGAACAAGCCACAAGTTTCTGGAACAACAACGAATTAGAAAAGCTATTAAACACGAGGACGATGTTAGCGTGAATGCTAAAGCCCCCAGAACACTATCTTTTAAGTCGCGTAAGAACACCAGTTCAGAGAGACACAAGTTACTCAGACGAAATAAAAGTGTTGATGGAAGTCATGTAGGGAAAGGAGCTCGACCGAAAGTTGCGGAAAGTACTGTTAATGACTGGATTAAAGTTGACGTAAAACGTGATCGCCCTAGTCTTGAAAAAGCTTCAAGTTTAAACCAAGGTAAGTCTAGAAAATCATTTTGGAGGTTAGTGAGGACAAAATGCTTTTTAAATACGACGCGTTGAACTATGAAAGCTACAAAAATTATGGTGTGTTCTGCCCTTTGCAAAGAGTCAGAGTCGAGATGATAATTGCAGAAATAAATTGCAAGTCGCAAGGCTTACGAATCTGAAAGCTGACCGGGCTCACAGTGTCGTGTTCTTGGGCATGACACTTCTCTCCATTCAGGAGTATAAATGGGCACCGGTGAATTTTGCCCGCCCGCCGCCTGGCTCCGAGACTTGGGGCAATAGAACAAAGGAAATTAAATTACTCATCCCTCAACCTCGATTCGATTTCTTCTAGTTTGTTTTGTTCCCCTAGGCCTCGGAGCCGAGTTGGAAATTTAATATATCGAAATTGGCTTGCTGCAAGTTCAGTGAATCCTGTTCGTTCAGCTGACTTGTGTAGTGTGTAGTCGGTGTCAACACTAACAAAAAATAAATATATAAACAAACAAATAACTAAATAAATAAGTAACCTTTATTTACCCTCGGCAACAAATAACTGAAAAAAATAATTCAAATTCAACATAACATTGTAAGAATCCAAGCTGGCTGGAGACAAACCAGTTAGCTATTTACAAGAACAGAGCTCTCTTGCCACGCGTTCATTCACTCGCGCAACTAAGAAGCAACAAAATCAGAGATTCGACACAGATTTTCTCTTTCTTTCTTTCTTTATTTCCCAGCTACCTTTTGCCTCTGTTTCAGGTCGGGTCCTCGTGCAATAATGAGTTTGATTTGCATGAAAGAGAACCTGTAAAGGGAACACATTTTCATATGAATGGTTTTGTACGAAGACTCCTTTTAACACAGAGGCAAAAGGCAACTTGCAAATGGCCAACTGAACGTTGAAAAGTCGGCTTCCTCCAATGGCTCTAACATCTTTGTTTTCATATGACGTCATCGTCGCCATATTGGTTGACATAAACATTGTTTGTGTCATCCAATATGGCCGCCAGGCCTAATCTCTCCGGATTGGTTGGAAACCATCAATAAATTGCAATGGATTGGACTGTACGGTATTTTGTTACGTAACGTAACGTAACGTAACGTAACATAAGAACATAACATTCCGTTCAGTTAACGCATTTTGTTTTCTCGTTTCAGATGTTACATCTACAACCAATGGCGAAAGCTCTTCTGTGAATAGAGACAGTAATGAAAAAACCGCTCCCTCAGAAAATCCTGGTGCGCCAGACAAACAACCGATTGGTAATGAGAGAATTCGCTCAAAAAATCTCTTCGATGTCGAGGGAACAATTGACTTCGATTTCTGTGAAAATGGCGACATAGATTTAAGATGAATTCATGTACTAAATGGTACAAAAAAGGTGTATGAAGCAAAGTTATTCGAAGATTTTATTTGATAAAATTAGCCTTAAAATACGATGTTGTATTTTGAAAATTAGTAAATCGTGGACTAAACAAGTTAATCTGTGCACTCCTCGATTGTTGTTGTTGTTATTTTTTTTTTTCGAGATAACAATTGAATTCTGCGTACGTTACATTCTTACGATTTTTGAATTCTTAAAATGTTCTTATTTTGTAGGTAAATTCTAACGCCTTCTAAGGAGGCGTTGAATAAATTCCAGTTAAAAAAAAATGGAAGTTTAAAAAAAATGAAATGATTCCCAGTGGTGTTTCTTTATAATTGTCATGTCTTAGGTACAAGTATTCTAGGATTTCTTACTGATATTTTCCTTCTGGAGTATGGAGTTTTAACACGTACCGTGTTAAGTTTAAAAAATTAAAATATATGAAAAGTAACACGACCAGATCTATCGATCGGGTTTCCTTTTTATTATTATTTGCCTCCCTTTCATTTCCCCTTTTACACAGGGAGTAAAAGGACTTCGTTTTAAAGGTAAGCTACTTGCGTCAGGTTTCTTTAGATTCTGTTTTGTTGCCTACGACTTCCTGACTGATTAAATACATCCATCAGAACAACCTCGTGTCCAGGGTCTTCTCTCCACCTCGAAAAAGTACGACTGGCGCACCTGAAATTTGAATAGACCAATCATGATTCAGTAGACGGGAAAACCTTCACTGTCCTAACGTCAGTCTATGTATTAAAACAGGACAGGCATTGAAGTCGGGCAACTTTTCTCACTGGGTACGGCATAACTGTGCGACATTGAATATTCACGAAAAGGGATTTATAGTTTCAAAAACCATATCGGATTGTAAAACGAAAAATATGAAACGTTCAGTGTCTCCCTTTTAATTTGGCGCCAAAAATGGGTCGTCGTCGCTCGAGCTCGTAGTAAAATAGTTCGACGATTTGGAATGCGCACATGAAATGAAAGTAGGCTCATTTATGTGTTCGGGATCATATAGTCTTTCACTGTGGTTCCTTGTTAGAAGGTCCAAGAAAACAGGGGTCATGCGGCTTATCCAGTCCAGTCCTGTATCCTGCGGTCTGATTTCTGATTCTCGGTGCGAACCAAGAGAACCGAGGCGTCTGTGAACGGGATTAGATACATATAGAGGAAAGGCCAAGAAGTGCGCCAGGACGAGGCTGAATTCATCGTTGTTGGCTTACAGTATTTAAAGGGGGAGTGAATAATTTTAAGAATCTAGTCGATCGTAGTCAATGACAAGCCGAGAAAGACAGCAAGCTGGTTCTTTTTTATGGAAGGTAAGGAGATAAAAATGACAGAAGCAGATGGGCGAACAAATAAATCGCAAATTACTTTATTATAATGAGGGTCATTACGTTTTTATTCTAGAAATCCAGGAATGCATGTTTCCTGCATTCGCTACAAAGTTTGAAACTGCGTCACTATATGATTTATTTTACATCACACATTCAATGGAGGAATTACAAGGCTTATAATGCCAACTAGCTTGAGTCGTCGTAACTTGATTTCCTCTTATAGATAAAAGGTCTATTTGATCATTATCCTGGAGGGGGGGGGGGGGGGGTACTTCCAGAAAAGTTGGGTGGAGTTGTGCGGCCCACTTCCCAAAACCCTTACCCTAGTTATGACCAAAATCTCCTTTTTTTTGCTACCCTATTTAGACCTGACCAAAAATTCGATACCCTATTTATGACCGTTGCAGCTGACACAGTTGCCCTAAACATAAGTTGTGAAGGGCTTTTGTTGACGGTCTTATTGACTAAGAAGCATACCCAATTCAAGACCAGAGTGCAAAAACCATACCTTATTTTCAACCGAAATGGCCAAAATTGATACATTATTTATTACCAAAACGGGTGAATAACCCTACCCTTTGGGTCCGCACGTACCTATATAGCCCATATAAGGGAGTACCCCCTCGCCCCCCGAGTCATTATATACATCTTTGCAGAAGGACTTGATTAGCACTTTGTTACTTTGTTTAATAGGGGAAACTATCTTACACTGATGTGAATAGATAAAAACAGTCTACGTTCTTAAATGCTCAAAAGTGATACAACATAAAATTCACAATTATTTTCAGAATCTATGAGCTTTTTCGCTTTTCCATGCACAAATATTTGCTGCAAAAAAAGGTAACGTTTCCTGTTTGGTGGATAACGATCGAACATAGATTACCCACAATGAAAGAACAAAAGATATTTTGGGATTAAAAGTAAAGAAGCGAGGAAAGTTTTTTTCATTGTACATATTTAGCCTGATAAACGTTTAGGTTTACTCATGCATACAGGTGTAATAGAGAATAGATAGACAGGCATATTAGGTCTCTTTGTATTTATAAAGCGATTGAAAGTGCTCACCGAGTGTCGAGCTAAATTACAATTGCAAAACAGGGCCGCTTTTTTTTTTTTTTACACAAGGCTTATATTTAGACCAGAGACCATTTTGGATGTAGCAAACGCATCTTTTCGTCGGTTCGAGTGATACACCATCGGTTTGTAAGTTACTTCAGCGTGTTACGTGTGTTACCTTGCGCAATCGCTACGTTACGCTAACCTACGTTACGATATGTTGCGTTACGTAATCCGATTTGCGTTCAACTTCCGAGTTCAATAGCGCTGCAGATGTAAACAAGCCTTGTTCCTTCAGCATCTCGGTTGTTATGTGACTCCAGAGGACATGTTATAAGGTGCAATGCTCTTCCCCATGTACATTGAACATTGAGGCAAAACATGGCGGCTGCAAGGGGAAAAAATGCATCATATGAGTTGCGCGTTCCTGTCGAATTTTCTTAATTAGAGAGACAACTGTTGTCATATATAGCACAATTTCTCCTTTTCTCGCGGCTTGGATATATCGCAACAGCCGTTTAGGTAAAAATAAAACCACTCAATTTTAATCGGTTACTACAATCATAAAACTCATTTTCCGAAAAAAACATACGCATTTGAATAATATTCAGATTTTTTCCACTTCTACTATCAGTTCATCAATACGCACCTGAGAAAATGAGATATATTTAATTATTTATGTAGCAATATGCATTTCAGTGTAAAAAAGTAAAACTCGAAAATTTTTAAATTATGCATTGCCAGATATTATTTGTGTTTCTTTATTTTTTGTGTTGTTTTGTTCCCCGCAACTGATAGAGTTCTACGTAAATATAACGCAAACTTGCGCATATTACACCTTACCGGTCGAAGCGGCTGCGTTTGAAAACATCTTCCAAAGTACGAAGCTCTTCTGCAATTGTATGATATTGCCGGCCTTTGTTTTCACCGTCAAAAAAGGTTTCCACGGCCTTCAGATTCGCTACAGCTAGCGAATATTTTCCTTTCCACAAACAGCCATGCACTACATTCATGCAAAGTTGTTTGTCCTTGACATTGTTTGAGTCAAGACATGAAAAGTCAATGTTAAAGTCTGGAAGCGGCATCTCGTCTCCAAGCAGATGCACCAGGTACGGCCGCATGACGTTCCAAAATTTTTCCACCTCGAGCTCAGTCCAAAGTGGATCTTGATGCCGTTTCAGACAATCGTAGATAGCCATTTTTCCACGTTTACTGACTAATCACGAGTTGCAATGTTTTCATTTATTGCAGTGACGAATCTGTATTTTTACCGGGACTCTTTGCTCTGTGTATGTTACGGAGCACGAACCTGCAGCAGCTTTACTAATCACTATTTGTTTACACTGAATTTAAGCATTATGAAAACTGAGCGACTTGATTGGCTTAGCTTTTGCGTCTTTGTTCGCCGGTAAACATACGGATATTGGAAAACCAAGTCAGGTCTTGAAAGTTAAACAGACTCCGATACGCGAGTAACAATTTTTCGGGGAGCATATCTCGCCAAAAACTTGATTGGAGTGTCAAGAGTGAGTATATATCTTCCTCTTTTCTCGACAAGTTTGTCCCAGCATGTATTTGAAGATGTAAGGAAGAAAGATTCGTTTTTTATTCACAGCAGTGACGGTAAATTTAGAAGTTGCAGGAAGTTGTCACGACAGTTACGAGTAAAGCGCTTCGTGCTTCGTATCTCGCGACCAGTGACTGCTTAGTAGGTAAACAGCTCGGAAATAGCAAAGATTTCCGGATGTGACGAACCAGTTTTGTGGAATGACTAGCGACTTTTGCCTCCTTACATTATTTGTAAAATTGTTAACTGGACTGCGATCTCCACGTTAATAACAGACACGTATAACAAACGTGTTTTTATTTCACAGTGCATCGCAAACTTTGCGGAAACATCCATTTTAAGGGCATTTATAAACCCGAGGGATTCCTTGGTCATAGTGAAACTAGAAATTCTTAAAGTCTCTGCCTTAATAGTACAGAGATTCATCTCTGCTCTCGTACTAAATTTTGTAAAATTAAATTTTCTAATCTAATGAACTTGGGGATAGAATTTGAAGATAAGCAATTGGCGAAAACCGGTTTATGAAAATGCGTGGCCGGTTTACAGAGATTAAGTCATTGTATTAAAATGTAATAGTTGCATGTTTGTAAACAGCTAGTCTAAATCTCGGATCGATATGACGAATACATGTACTACTGCGATCAAATCGGATGCCCGGCGTTGTTTGGAACCAATACGTAAATATCGAACATCAAGCCTTTGAACCGCCTTGTATGAAAGGGGAGAGAAAAAAAATCCCTTAAACCCTCTTATTTATATTGGGTAACAAGTGCCAGCTACAGCAAGACAACTGACCTTCATCCTTAACCCGTGGATGCCTGTTGATAGCATTTTGGACTCACATAAGTAATTTGCGAGTTAAGAAAGTCACTTTAAGTGCATAAGAACAGCCGACATTCTGAGCGTTGTCTTGTGGATTAAAAGGTTAAAAAAACGTTACAATAAACATGTGTCATTCCGAGACAAGGTGCACGACTGCAAAGCGAGTTCTGTTTATTCCAAGAATGACGTTAACGTCTTTTTGTCATTCAAATTTGCAACCGTTTTTAGAACTTATAGAGAACTCGGTCAACAAACATTACACTGGCCAACAATAAAATGTCAATATAATAATTACAATACGTAACAGTGTCTTCATCGAGACAAAAATAACTGGTGTAACAATCTCTTGAAGAAGCGATGCTAAATTTTTAACAGAAATTAATTTTTGAAGCTGTAAAGTTTTGCACGAGCACAACTAAATCCCACGTCAAAGTGCAAGGTCCGCACTACGCCGGAAAAATTTGAAAATTTGGCTTTATTTCTGCGGTTAGCCCAACCGTCCACACTAATCCGTCACGAAAATGGAGCTTTTCGAAAACGCTTTTCAACCCGACGGAATTTGAAAACGGAAAATGTCGAAAACTGAGCTTTTCGAAACAATGGCGTCACGATAATCATATAATTTAATTTCCTTGCCCGAGCTTTCCTGAAACACAAATCCAAAATGACCGGTGATTGCCGCGTTTTTAAATTTCTCCGGCGTGGTGTGGACGGAAAACATAAAGAGCGAAAACGCCGTTGTCAGATTTCTTCGGCGTTGGGTGATCGAGACCTAAGTTATCTGTTTTCTGTTTTTTTTGTTGTTGTTGTTGTTGTTTTTTGTTTGTTTGTTTGTTTTTTAGTTTTCTTTTTCTTTTTTCTGACTGACCCGGTTGCTAAATAGTGGCGGCTGTGTTTGATGACTCCGTACCTTAGCAAAGATTACAAAGATGCATGTAGGTTCGGAATTTCCTCGCCGCCAGTTGAGTGTCATGCATTTCTACAGGAGTTATACTCAGGCTAAATTGCTTCTTCCAGTTAAGTTAAAAAAAGTCAGTGATACCGAATACGACCGATTCCAGAGCGAAACAGGATGACCGTTTGCTGCCGTACCTGAATGTTTATGGAAATTAAAGTAAAATCGTTTACTCTTGAAAAAGTTCGTCCCAATAAACCGAAAAACCGATTTCTGATAGGAGAATAAATCTTTGCCTCATCAGCATAAGCAATACAATTTCTAATCGAGTTCTGAATATTGAAAGGGCACAGCAATTGAACTTGAAACTGAACTCGATTAACTTCCCCATGGAATTTTAGCCCGACTTATTGAAGTGCGACTCGGGTTTAAAAACTTAAAATTTTACAAAGAATGTATGAGCTCATCAGCGCTTTTCCACCCGGAAATTTCACAGTTTTTGAAAGCTAATTTCTCCTTGAATGTTACACCCAAAAAGCTTAACATTTCACCAAGTACTAAATTTTACAAGCTCTTCAAGGGTTCGTAGTTAATTCGTGTCTAGCGTGATGCCTTCTTTGCGCAAAGTCACAAATGTAAACAATGACGTCAGTAAACCCGCTTAAAGATGTGGATCCAAATAAGCCTATACCAACACAGCGGTCAAACGCCGGGCATGCGCAAATGGGTGCATTTTTTGGCAGCCGCGCTCCAATTTCCCGCGCAAAAATCTAAAGGAAAACATGGGAAACAACCAGTGTCACGCAAAATTTACGAAAAAAAAATTGAAAAGTTCATAGAAATCTGTAAAAGGAAAAGAAAGTAGCTAAAAGGAAAACTTAAGACTTTTCAGACACAAAGTTTATTGAGTTACCGGTATTCTGCTGATTTACCATTTTGTTTTGAGCTTTACCGAAAAAGTTTATAAGTCTTGAAAACCCGTGTCATACGAACCGACGGCGTAGTATATTTTTATTTGTTTTTATTAATCATACGATGCATGACGCCGGAAACGGACGACAAACGGTGTGTAAAAGAAGGGAAAATGGAAGAAGAAAAAGACAATTGCGGTGATTCGGCCTCGCTCAGACGAGCTGGAAAAATTTTGGCAAGGACTGTGGGGATTCCATCTGGATCCAGGATTTGTCTGAAGCACAGGAACGAGATGAATCGAAACGACAAACGATGTTCATGTCCATCGTCATGGGGGCATAGCTGGCCAAAATACCGATCCCAAACCGCCTGTACCTGGTCTTTGACCAAGTGGGAAAATCTTTTCTAAACTACAAACCTGGAAAAAACTGGTACACTAAATGCAAAGTGTAGGCGGACAAAAAATTCAAGGAGCACGGAAAATACATACCGCGGAAAAAAAAGAACTGCAACAAGCAGAAGGTAGCACAATTTTTAACTCTTATTTCTGTTAGCTCTCGTTGTACAGGCTAAAACATAAGCATATATATAAATAACGAGGAAAATGTCATTTATAGGATGCCGATGACCCACGAAAAGAACAATGTCATGAAAATATTTTGACCGCCTTTTAGCACTCTCGTCCCCAGAGCCTCTGTTTCTTTTGGTCACGTGGTCGGAGAAACGACATTTTAAGACGAGTAGCACTGGGGACGAGAATGGCCTTTTAATCGCTACATTGCTCGCACATGCGCAGACGTTTGACCGCTGTGTTGCCTATACCCATTATAAGGGTTGAGCTCTCCATATCGTCTCCCGCTGACCAGTTGACAATTGTCTCTACATCAATATGAGGCTTGGTGCAAGACAGTCTCCTCCAGGCTTCAGCCATTGCGCGACCTGAGAGCTGCGAACGAGACCTGGTACCTGAAAAGCCTAATGAGTTTCGCTTGCATATTGATATACAGAAGAATAGAACAAGTTTTCAAATTTTAAATCACGTCTCCTAGGAATTACGTTAAGATAAAAAGTTTATGCTCTGTAAACGTCTGGTAGAATTGTCTACAGAAAGTTGATACAGGGAGCTAGGGTCTTCTATCTTTGGCCCTTCGGCAGGGAGTTATTGTTCACAGCCAGGGATATGTAACCCCTTCGCCATTCTCGAAAGCGCTCAAAGCATAACTCGTTTTCCTATGTCCGATAGCCTAAAGTTTTCTATTTCAAACCTATTTCTATTTCGAGTCACGGCCATTTGAAGTGTGTTCTTATTTTCAGACTTTCTTCAGATCGAGTGACAATTTTTCCGAATTCTCTCTACCATTTTTCAATTGAAGGAACATTTTCCATAACATTAGTAGACGTAAATCATTCACGGTGTTCTAGTAACTTTTGTAAAACAGAACCTACGCCGCTAAGACTTCCGACAACTCATCACTTATTCCAAATTGTTGATAGCCAAGGGGAAATGAAATACGAATGAAGTAAAGGTCGAGGAGGGAAGCTAAGTAAGGGCTGCCCTTTGTCATGCTATACGTCACCAAATCCTTCTTTTTTTAATTTTTTAACAAAGACTAGTGAGCAGTACAAAAGAGCAAATTTGGGACAAGTGTGCCTTGAGCAGTTACAGGAAATGGCAGTAAATTGCTAAAGAAAGAACGCGTTGTGATTGGTTAAAAGCGATAATCTTGCTCAAGACTAAAAAGTTTCTATACGGTTATTGGAACGATCGTGCGAGTATAAAAGATCATTTAGGCTGTGACGGAAACACTGGCTAACGCATACATAAAAAGCTTAAAGAGCTCATCCGTAATCAAAGCCAATTCTTCAGTGGCAGATGAAAACGCACCAATTCTCTCGTATACATTTTGCAAGTTATTTTGCATCAACATGGCCTTAAATGACACAGAAACAACCTCTATTCTGGCTACTGAGTTCAGGTCAATGTTCTTTTCTTGCCCGTACGCACCCAACTTACTGTGGGACCTCGATGGTACAACGTTTCCTTGGATTTTGCTCGGCATCACATGCATTACTTCCCCCCCGACCGTAATCTTGAACATCTCTGTCATCATAGCAGTAAAGCAGAGGAAAGAGCTGCAAAATCCCTGGACCACCCTGTTGTTTAGCCTAGCGATTGCTGATCTTCTGGTAGGCGCTGTAAATCTTCCCTTATCAGCCGCCATTGGCTTGTTAGTTGTCCACCAGGTTTGGCTTGACCATGTTTGTTTGTTAGACATATTAAATGTTTACTCGATGTATTGTCTCTCGATGTGATCCTTGTATCATTTGACTGCGATTGCCTGGGATAGGTACGTGGCGGTGACAAAATGGACGGAGTACAATGTTTTGGTCTCCAAAAGCCTGGTCAAAAGACTAGCGATAATCGCATGGTTCTTGGCAATATTTCTAACAGTTCCTGCTCTCACAATGGAAATGTTGAATGTGGACGTTATGACCTCCGAAAAGACTTACGTGGTGTGGTGCGTATGTGCAGCAGTTACCTTAATTCTTATCTTTTCTTTCTACTTCATGGTGTACCGTGGTATACGCAAACGTAACATAAGCGAAATCAGCCGAGTCACCTCACTAATAAAAGCCAAACTCGAAGCCAAAATTGCTAAGACGGCTGCCATGTTAATAGGTGCATTGGTTTTCTCGTTTCTTCAAGCAGTTGTTTTGTTTAGCTTAGGTGAAGTTTTGCCAGTCCTTCACACAAGTACCTCTTTCCTGTTGTGGGAGACACTGATTCAGTTAAATTCTCTGGTGAATCCTTTGCGCTACTGCTGTAGAGATTGCCGCTTCAGGAACTCTGTGTTAGAACTATTACGAATACGAAAACCTCCAGCGAGGCATCCGACAGTTGGTGCCGTGGGATATGTCAGACGAAGGAATGCGCTTGGTGCATATACAGTGGAAGACACTCCGGGGCTACACAACGCGATCAGACCGACCTGCTTGTTGGCAAGAACAAAATCCTGTGGTCTAGCAGTGGCTTCAGGTGGTCCCGGAATATGTCATGAAATAATGTTTACACGATCCCTGTCGGCTCCCACACGTGATGCCACGACAACAACCTCCTCGATTTTCCTCTGCAGAAACCATCCTCGTTTATCTCTTTAGAAACCGTAACAATCCCCGGTGAAAGTGGCCAGGGATATACAATAAAGTAAGGTAGATTCGAAGGGCCGAACAATGTGAATTTGGATCAAGGTTCAGCGAGCATGGCCAAAAAAAAAAAAAAAAAAAAAAAGAAGAAGAAGAAGAAGAAGAAGAAGAAGAAGCATGGCCTTGGTAGTACGTCAAAATCGAAATACTGCGATTCTACAACATTCCGTGAACTTTGCTAAAGGCTGTCCAAACGCGAGACAAACTATTTTATACGATACTCATCACAGCCTCCTGCGTGATCCACACGAGAATCAACGTGTAAACGACATTAACCTTCCAGGCGGACACTTGGAAGATTAAGTGTTATTTTAATTTACTGTCTCCTGAATCATGCCTGCAACACAAAGAATTTCAGCAAATTGTACCTGTGCAAAAAGGTACCAAAATATATATCATTCTTCGCCAATAGGCGGCCGAGAAGCTAAGTCACTCCTTTTAACTTTCTTGGTTGAAAGTCCGTCCGAAACTTAAGTGTTATCGTTATTATTGTTTCCTGTGGTTTCCCCGGTTTGAAAGAAAAAATCTCGCCATTTACGAATGTACCGATTATCGTGTATCTTTGCTATTCTTGGAGCTAAAAGATAATGTATGTATTGAAACTATATGAAAATTTGCAAATAACGAGGAAGAAATTAAAGTTGGAACTGGGGAAAATCTTTAAAGTTTCTCGTAGTGGAGTTATAAAGAAGAAACTGATTTCGTCGGGCTGGGGCTATGTACAAAATACGTCTGGCGCGAATTTACAGTTGTAAATACTTAAAAGTTCATTGGCTACACTCTTCTTTTATAATAATATTTCTTTTCCGGCCCAGACTGAATATTCTGATTTTTCCGCCGATTTTAAGCTGAAATTATTCCTGTGAATTTCTAAGATTAGAACCTAATATGACACACATAACTTCTTGCAAAAGTCAGGGTTATTAGAATCCGAAATATACGCTTAGTGCTTTTGTTTTTTTGGCTAGTTCTGCTGTTTAGAGAAAGAAAAAATTTTAATTGAAAAAATACAATTCTATTGAATTTGCAAATTTTCAGGTGCACAAATTGTATTCTTTTCAAAATCTTAGCCTCGGACTAATTCTAAAAATATTCTTAAATTTCCCAAGTTTCAGACTCGATATTCGTATAAAATATGTTCCCATGTAAACAACAACAAAAAATAGCTTATCGTGTGTAAATATACATTTCAGTGTCGGCTCTTTGATACCAAAAAGAGAGTTTTGGTTTTATTTGTTGGCACAGAAATTGTGGCATTTTAGAATGTTTATTAAGGGATTTTTTTCAGTCTTCTCACAAGAAAATTTTAGCATAGTAATTAAACCGATGCAAGAAGGAAAGACTTTGTAGGCAAAGTGCAAAAATGGTTTGCTTGGCAACTGTTTTGTTGACAATATGTAAATACTGCGTAAAACTCCTAGAATGTAAGACAGAGGTTTTGCTTTTCTGGCGCACATTGACGTCCGGGTAGGTGAATGTCCAATTTGTATCATCTTGTAGAATTGAGTTTGTGATAAACATATATAGCGATTAATAAATGTATGCTGATTTAAATGTTTGACTGAGAAGAATTATTCTGTTTTCTTTAGTAATCATGATGGTTTTCTAAAGTTATATTTAATGACTTTAAATACACTTTTAATTTCCTCTTCAATTAATTGTAGTCTTAGTTCCTCGCACGTTTGCTTTACAGGAAATACTGAATCTTTTTGTTCTTGTTGGAAATGCGAATATTGTGAGCGACCGGTTTTGGGGAAAGCGACAGACATTTGCGACTTGAAAATCTACTGAAAAGTTTGCTAAAAGTCGATTGTCAGGCATTTGAAGTTCATCTAAAACATTTTAGCACGAGTTACTTAAGATGACAAAGGAATTTTGCGTTTTTAGAAGGTTTCCGTGCTTGTCGGAAATTCTAGGTAAATACGTGTATTGATCGGTGCACAAGAACAGGCACGAAGAACTAAGGCTTACACTACAACGAACAAAACACTGACTTGCAAACAATGCAAATGCAGCTGCTGCGAGAAACGTTATCCCACAAAAGCGTTAAAGAGTAGGCGACAGTGCAAAAAGGAATTATTGGAGGTGTTAATTTAATGTCTGCTGCTTGGTAGAAGTTCTCAATATCTTAGCATAAATAGAAGGTAATACCGTTTAAAAAAATACTTGTACTGGAGGTTTCTCCTTCCTTTAGGCTTAAAGGAGCTCAGTCAGGGTGTTTTGTCTTTTTTTTGGCCACGTACAAAATCTCCTTTAAATGGAAGGAAATCTGAAAATAATGGTTTACTAAGATAGAAAAACATCAGAGATAATAATAAACCATAAAGGAACAAAGATGGTCAAGGATGACGAAGATTGACACGGATTGCAAACGACGAATTTGAAAAATTAAGGCTAAACTTTTCAAAATGTGCAAACCATGACTGAGCTCCTTTAAACATCGTGAACTAAGGCCACGTCCACACGTATCTGGATATTTTTGAATCCGCAACTTTTTTTTTTCGGATTCAAAAATTTCCCCGCCCACACGTTGCGTACTCAAATCGATTAGTTCTTTATTTTTTCGATTATTTCATTGGCATTGTGCGCTCTTTGAAAAAGTCGGAAGTAGATTACTCTTGAATTCTTTAAAATTTTCCTTCTTTATTACCAGAAGCATATTAAACTTAACAGTTATTAAATAAGTGCACAAGCATTAACTGCTCTATGCAGCGCAAAGCTGTAAAATACCAGTAGTATTTCCAGGAGTTTTCTGCATCGTAAAACATCTTTTTATAAGCGAGCTTCTAGCTTACAAAAATAACTTTAACCCTTTGAATACCAAACTTTCGCCAAAAAATACCGTTTTTAACAGTTTAGTCAGGTTTTTTAGCTGCCATGACGCTAACTAAGCCTAAGTTTTGCTAAGAAAGCTTTTTTTTTTACTAAAAGGAGAGAATTTTCGAGGATTAGGTACAAAATTGAGCAATATTTCAATTCCGGGCATACGCATAAGCCAAAATTCGGACTGCCGTGAAAAGTGGGATGTTAATTACGGGCAAAGCCTAGAAATGGACCTTAATCAATCATAGGCGTAGTGGACCATTTTACCACCGTTTTTGCATCAAAACTGATAACTTGGTTTTTCGATTTGTGACGTCGGAATGTCGTCGATATCTAAACCTGACCATTGTGCGGAAAGGCCTGGCCTAGTATTACTATCTGCAGATCAAGAATATCTGATGACATTTAAATTGATGACGTCACAAGTGGTACAAAGAGCACGACCATTAATTAGGCATATATGCGTAGTTGGTATTCAAAGGGTTAATTAAAGTGTTTTACTGATAGAAAAAAAAAATTACGTCCAATTTCCACTCGCTTTATTTTAAACAATATATATTAACTATAAACCCTTTATTCTGGCTCATTAAAAAGGCTGTATTTGTTCGCTTCTCTCTTAATAAAACGTTTCTTTCTATGTAAGACTCTTCTTCATTGAGCTCAAGTACAGATATCTAACGCATCCCTTTCAGGCAACTGTGCAGAAAGAAGGGAAAAGTGAGTAGTAATGAAACAATGAACTAGCCTGCAAACAGACTCCCGGAGAGTACGTCCCGACCCGATCGCTTCACTCCCCAAAGTCTTCAGTTTCGCGCTCCCCGAATTATTTTTCAGGCTTCCAATGAACCGGAAGTTAGATTAATAGCCCTTATAACAACTCCCATTTACTCCCAGCATTTCAGAAGAGGGTCTCAATATAGTGTGGTGGTTTGACGGTTAACGGTTAATATTTTGGTGTTTTGGCGACTAACGATCAATATATTTTCTTTACGGTTAATTAACAGAAATCTTAGAGAGTAATTACCATTGTTACAAAATGTTAAAAATAAATTTTCATTGCTTAAAAAAAGTTTAAAATTTATTTTGATAACTACAAAACACATTTAAATTTCCTTGGACCTTACTGGGATGGAAAACAGCATAATATTATAATAATTGTAGACTAATATAGTTCACTATTAAGTCTGTCAGCTCTTCCTGTACTACCAGGCCACAAGACAATGCACAAAAATGTCTTGGCAAGAGATCTGGAGACTTTAGGTGCGATCCATTCAACCAAAATTTCCGCTTCTCGTTCGCCGGGTTCAGGAAGGCGAAATCGATGCTTGAATCTGGTGACGGCATTTCATGGCTCATTAGCTTAACCAGGGTACGGTTGCAATACACTCCAAAATCGATCCACTTCTTTGCTTGTCCAAATCGGATCGTGAAATCGCCTTAGGCAATCTAAAATCGCCATGATCGTCTTAGCTGAAGTTCCTAGAAGGTCATTGCTGTTTAAGTCGCGTGCTGTTTGTATCGCCCGTGTGTGGATTGTTTTCAAGTTACTTAATTCCTATTGAACCGGATTGTCATGACGGCGGGTTTTCGCAGCTTTGCTAAGGCTGATTGTGAACGGACAATCAGAAAAGTGATGGGGGTGGGGTGGGGGGAGGGGGAAGGAGAAATACAAAAGAAAGGATGCAAGGAAAGGTGACTGGAAAACAAATGCAAATGCAGAGAAGAGAAGAAACAAATTTCTGCAGAGTGAACTGCATAGGCTAACAAACTGTACCCGCTTTAAGGGCACCTTAGCAGCCACTTCAAGATACCGCAGTTTTCTTGGTCCTGATGGAATCCTCATTCACCTACGTTCGGAATTTGCGGAGTGACTTAAGAGCTGCTCCTCTTTTCCCGTTTGGAGCGAAACGTCAGAAATTTCTGTAATATTTGGACGATTATACTCAAAATGACATCGTACGATCATATTCCACCATGGAATTTACTTCTTCCTCTAAGATGGACCTTAAAAACGCCCAGCACTTTCTTCTTTTTTTGTCTGGTGCCAATGCTTTTAGTTTTTAAGCTGTTTTGGTCTGAAACAGGGTGTGGTTTCTGCTCTATAGCCCATAGGCATAACTCTCTAAACTAAGGTTAAAACTAAGGTTAAAAAAAGTCATCATTTATCTCTTGAAGAAGTGTAGTTTAATTAACGACGGAAATTTAACGCGCTGAAATTTTTTTCCTCAGATGTTCACGCAAGCACAAGCTGGTCTTGGTTATTTGGGTCAGGTCTGAAATAGGGAAAAAGACATCGCATATTTTGATCCTGGCTTGTTAAAGTTTGGAACGGGAACATAATTATACTTAACATTTTAAACATTAGCTATAACTTCGAGAATGAGTGAGAACATACTTCAAAGACACTAAATTCAATAACCCCCGTTTACCCTTAAGAACTTGAGAAAGAAAGAAAAAAAAAACGCTCAAGTAATATGACAAGACAAAGTCATTGTTACATGGGTCTCTGCAAGGATCATAATCTCTTGGTCTCTGTTTAAACTCTGGTTGAGGCCGACTCCGGGGAAACAACACGCATTTCGCCAAGCTTTTTTCTTTCTCTTTTTTATTGGTAACATGAGAATGACTTGGTGACTGCGCAACGGACTGTTCCAACCACAGTACGAGCCATCTCGGTTCTTTATCGGGTAAATAAAATACAACTTATACTGTACTTACAAAAGCCGGATCGGTTTAAAACCAAACAACTGGAACAAACTATACCTTTATATATTTATAAGAAAGTAGTACAGTGAAACCTTTTCGATACGAACACTTAAAGGGCAGAGATGAGTGTTCCAATATATATGGAGGCAGTAATGATTTTAATAAAGCTTTAAAGTCAATCGTTAAAGCGCAGTTAATGGAGCGTGACGCTATTTACGTACAGTCACTAGCTTACTGTTGTTAAACGTAACGCAATAGAACTGTTACGCGTTAGAACATTATAGAAGTCTTTCTTGTCTAGTTTAAACAATATTTACAATAGCCTTTCACGTATACATGTTGCAACAACGTCCGGTTTAACTATATCATGCTTTTTGTATGGCTAGTCTTTTAAATAGCCCCATTCTTGTTTCGTTCAAGGCCGCATGGACTCTGTACGTTTCATGGTACACGATTTTATATTGGTTTAAACCTAGACATCAGTCTACCTATAAAAGAGGCTTAGCTTGGACTTTAGCATCATTCGCTCGTTATATCACTACTGTAACTTTTAGTTAGCCCTCGAAATTGTAACTCCCACCCTTCCCTCCCTTTGGAGGTTTATTGTCGTTGTTCATTAATATAAATAATAAACTGGGGTTCACCTCTCGTGCCACGCTATCGGTTAAGTCTTGCAGCGACTTCCCCAAGCTTCGTTTTCGCTAATTTAGTGGCGCTATTTAACGCTCTTTTATGCCTCTTCTTGTCCGATCCAGCACGTGCCGGCGGAGTCGGCTCGTAGTGCTGGGGAGATAAGTAAGGCTTGAGAACTGTCTACACTCTAGCACGATGCTGACCGGAGGTCAGCTCGTAGTGCCGTTTAGAGTTACGCTACTAGGACGCGCAAGCTTTTGGCCTCGCCGACTTGTCCGATCCAGTGCAGAATTAACCGCTGGGGAGATAAGTTTGGCATTTGGTCACGCAATGGAAGTTCGTCTGTCACGCCGATTGCGGAGCGGTGTTCCCCCCTTTACGCCATAGAACGCGTGTTTATTGCTTGTGTTTGTTGGGATAATTAAAGCATTACTCCCTAGGAACTGCAACATTAATTCGAATTCACTTTGAATGAACTCTGGTTTCTCTGGGACAAAGATAACTGTCCGTAGTACAGAGGAGTGCAAAGTATGGAGACGCTTGTCAGAAGAGGTTTTGACATATTGTTGTTTTGTTTGTTTGTTTGTTTGTTTGTTTGCTTGTTTTTTTTGTATGTGTGTGTTCTGTTTTGTTTTGTTTTGTTTTGTTTTGTTTTGCTTTGTTTTGTTTTGTTTTGTTTTGTTTTGTTTTGTTTTGTTTTGTTTTGTTTTGTTTTGTTTTGTTTTGTTTTGTTTTGTTTTGTTTTGTTTTGTTTTGTTTTGTTTTGTTTTGTTTTGTTTTGTTTTGTTTTGTTTCTTTTTTAAGTCGGGAGAGGTCCGACTGTTTGAACACCTCGTAATTACGCCACGGTATTGGAAACAATCAGGATGGCGATATTCCATTTGTGTTTTTTGTGAAAATAGCCGTTTAGGGAATGGTAATGACTAAGGGGCAGACTGCTGATTAAAGGAACTGTAGGCTACCCTGCCGTCTGATATATCGGACACTGGGCTCCAAAGGGTTATTATATTGAGAAAGCGAAACTTAGGATAACCCTCACTGTCATCTTTTTCCTCCATCAAGAAGGTAAACACGTGTGGCTCCCGTTGCTTCGCGTTCTTCCGCAAGTTATTTGTAATGCTTGGAGTCTATCATACAATGGCGTGTTATAATGTTGCTGTCCTCATCACTCAACAGAAGCTGAGGCGTGTTTCATGCCAGTCGTGCATCTTGTGCCAGTTTCTTGAACAGTCCGTCACGACTCAGTAAGTTTGTAGGCGAGTCAAACTCAACGATGGAGCCACTATCCAGAACCAAGACCCTGCAGTTAGAACATAGTTAATTAGTGATTACTGTAGTTTGATAATCCATATAATTTGACACATTATTACCATCATACTTTATTACTTTATTATATAAATATACGGGTATCACCCGAATGCCCAATCATTGGTGAACATGTTTTGGAAGTCTTCTTGACATCACAGGTTACCTTGGCAACAGGATAACCTGCTACAAACACCCTTACCGGACAAACTAGGGAGTTTTAGCAAACCACGACGGCGACGGCGGCGAGACTGTCACCAAACAAAAGGTTTAACGAGCAAAACAATAGCTGTGCACGTGCGTTTGAATCTTTGTACATTTCTTTGCCGTCCTCTGCAAAACAACAACGTGAAATGACAAAATTCTACGTATTTTGGAGAACGAGAACCGCAATGGCTAATTTTTCGTATCTTCTTTTGGAATTGAACGCTGTCGGTGCATGTTAGCCTGAGCAAGATTTTAGACCGATAGGCGTACTGAACAGATCTTCACAGCTGGGACATTCGAAGGTAAAACATAAATTCATTTTTTACAAGGCGTAACCTCCGCCGTCGCCTTCGTCATCGCTAAAACTCCTTACTGTCAAAGGGTGGCGGTGCTGACCAGTCCGAATGTAAGTAATAGAACATGCGGGAAACTCGTCAGTTTAGTCGCTTTTTACGCTGGGGACTAACTCCGCTTTTCTTAGCAAGTATTAATACTCCTCAATGATTGAATTCTCTTCAACTGCAGATATAACTGTAAGCATTTTTCCAGTCTCACTCCGCGGCAGAGAGAGAATTTTGCCTGACACTAATTCGAACATTTGGTTTACTGCAATCTGACAGGTTTTATGGACAATACGTCATTCAACCATCAGAGATTTCGGAGTAAGCTACCAGAATTACCAGAATGGTAATAAAATTATGACTACGTATCTTCGTTTACTAACGAACTGCTCCTAGGATACTAAAATGATGATATTAAGTGAATGAAGGGACAGTAAAATGTAATTAGTGTTTAGTGATTTTCCAAAAAACGAGGACACAATTCGAGATCAAAAACTTAGTGCCTGCGTTCCCCCAAATAACGCCTGCATTCTCCCATATAACACCCATTTGCAGCTTCAATCAATGCACCAAGATAGTAACCAAAAAAAGCCAAAAATAAAACAAAAAAACAAAACAAAACAAAACAAAAAACAAGCCAGATCACTTCTTTTGCAGGTAGGTTTCCATTGCTTTAAATAGTGTCTCTTAACATAATCTGGCTTAGCCTCAAATTACATCTCAAAAGGGACCTCCATGATAGTTCATCCCTACCTATCATAATCCATGATAGTGTTGAGCCTGTGCGCAATGGTAAACACTGTGCGGTCAGCGAATTCACGCCGAATCGTTTGCTGAATGAACTCATCCGTTTCCAGGTCCACCGCGGCCGTGGCTTCATCGAGAACCAGGATCTTACTTTTACGGAGCAGCGCACGCGCTAAACACACCAACTGCCGCTGACCAACACTGTGGAGGAAAGGCTGCATTGAGTTGCTTGCTAAAGAAGCGGGATATTGGAACTGATCACTGGGCGTTTGACTCATTATAATGGGTGTGACGTTGTATCGTAAACTTTCACTATTTGTGAACGAGAGGATGAAGAATGAGTCATAAGGAGGGGGCTTAAAGGGGAGCAAAGTGCTTGAGGTAGAAAGTATGCCCGTTGCGGGGAAGGATAATGCAAAGTTAGAAGCAAAGAAGTAAAGGTTGAAAAGAATGACAGTAGGAAGAAACGATAAATAAATCAATTCAGCAAAATTGGAGATAAATAGGAAAACATAAATAAAAGTAAACAATTATGTATATACGTACAAAAATAAAATACTAAAGTACATGCATAAAATATGGAGAAAAGAGTACCAAAATAAAGTAAGCACATACTGGTTCCAACAACACACACAAAAAAAATCCAATTCGAGGCCGACCTCAGTTCCCATTACTGCACTATTGAAAGGAAATCTCATACAAAGCAGAGACAAAAATCATGAATGAGGCAATGTCCATGGTTAAATTCTCTTCCTTGGTGTTTAGGGTGTTTATAATGACTATAAACAGAGAAAAACGAAAAAAAAAAAAATAGACAAGTGCCTCGGTTCCTGCTAAAGGCTCTGTTCTAGGTTATCGAGGCAAATCTTCAACTCACCAAAGAACAAGAAATTGCCAAACCTCCATGAATGCGTGTGTGTTTTTTTCCTTCTCTTTTTTAAGAAATTACCTTAAATTCTCTCCCCCTTCTGCTATTGCATACTGCAGTCCTTCGCTCAGCCCTGAAACAAAGTTCTTCAAGTGGCTCACATCCAATACGTGCCACAGTTCTTCATCAGTGTGCTTATTGAATGGGTCCAGGTTTAGCCGAAGGTTTCCGGAAAACAGTACGGGGTCCTGTTGGGAGAAGTTCTTGAAATTACTAAGGCTATGCCGAATATAACTTTGTCACTCGTGGAGTGGGTACAATTGATGAACTCTTTAATTAACACAATAAATAAAACTTGTTGCCAGGGACAAGGTCAGGAGAGTCAGAACAAATACCAATTAACAAAAGACCACAGAAAAACTAGTATACTACTTCACAACCTTTGGCCATAAAAAATGAAGTTCTTGCAGGAAAGAAACCGGTTTTAGGTTCTCTATTGTTTGTTGTTGTTGTTTGTTTGTTTGTTTGTTTTGAACTAATTTCTTGCTTTGTGTTGGCGCTGTTTGAGTACATGTCACATCTATTGCATTTGAAATGTATGGCAACACCCTGTCTATGCGATATCATCAAAGGATGACTTTATAGGCTTTGCGTCACGCCAAAGCAGTAGAAAGCCGTGACCGTATATCCTGCAATTCAATGGTGGCGCTTTGAACACGAAACAAAAGTAAACAATAGTGGACTAATCTAGTATCAGCACGCTGTACGTACCTACACAAATATGTGATATTACAAAAGAATGGCTTTATTCGTTTTGTGTCACGCCAAAGCTGTAGAAATCCGTGACCGTATATGATAGCGCTTTAAACACGACACAAAAGGTAACGAAAGTGAACTAATCTAGTGTAAGCACGCTGTACGTGTCTACACAAAGCAACTGTCCCTTACTTGTGGAATAATAGTGAGGCGTGACCGAAGATCCTGGAGTCCAATGGTGGCGATATCAACACCATCAATGACAATCCGACCACCAGCTCCCTCAAGAATACGAAACAAGGCTAAAGCTAAAGACGATTTACCAGCTCCTGTACGACCTACAATGCCGATCTGTCGGGAAGAAAACATTATAGCAAATTACAACAAATAACGAGCTTATGATTACAAGACAAGACACCAAAACCGAAAAACCGCAGTTTTTAAGTGCGAAAACCGAAAAACCGAACCAAAAATTGGCCAAATCGGCAAAACCGAAAATCTTAACGCCCCCTCCTACTTACAAAGTGGTTTGAAAATCACTCCTAGTTTAACACTCTAAAGTTTAAAGTGAAGCACACAAACCATTTGGCTACATGCAGATAAGGTAAGAAAACAAGACAAAGAAACAAACGGTAAAACTACCTTGCAAGTTTCAAAACGTGAACAACCTGCATAATAAGCGTTCAGAGGAGAAGGGGGTGGGGACGGGGGGTGGGGGGCAAGTTCGGATGGAAGGAGTGGGATTTTTTTGCCCCCCTATTCTTTCCCCTTCTCCGTTTTCGCCTGGCTAAACGTGAAGAATTAATATGTTTTTGCCCAATACCTATTGATGGCCGAAATCATGTGCTACAATAAATAAATATAATAAATGGTAGCGTGGTGAATGTGGAGACCACTGAACGGGTGAAATAGAAGCAAAAGAAGCATTTTTCTTTCTTCTGACTTAATACTGCAGCACAGTCAGTCTGTATTAGACCCCGTCCACAATACGCCGGAGGAATTTGAAAACGGAGGTTTTACTCTGAAAACGCATCAAATGTTTTCCGTCCACAGTACGCTGGAGGAATTAGAAAACGGAGCTTTCACTCTGAAAACGCATCAAATGTTTTCCGTCCACAGTACGCTGGAGGAATTTGAAAACGGAGCTTTCACTCTGAAAACGCATCAAATGTTTTCCGTCCACAGTACGCTGGAGGAATTTGAAAACGGAGCTTTCACTCTGAAAACGCATCAAATGTTTTCCGTCCACAATACGCTGGAGGAATTTGAAAACGGAGCTTTCACTCTGAAAACGCATCAAATGTTTTCCGTCCACAGTACGCTGGAGGAATTTGAAAACGGAGCTTTCACTCTGAAAACGCATCAAATGTTTTCCGTCCACAATACGCTGGAGGAATTTGAAAACGCAGCATTCACTCTGAAAACGCATCAAATGTTTTCCGTCCACAGTACGCTGGAGGAATTTGAAAACGGAGCTTTCACTCTGAAAACGCATCAAATGTTTTCCGTCCACAATACGCTGGAGGAATTTGAAAACGGAGCTTTCACTCTGAAAACGCATCAAATGTTTTCCGTCCACAATACGCTGGAGGAATTTGAAAACGGAGCTTTCACTCTGAAAACGCATCAAATGTTTTCCGTCCACAATACGCTGGAGGAATTTGAAAACGGAGCTTTCACTCTGAAAACGCATCAAATGTTTTCCGTCCACAGTACGCTGGAGGAATTTGAAAACGGAGCTTTCACTCTAAAAACGCATCAAATGTTTTCCGTCCACAATACGCTGGAGGAATTTGAAAACGGAGCTTTCACTCTGAAAACGCATCAAATGTTTTCCGTCCACAATACGCTGGAGGAATTTGAAAACGGAGCTTTCACTCTGAAAACGCATCAAATGTTTTCCGTCCACAATACGCTGGAAGAATTTGAAAACGGAGCTTTCACTCTGAAAACGCATCAAATGTTTTCCGTCCACAATACGCCGGAGGAATTTGAAAACGGAGCTTTCACTCTGAAAACGCATCAAATGTTTTCCGTCCACAATACGCCGGAGGAATTTGAAAACGGAGGTTTCACTCTGAAAACGCATCAAATGTTTTCCATCCACACAACGCCGGAGGAATTTGAAAACGCAACAATCACAGGCCATTTTGGATTTGTGTTTGGGGAAAACTTGGACAAGGAAATATGATTACCGTAGCTTCATCGTTTTCGAAAAGCTCTGTTTTCAAAATGTTTTCCCTCTACACTAAAAGGCAAAGCAGGCGTTTTCAAATCCCTCCGGTTTGAAGACCGCTTTCGTGACGGATTAGGGTGGACGGTAAGCCTAGCCGGAGCAATAAAGCTCCGTTTTCAAGAATTGTTCCGTTAGAACAAGGTGTAATTCATTTCTGCCTTCTGAAGTTTAGTTACATAATTCTCATCAATGTACCTTTTCTCCTGGTCTTATATCACAGGTGATCTGTTTCAGTGCAAGAGGTAATCCTTCTCTGTATTTCAGATCAAACTCTTCCATTACAATTTTTCCTGAGTAAGGCCACTCATCTGGAGGGCGACGGTTCGGAATGATCCAGTCAGCCTATAAATTGGGATTGCAAATGGTGTTGTCAGTTCACTAAAAATACTTTAAAATGCAGAGAAACAACAAGCGCAAGCCTGTGTAACAAAGAAAAACACACATCAATAGCTTTTCGTGGGAAAACAGTAGTGTTTCAGAAGATTCTACGGTATCACATTGTACAGTAATTCCGGGTCTGCGATTTATCTTGCAAAAAAGTTGTTTTAATGCGTCGCTATACACCATGTGACTGGTGGAGATCGTCATGTCACGCCATGTCATTTCTAGTCATGTTATTTTATGTCACGTAATCTCAAGTCGTGTCTCTTCATGTCATGTCGTGCCACGTAATAAGATGTCATGTCAAGTCATCATGTTTAGCATGATTCAGTGGTGATAAACAATTTGCGTTATAATAAAATGAGTAAGATTTGATTTGAAAATCCTCGAAGTTTATTTTTTAAAAACGTCTTGACAAGGTTTTTTCTTATGTGTGCCTTTATTTGAAGTTAATTACTCATATATAGATCCAAGCGAAGGAGTTCTAGGGTATAGTTAGGTAGCTTCTAAGTACATTGTGAAATCCAGTTATAAAAAGTCTCTTTTCTTCTAGTTTGTTGTTTACCTCAGTAGCTGTTTCTGAATATTCCTTCACCCTTTCGACAGAAACAAGGTGAGTCTCTAATTCACTTGTCATGCGAACCAACCAGTTGAGTGTATCTGTAATCTAAAGAATGTAATAGAGTGTTAGGTATCCGGTAGTCACACGCTCAAATCAGGCTTAAATGATAACTACAGCTAAACTTCTGCAAGTTAACACTGCAGGAAGAAAATGATACGTATTTTCGTAACTGAGCCGCATTACAAAACGTTGAACACAAAGTCCATAGTTTGGTCCGCAAGTGTTTTCTAATGTGCAGCATATAGAGCATGTAATGTCCTTTACAAACAAACTTAAAGCAGAGTAAGGTCGACTAAAATAACAGATCACACACAAAGGAGTAGGTCCGGAGTCGATGACCCTTTTAGTCACACGATTTTAAAGCAACCTTTCAGAAATTACCTTTCGCCCTGCCAAAAATTAAAAGAGCGCATATCGACCGCGTGTTTACAAGAGGTTCATTTTTCCAGGCTCCGCGCTCACCTTCGCGTTTCGCGCTCGTGTATTGCAAACAGCGTTCTGCCACTCTAAATCACCTGTACCTCCTATCATTCAAACCATCTACTCTACAAGCTAACAAAAGTGGCAATAAAATCATATCAACGTTCCCTTCTAAAGTTCCAGCTGTAACCAGACTTCGCTCTTTACCCACCTCTAATGAATACGTCAATGACATGCCCACAAGCCCACTCATGATCTTGTCCCTGCTTATCACAGCAAACATCCCAGCGAAGAATATCAGGCAGTTTCCAAGGAATTCAAGACGAACTGCAAGCCACCTATGAAAAGCAATTGAAAACGTTTTCGCCAAGTTTGTCCTTCATTTCCCAGAATTTTCCATTGTGCAAATCATGAAATGGCAGTTATCATTGGTAGAACTCGTCCATACTACCCCGTAAGAATTTCAAAACAGAGGTTTCACTCTGAAAACGCATCAAATGTTTTCTGTCCACACTACGCCGGAGGAATTTGGAAACGCAACAATCACAGGCCATTTTGCATTTGTGTTTGTGTAAAACTCGAGCAGGGAAATCATATGACTATCGTAACGTCATCGTTTACGAAAAGCTTCGTTTTCAAAATGTTTTCCGTCCACACTGAAGAGTGTTTTCGAAAAGTTCCGTTTTCGTGACGGATTAGTGTGGACGGTAGGCCTAACCGGAGAGACAAATCTGCGTTTTCAAATTTCTCCCGCGTAGTGTGGACGGACCTTAGTTGCTTGGACAAAATGTACTTTTCCTTACCTATTAGAGGATATAGTGGAGTAGTACGCCACTTGATTCTCGTCTGTCCTGTAGTAATTATCCCGGATGAAGCGCTGCTGTTGTGAATATGCCCGGATGGTGCTAGCGCCGTTGATCGTTTCTAGGAAATGACTGTAGATTGGTGATCGGCTCACGGATTCGATCCTCTTCAACTGACGTGAAGTCGCCACATAAACTCTCTGTGGGAAGATGGGGAAATGGTTTAAATTGGTTTCCAGTTATTTTCCGTTGATCATAATAGAGACGTGCACAGGAAGATAGCGATATAAACGTTTTGGCAGAGAGAAATAGACTGCCAGCAGAGAAGCAACCTCGCAGTAAAATACTCTGGCTTTTTCCTAACCTAAAAAACATTTTTTTTTTAATCCAAACGTTGATTTCCTGACATATGGAGACCCTGAAAGAAATAGTTACCACACCATCGAATACAGTAAATCCGTCCCCGTTGATTATAAGTGCGAAGGAATAATTGTTTAATTGAAAACGCCCCCAAAATATACAAAACTAGACTAAAAAATAAATAAATAAATAAAAATTAAAAAAAGCTCTCAAAAATCACGCTTACTCTTCACATATTTGTAGAGCATGATATAATGGCTCATATACCATGATGGCCAAGCCAGTTTCGAATTCGGTTATCTCGAACCAAAATGACTTTCCCTTACATGTAAACATACTTTTCAGTCATTTACTATCGGCGACACAACTTGGCTTCCTGTTGTCTTGAACACGTTTCGTTGAGGGCTCGAAATGGCGGGATTCAACAGTAAAATGACCTGAACTTCTCTTATTAAAGACCTGCAGTTGTCTCACTAACCTGAATATAAAGATACAATAATCCCAGAACAGGTATCACCACCAAAAACAACGGAGTGGCGTAACTTATGGCAACAATATTCCCGATGACATCGAGAACACACCAGAGAAAATCTGTTATGCATCGGGGTATAGTGTCATCTACGATGTACAAGTCCTTGGAGAACCTGTTTACAATTCTTCCTAATGGAGTAGTATCGAAAAAGCTCATTGGCGAATGCATTATGTTGACCAAGAGGCGATGATGAAGTCTACGTGAAGCGACCATTGATCCCAGTGTGATACAGATGGAGAGAAGAAAGGTGAACAATCCTTGGCCCAGTGCGATGCCACCGTAAATTCCGATGTACATGTTTCGTTGCTCGTCTGTGGTAACATTTGCTGAGCTCCAGTAGGCAAGCCACACTCCAGTGCCTACTGTGCAAGATTCCATTAGGATCAAGAAGATTATGGTGAAGACTGTAGCGCAAGGACCGACCGACTTGATGTACGAAAGAAGCACAGAGAATTTGACCTGAAACAGGCAAAAACTCAATGATTTGGTCATTTCTGGTACATTTTAACTGCAGCTATTCGTTATAAGATTAGAGACGAACAAAACCCAAATCAAGAGGCAAATTGTAATAACAAAATATTTCGATAAGATCATCACATAAGGGATACAAAACGTTACTAGATTGTTCATTGTAAAACTTTGTAACAAATGCAAGCACACGAAAGGTGGGGCACAAACCAAATGCAAAAACGATTTTCCTTAGAATGCATTGACCAAAGTAGACATGGATGCTTGTTCGAATTGGCTACCCAGATTTTGCAAGTATTTTTATGCGAGTAAACTTTTTCTTCTACAGCCAGTGTACTCTAACTAAATATTAGCTTCTTACTAATCGAGCGCGAGGTACATTGACCAGAGGTCGTACCAGTACGGACTGAGCGCAGCGAGGTCGGTACAAAAACGATCGAGGGCCAATATTCCCCAGTATCGCACGAGCAAAGTTTAGGCACTCAGGCCTGAAATTTGCCGGATTTCGAAAGCAGAATCAAATACACGGCTTATCCCAACCAAGAAATAACCAATCTTATCAGAATGCTCGGATTTATCCCAAGACTACCTTGCCATATAATGATATTTGGTAATAATCTGACTCCAATTCAGTATTCTTACCCTTCCAGTCTCTGCCCGCTCTTCTTCAATCATCTTTCCTGTTTCACTCGCATCGTCCGTCTCAAACTTCTTTGCATCCTCTTTAACCTCTTCAGTATCAGCAGGAGTGCTTGACTTAGAGTTGTCTTGTGCAGAGGATGGAGCAGTCTCTCCTAGAAAGAAAATTGAAAATGAAGCTGACGCAAAAGACTATGGTTAAAAAGAAACAGTTCTAAAACTTAGCTAAATAATAGAGTGGTGTGCTTCATGATTTCTGAAATTTTAAGTAGGAGAACTTGGAATAGGGGCAGTCATAGAACGCAATATTAGACGCAGAATACAATAGGACTGGTTCAACTCCTTGTATCCAGTCTGGCAGTGCATGTTACCTGGAGTGTTTGATGAATGGTTTTCTGAGGCGTAAGTTTGCAGAAATTCAGCAAAGGCTCCTGAGTTGTCCAACAACTCCGAGTAGGTCCCACACTGAAAAGAACATGACAAGTATTACAGAACACGCGGCAAAAGTTCACGCTAGTGAGCTGAATCGATAAGTGTTTCATCAGGGCTAAAATTAGACGAAGTTCTATAGCCAACACAAGATCAACACCCCAGTGTTAACATGAAAATCTTTTCCAACTGACAAAGAGCACATAAATAACACTAGTCCTCTGCACGGCAGATCTGGGTTAAAATAGAAGCAGAAAATAATATACGATAGCGCGAAACTTTTCATTGCATGTTATTGAGTATTATTCAATTTATTAAGGCTGTTCTTTCGAAAGAAACAGTCCAACTTAATTTTTATGATTATAGTGATAACACAAAACAAACCTCGGAAATTCTTCCATCTTTAAGCACAATAATTTGATCCATTTGGGGCAGAAAATGAATACCATGAGTGACAAGCAGACGAGTCTACAAGGAAATAAAAATACAAGAGATTATCAAGAGAATTTGATACTTATTTTTCAGTTAAAAACCGAGTTAGGAACTGGATTAGGAAAGTAAATTTCTTTAAATACTACTTAATGAGTCCGTAAGAGGGTTCACTAATCACTAGAAGGCACTAGAATTGACTCGTTGATAAGGAAACAAAATGCGTGTCGCCACCAAAAAGTGGAAACCATTGCTCCTAACTCGGTTCCCAACTTACATGTACTTTTCCGACTCTTAATTTACGTTCAGTGGACTAAATGGTTCTAAGGAAACTGCTTTGTTCCGTCGGCAAACAACTGAGTTAAAAACTAGGCTATTTATCAACTTGAAATTAACCGCTATAGTGAGTTTGTGAAGCTGACTTTTCGAGCGTTAAATCCCTTCTTCAGAGCAAGCAAAGGACTGTGGATTGTGTGTGGGTGTTTTAATTTAAGACATTACTGTTCCACTAAATGCAGGCTTAGAAATCGGTGTACATTAAAGATCTGCACAGCTATCTTATTTCATATACATTGTCTATGAATGACAGTAAACCTTTGCAAAGCTACCATTATGCGAACAAACCTTATGTTGTAGCATTCCTCTGGGACCAATAACATTGTCAAAGATGTGTTTTCCAACATGTGAGTCCACAGCACTGAGTGGATCATCCAACAAGTACACATCAGCGTTGAAATACACAGCACGAGCTAAGCTGACTCGCTGTTTCTGTCCACCGCTGAGGTTTATACCCTACAAATATTGTTTAAAACATGGTAAAGTCTCATTAACACAAAGAAAATAGCAGCCTGGATTATGGAAAAAACCCTGACAGAATGTGACTTCATTTCCAAAGACGTTGACTAAAGTTAACGACGTATTTAACAATTCCAGTCAAAGCTGAGTAATTTATGAACTCAGAATGTAATTTTAGAAGACACTTCATTCAGAGTACATAATGAAAAGTTGGAAACGAAGAACAACTTGTGATTTGAAAAATTACATTTGTTTCACAAACTTGGCATGTTAATAATAATAGAAAGTAGATTCCAAAACAAGCAAACAAAAACAAAAAAACAACAAACCACAAAAACGAAACGTTTATATTTATCTGGTATAAAAATCTATAGAAATTTCAAGCTTTTCTCCTCCCCCACCCGTTATTTCCTTGCTGTATATAAATTCAAACACCGAAAAGTAATAAAGAAAGTGTTTCATACTCTTTCTCCAATTTCTGTTGAGTCACCAGCAGGAAGAATTTCCAGATCTGTTCTCAGAGCGCACGAGTCAATCACGTGCTCATAACGCGCGGAATCAAAAGCTCTGCTAAACAGGATGTTATCTCGTAGAGTGACGTTCTGAATCCAGGCCTGCTGGGATACATAAGCTACAGAACCCTGCAAAATATTTATGACATAATTAATAAGTTAAGTATTGTTCAATACCAAAATGCATCCTAAAGACTCATTTTGAAACAAAGGTAAAAAGCTATGGCGTCATTGATAACATGATCATCAAATTAATTAGTGTATGTTGTTGATGGTAACGTGATTATAATCAAATTCTAACCTCTACAGAAACGTTCCCGTCCAATTTCACGGTTTCTCCAAGAAGAGCAGAAAGCAGGGTAGATTTTCCACATCCAACCTGACCAACCACTGCAACAAGTGAACCAGCTGGAATCCTTAGTGAAATCCTAAAACAAAAGCACAAAAGCAATTTGACCACGTGTACAGACTGTGATGGTACTTATCCTGAAGTTATGATTTCCATTACAAAGATCACTGCGATATTTTTGAAAGTTCATTATTAACAGTGTAAAAACAGGATCTGTCAGCGTTTTGGTTCTTGTTACGAATCGTTCCAGTCGTTTCTACTGTTTTAGTATAATAATTAAGCACTGTAGTGTCTTGCCTGGTTACGCACTCATTACACAGCTGGCTTTCTCCCCAGGAAAATTCATTGTTTCATATCATACTTTACCATTCTTCTGCTAGAATCAGCTCTTGGCTCCATCTTAGAAGTCGTACGTGTTAACATTCACCACCAACACTGTAAAATTGTCTTATAACTTTAGTTGTGGGTAAATTACTAGCAAACTTACTCTCTTAACACGGGCGCATCTCTGCTGCTCCAAGTAAACGTACCACTCTCTATTGCTACTGCCGACGACGACACTATGAAAAATTTAAAACAGGTTGGTGCTAAACACACATTGAGTATCGGTTACAACACACAGGAGGGCTGTCATAAAATGTTTATTGACAAACTCATGTAAATTATGCGCTAAATTTCTTGCTTTGTTCACGCCCATTCGAGACGGTCCAGGTTCTTGGGGGTCACTCTCTCAAGACGGATTTTAGCTATTTAATCCACTTTTCTTGTTTCCTTTGAGTGGCGTGAAGAAAAGAAAGAACGGATCCGAGTCCTCTCAATGAAGAAGAATTTAATTTGCCATACAATTAATATGTTTCCTTTCCTCAGCTAGATTACTTGCCAAAGCTACTATGTAAATTTCAGTTTAACAAAATTTATGTATGGTATGTAAGTAAGACAATAACTCTTGACGTTTTTTATTCTTAACTCTTACATGTTGTCCTTTGAACAGTGTTGAGATCCAGCTCCTCCAAGTCTAGAAACTCTTGTAGTCTTTTCAAAGATACCCTGGCCTTTTGAAACCAAAGACGACAGAAAAATTTCAGCAATGTAAAACTCTATTTAACAATTAGATTATGAGCTCGAGATTTCTGTCGCGTGATAGTTGACGAGGGCGCAACCTGAGTCAACAATCACGCATAGAAATGTGTTTTAGTATAAATCTACTAGTCGTTCAAAACTTTATCTAAATCCTCTTCACAGACACTTAACAAGTGCACACTGCTAGGCTACTCACTATCTACAACAGAACAGATAGAGAGTAGCGTACGCAATCAGAGAATGGCATTCGTGATAGGAGTCAAGTAGATTGATGCTAAAGGATGATGCAAACTCTCAGTAGCAAACAAATCCACTAAATATAAACGTAGTCAGAAGTCTACACTGTATAAACATTATGGTCTTTTCATGGGTATATTTTATAGGAAAATTCATTACCTGACTAGGGAATTCCACGTTAAATTTCACGCGAAAAACCGATGAATTTTCCTTGAATCGCATAGCCTTCTTTTTAAATGAAAGAAAACCTCGTTTCATTTACGTCTGTGTGAATGGTGCAATTTCACGCAAAGCCTCGCTTTCAAGAGTCGCAATTCTACGCTGAATACCTCGCCTAGGTAACCAATCAGGGTGCGAGAATTTTCTGAGTTATGCGATTCTGTGATTAACGTCTCTTTTCCGGAACGTTTCCAGCCTGCACTGGAGGAATTCAGCATGGTGTTGAAAACTCCTCTTCTTGGGCAGCACTTGAGAATGGGTTCCACAATCCCCTTAACCTCCAACCAACCCCACACCAACCAGGTTCCGTGTGGGAGTGCAGATGGCCATAAAAATATGATCAGCATGTACCCACCTGGATGCAAGTTACAATGACATCAGGGAGCATAACAAGAGGGAAGCGCATCACATTGAATAGCGACAAGGCAACAAAAGCCTTACTGGCTGTCAACACATTCCCGGTAAACACAAAAATTGCAAATGAAGTGGCCGCAACCTGCAAAAAATAAAAAACATATATTATATATCTATAAAAAATTTTAAAAAAAGGTCAAAGAACATTATGTAAATATCATGCCGGCAAACTTTTCAGTATCTGCAGTGGTTTACTATTTACACTGTAGGGAAACCAGTTGATAGACAGCTTGGGCAAAATATAAGCAAAAACAACAACATCAACAATAACAGACATTTGGCCTTTCCCATAAATCAGAATTTACTCATCTAAGAACCTGGAATTGAGTATCTACATTCATGTATATAGCTTGAAAACGATAAGCACATTCCATCGGGAATCTTAAGACATTTACTTTCCTTTATCATTAGTAGCATAGGTCCTTGGCGATAGCAGAGAGATTACTTACAGAGAGGCATAGGTCCGCAATGCAGGCAGACAGATGGTTTATAGAGTAATATAGATTTGCAATGCATGCAGAGAGATGGTTTATGGAGTAGCATAGCATATGTAACGAAATATGTGAAGCTTAACTAAAATTTCCAGAGGGGTAGGGGGGTCTTAGGAAAAAATTCCTTCCATGGGGGAGGTATGGATATGTTCTGGTAATACATAATGCATGCAAAGAGATTTTTTTTTTAATAGCATGGGTTCACACTGTATGCAAAGAAATAGGCCCACAATGGTGCAGATTGATAGGTATACAAGTAACAAAGATCCACAATGTATCCAGATCAACAATGACAATGTTTTGATTCTACTGTATATTACTGTATGTCTGATACATGAAGGTCTGTTGTTCTGAAACTTTCCCAACTAATTACTTTGATCTGTCACTTACTACTGTGGGTGCACAGCCAAACGTGAACATGAAACCTGAGGCCCAGAGGCCAGAATTCCTTTGATACTTCAATTCTGTATTGCGTATTCTTTTGATTTCTTTCATAAAGGACTCTTCCCATGCATAAAGCTTAAGGACCTACAAAACAAAGCAGACACCATAAGGGTTAAAAATATTTCTTCCGGACTAGAAAGTCACTCCTTGAAAGCCATACATATAGCACTTTTTAAATATATTGAACATGTATCTTTTGAAAAACTCTTGGACCAAGGTTATATATATACAGGGTGTATGTACAATGTAGTTCATACATGCATCTCCTGATTGTACTATATACATTTAGTATCACCCAACTAGTGGAACAATGCAAATCCTGCATTTTAATTGGCTACGCTACCAGAGGACTATAAGTAATAGACCTTGAGTAGTGAAATTGGTGCAATTGAGCATGACACTTTGTTATGTGTTATTCGCAAATAAATATTTCATCAACTTACATTTGTTAACTTAGCTTATTATTGCCTTTTCTGTCCGACTAGGCTTCGCCTCATGGGCTATTGACCCATAGCCCTTGCAGGCTACGCGTCTAATTGTTAAGTACATAGCCAGTTTCAAATGATTATCAGAAAGCTACCTGTACAGTACATGTATGTAGAAGTTATTTCTAGAGCAAATTGCATTTCCACATACATGGTATACTGTACCTTCATTCCACCAAGAACTTCATTCATGACTTTGATTCTTTCATCTTTCTCACTCATTTGCTTCATCTACAATTTAATAATGCAAAGAAACTTGTAATCATTTCAATAAATTTCAATTTACTAACATGTAATGTAATAAATGACAATTTAACAACATTAACTGCCATGAGCTTAGCAATCCATGCTCTTCCAGTCAGTGGTGTATCTCACAAATACCTGTGCAACGTTGCACCTATCTAATCTATGTTACCCTGGATCTTCGAGTTCTTAGTATAAGCAGTTTTGTAGAGCTTGTTTGACAGCAGTCCTGAGTGCTTTAATTTGTAGCATTTATTTTCAAGCGTTCCCCCACCCCTTCCCCAGGCACCCACCTTCAATCTAAGCAGGGCAGTTGAGCAAAACTGGTCTTAATTATCGCTAATAATGTCAAGAACTAGATACTGGTAGAAAAAGCCAACAAAGTGTCTACACCTTGTGAATTCAACCTACATGCATTTTATGATTACAAATTAATGTTAATCAACACATATCTATGTCATTGTACAGTGCATGACAAACCAGTTAAAAACAAAAACAATGCTCAAATTTAAGGTCCCTTTTTAATGCGGCTAAATGCAATTTAATGGAGTTAACAACAAATTAAAGGGTGCCTACATTCCCGTGGTAGTCAGAGCTGTTTTTGATATGTGCATACACCAGGATTCCATGTGCTCCTGGACTGAGACGTTTTGGCAGCGTTCACAGTGGTAGCACTTAAAGTGAGCATTGTTTTGCATGGGAGCACATCTTCAAACATTCCCCCCTTCCTTTCTTCCCTCTTTCCACTATCAATTCAGTGTGATGGGTGCCTCTCTCCCCCTTAGCTTCTGTGTGGGGGTTCATGAATGGTTTGGTTTCCACGATTTGCCAGCCATAGGAGCTGTCTTCATCTAGGAGCTGGCTACCAATAGTGGAAGCTTCTGGATATCTCAGGCAGCCAAACTTCATTTAGCAATGCAATTGTTAATGACAGAAGTGTTTAAAGTAGAAGTCTTAAAAATGTAAAGCTGACTGATTCACTGTACCTGATAAGAACCCATTCTACTTCCAAGAAACATGTTCAATGGAATAATGAGTACCATGACTCCTAACCCAGCCAGAATAGGCAGTCCTAACGTGTTATAGAGGAAGTACAGTGACACACCAATTTGAAGTGGGCTTGACCACAATGAGTTGATGTATGTTGTAAGCTCCATGAGGCGCTGGGCATCCACAGACATCAAGTTTACCAGTTCACCTGCTGTTGTCTTTCCCTTGGACTTACTGTTCAACACCAAAGCCTAAGTTCAAGAGAGTGATAAATCAGAGCTTGACGTTAACGTTTCAACTTAAGTAGCCTAGTGGCTAATGACAAATTAGATTTAACTACTGTAGCCAAAAAAATTGTTTCACTAGCCAAGTGTTGATGTGGGTTAGGTCCAATAACAGCAGGATTACTAGCAAGACTTGAAAATGCATTCAGTTTGGGAATCTTGATCTCTTGGATGTATAATGTTGACAATACTTGTAGTGAAAATCATCCATTTATACAATCATATACATGTATATTGCTTGCAATTACATGTACCTTGCAAACCAGTGAATACACTTTTTTCTTGTAGATTATTAAGTTTGTTCTTTGAATAAAACAAAAACTACTTCCATCAATTTTATTTCCAAAGTGGCTAGTGAACATTGAAAACTTAAGAGCCAAAACTAAATTTCTACTAGTCTGTGGCTATTTCGCTACCCTTAAAGTTGTGCCGTATAAACAGACATCAAAATCAAATAATTGTCTTATAATTAATTAATTATCTTAAATAAAATCAAACAAAAGAGCAAATAAAATAAATGTAAAAAAAGGGAACTTAATCTTGAGTCCCAAAATATTGTAAAACAACTTACTGAAAGTTGCAACAACAACAAAAAATAACTAAATAAATAAAAATTTTGGTTTATTTACTTCTGTTTGAGATTGGCTGAGAAGTGTAATAATTTATTGGTTTGTAGTTGGTTTGGTTTTGGTTTTACAACACCTGGCTGAAAATCGCTCTCAGTATTTATTAATAAATTACCTTTTCATAAACTAAGCCGATAATTCCTGTACGCATTCTCATACCAATTGTCATCATTTTGTGGAAGTACTGATGAAGAGCAAGAGACTGTATGACCGCTGTGATAAACATTCCACCAGCGTAGGCATAGCCTTTCCATTCCTTCCATTCACCAAACATATCATCCTTGTCTTCAGTGTAACCAATAAGCAACCTAAAAATACACAACAACAATAAATAAATATGTAAATATTAAAATAAATATTATGAAATAAAGAAATTTAAAAAAATACAAGACATGTTGTAAAAAGTAGCTGAAACTTGAGAGTTGGGTATAGCAGTATTTTTACAAAATATAGGATTTGAGAGGTGCGCAACACACCTACACCCAATTTTGGCACCTTGTGTTAACAGTGTCCACTCCTTTGTGTTCTTCGGACGGTCCATGTAACAGTGCTGTAGTATAATTACTACACAATTCATTAATATGCAGAGTTAGGTACTGTCTGAATACCTCTAGAGCATCAACTACAACACTCCCTTGGCCCAGGTAACAGTCTGCCTAAGTGTAGGTCTGGTTCATCTAGCTTGGTGTTTTTAATTTATGACATTGCTGTACAATTTTTGACCATTTTCAATTTTCAAACAATATATTAAAAAAAAACAGCTCTCCAGACTGAAAAAATATATAGTTTACATATATTAATAGTAAATCTTGAATAATTACTTCAGCAGTTGAGGTTGAACAAATAGCAACATGTCATTTAAGAGCTTGCAGAGGACAGCTATAGCAAAGTTGATTCCAAACAGGCTCCAAAGTATTTTTGAGAGAGAGGGCTTCTTTTCCTTCTTCTCCTTCTTCTGTGTTGACGGATTTCCCTCAGACTCCTCAGTTCTGCCCTCGTCATCTAGCAGTCGGTCTGTTTCTTTGTAATCATCTTCATATTCATAACTTTCTTTGGGTGCATTCCTTAAAAGAAAGATACAAAAACATTCAAAACTATAATTCAGAAAAAATTAAAAATGTTACAAGAATACCAACCATTTAACACTTAATGTGATGCTATGATCACTGTTTTTCTATGCACAAATTGATTATTTCTGGTCCACATAACTGCATGACTGTATGTCGTCCCACTGTCAACATACATAATTATAATTTTACACCACAATAGTCAATTCCCCAGATCTCTGAATGGACATGAAATTATCAACTAATAATGTTACTGTTCTACTCGTCTATGGTGTATAAATGCAATTTGCACAAGATAGTGTTATTAAGTCCCTAAGGCATGCAGACAGATCTTGACAAGCATGCCCCTTTCCATTACCATAGCCTGAGTGGACAAATTATAAAGAATTACCAGTAAGCATTCTGTCGTATGTGTAGTTACTGTACTTTAAATATGATAAATCAATAATTAAGTCCACATCTGCTGAACTGTGGAGGCACAGTGGCCTCATGGTTAATGTGCACTCGACTCCAGAGCGAGCAGTCCAGGTTCAAGCCCGTGCCGCCTGGAACATTGTGTTGTGTTCTTGGGCAAGATACAATTTATTACTAGCCGTATTTTCAGTGCCTCCCTCCAACCAGGAGTATCAATGGGTACCAGTGAATTTACTGATGCAAGTACTGGTACATGAATTTTTTGTAACCCTGCGATGGACTACTATCCCATCCAGAGGAGGGTAGAAATATTCCTTATAGTCGCTTCATGCTACAAAAACTGGCATAAGCTCCAGCCCCACGGGCCCCTCAGACGTTACCTCTACATCCCCTGAGAAATTAATTAGTTTCTATTGCCAGTAACTTACAACTGTCTGCATTTCCTCTGTTGATCAGCCCATTTTTGCCTCAGTTTTGGCACAATATAAGATGCTTGGTTATTTCTTCTCAATGCCCATAAATCCTTGTCTTCTAGAGGTCTTTTGTACCCAGTGTAAATTATCCTGGTATAAAAATCATATGACGCTCAAATTTACCAACTGAACAGTTATAAATAATTATTTACAACTGTGACTACATAGAACTGCTGAGTCTTAGAAAATTCTATCCATAGACATGGGAAGTCCACCCGCGTATGAAACAGCACTTACCAGTACTTACCTTAAATGGCCACCATACTGTAAATCAGTATGGTGAAATGTTTTTATTAATGGTTCCTACTTGACTTCACCTTCTTCAACATCATGGTTTATACCTGCCACATACTTGCAGGCTAGGGCTCTTGAACCGAAAAAGCTCTAATTTAATTCTCAAAAAAAGCTGGCAGCTTAGAAGACTACCCTTATAAAGGCCATTTCCACGACATCAACCTAGCTTGGGAGCTATTTTATTTGTTTTATAAAATGAAATATTTTAACTTAGTTAAATCATTATAAGTTCATTCCTTTAAATGTTCATTCATTCCTTTATCCATTCTGTCTATTCATCCATTTGTTTGTCCATTCATTAGTACAGTTCATCTGCTCATCCAGTCATTCCTTTGCTCATTTATTCATTGCTCCATTCCTTTGTTTGTCAGCTACATGTAGCTGGTTAGTTCAATCATTATTTTGCTTCCCACCTTGTTCAGACTTCATTTCTTTATTTTCCCATACTGTTATTTGTCTGTCTGTCCATGGATACATTTGTTGATTTGTTTGTTCATTACTGGTCATTTAATATGTACAGTGTAACATGCATTCATTTGATAATTTGAGCATTCAATAATTATCAATTATATTGATTTACATTCACTAGCTGCTTCTTCATTTTGCACATAAATTATTATTTACAAAATTCTCACCAATTAAACCACCAGAATGTAAGCTTTGAGAGAAAATTGGTTCTATCCTCAGGATTTTGCCTCTGCATTGAAAGAAAAAAAAAAACAACTTAGGGACCGTTCATTTTTTAAGGGATAGGGGGGGCTGGTGGGATTTGGGGAAGTGTCAGTGGGAAATTGAATGACCCCCCCCCCAGCTTGCCAATTTTTTCGCATGACCCCCCCTCAAAAGGAATTTTTTGGGGGATGACCCCCCCCCAACTTGGCCACCTCGAAAAAAAGTTACATCTGGTATTTTATAGATTAATACGTTCAAATGGCACTACACATATCTTGATGTCATATTAACTGTTACATTTCACTTGACAAGTGAATATTTACAAATCTATAAAGAAAGCTGTTTTGCTCATCTAAATTTCTCAAAAGAATGAAAAGTCAATTTCAGATTTTCTAGTTATTGCTCGTCCTGAGCGTGTTTTAACTGGCCGCTCGTCTCCATCTTCCTCGTCTGCAGCAATGAATGCCAGGATGACATCATTGGAGTCATCTTCCTCAGGGTCAGTGTCATCACTCTCGTACTCTTCATTCATACGATCACTTGCTTCACTGCTATCACCCCTGTTGTCATTTTGTTCTCTCACACCAGTTTGACCAGTTCTGAGAGGATTCCCCATCGGATGCAAACATGAATGTCTTACAATGGCCTTCACTTTTTCATCCTTGCTGCTCTTGAAATGCTGCTTCAGTCCATGGTGCTTTAGATATTTATCTAATTCTGGCACACGGAGCTTTCTCAGCTTGGCTGCATCCTCACATAGATCAGCCCAAGGATAATCCTCATATGACTTTTCTTTTATCTCTCTACTTTCCCTTGCCTTTTCCTCCATTCTCTTCTTCCTTTTAAACTCCATCACTTCAAGATGGTGAAGATGATCGACAACAAACTTTGCCTTGACAATGAACTTGTCCGCAAATGCAGCAACGCTCTCAGGGTCAGTTAAAACCACTGTACCACTGGCATGCTGTTTCTTTAACTGCACTCTTGGTTGCCAATCATCTACCTCACGCCCTTCATTTGAAGTCTGCTGGTAAGGAAGGTAGTGGTACTCCGGAAGGCAAGAATGGTCAGGATATGGTTTAGGACATCTTCCCATGGGTGGTCCAGCCCATTCAGAACAAAAAGAACAAACTCGACCTACCTCTCCTTGACATGAAAACTTCAGAAACTCCCTGTAGTTCTCACCCTCTTCATAATGTTCACTCATGAACCGCTCAGAAGAGGCCGCTTTTCAAGGCATAGACGCTTTCTCAGAGAGATCAGGAGAGTTGTTAAAACCTGACTACCAGTTAAAGCTTAGTGATGGACGAAAATTGAACTACGCTATAACAAAACAAAAAGAGGCCTTTGAGAAACTGAATGGTCTGTTAAAAAATCTGAAAGATCATGACTCCACGCTGTTCCAGGCCAATGGCATTACTCTGAAGCATGGCGAGAAATTCCACCACGATTTCAATGTGAAGCACATCGCTAGCGTTGAGGCGAAGCAGTTAAAGGTTTCACGGGAAATAGAAACCCTCGAAGAAAAGAAGAAGACCTTTGAACGGACCTTCAAGGGCCTTCAAGGAAACTATGTATCAAGGAAAAGAAAATTAAAAGAAAACCGCCGGAAATCAAACAACAGAAAACGCAAACGGGTAGAAAACAACATTCGTCGCGTGTATCACATCTGCGTTGCAAATCCCCTTGACAAAGAGCTTCCAAATTGTCTTCTTTATCCCCCTTCCATGACAATCCCTGAAGCGTGCATAAACGTTGAAGCTGTGGCAACAATGCTGTTTAAACGGGATGCAAAATTAATCGCTTACCTACTGCAAACAAACTATTTTAGCAATGCGGCAGGAAGCAGGATGCTCACCAATCTTGAGCCGGAAGTTAGGAACAGGGTGTACTGCATCCTGCATCCTGAAGATTATCGCACGGATGATACGAGTGAAGAGGAAGATGATGATGAAGAGGAGGACGAGAACGACGAAGAGGAAGAGGAGAATGTCGAGGAGGAAGAAGAGAATGCCGAGGAGGAAGAGGAAGGAGACACCTTATTTCAGTGATCTGTACTCCACTGATTTCTCCACTGCGTTGAATGTGCTACGAGCAATGTTTTTAAGAGTTTTATTCAGAACTATATTAAGGCATTACAAAGTACCGTATAGCACGAAATTTTTGTGGTAGTTTTGTTTGGCAACTAAAAGTAAGAAAACGATCTCAGCAGTTAAATAGTCGCTAGAACAACATTTCACCAATCAAAAACCTGTTACTGTTGAAGCGCTGTTATTTGTAGTTAGTTTTATTGATATAAACGTTGCTAAGAATTTTTCTTCTTACTTTGAAACTGTTTCAGACTATTAAAGATGTTTATATTTCGTGAAAAACGCAAGAGAATTTTTCATCAATTTATGAAAACTTCATACCACTTTTTCATCGCTTTTTTTTCGCTTGACCCCCCCTTTTTCTTCATATTTTTTGGGGTGGCCTCCCCTTTGAAGCCATTTTTTTTCGCGTGGCCCCCCCCCCAAATCCCACCAGCCCCCCCTATCCCTTAAAAAATGAACAGTCCCTTAAATAGAAAAAACTTGGGGCCATTATATTTGTACTAAAGGCATCTGCAGTAGAGTGTTGATCGATATACCCTTGATCGACCTTCCATCAACACTTGACGAACATCTTGATCGATACTCGGTTGACACTAGGTCAACACTTGAACAACATCTCAATTGACACCCGATTGACGCGAGTGTCAGTTGATATACAGCAAGTGTCAACCGACTCATATGTATCAATCCACACTCAATCGTGTGCCTGCAAAATTCAGCCAACTTGCGACTGACTGGGATGTCGATCGAGTGTTAATCAAGTGTCAACCGATGTGTTGATCCAGTACTAGGCGATTGAGGGTAGATCAAGGGTAGATCATGGGTAGATCATGGGTATTGATTGAGGGTATCGATCAACACTCGACAGTGGATGCCTTTAGTACACATGATCAGAACTTCTAATAGAATGATAAGGGCAATGTCTTCAACTACTCAGATATCTGATTTTTATCTAAGCCTTTTGTAAAACATAGGAATATTACAATTTGAATGCTACCTTCTTAGTCTGTGCAACCAACTTACACCATTTATTCTATTATGTGTTTACTGTACTAAATCATGTCACTATTTAACACAACAGTACAATCACTCTTAACTGATAATACAAATAACCTATATGATAACCACCTGATTAAATAACAACCTTAACAATGGCTTACCCTTCTCACAGGTTCTTTCTCGTTGATCTCAGGAAATGAAGCCCATCCAACATCATTGAAATTCTCTGGTTGATCTGTGGAGCTGTTTGAACCTTCTTGAATATGCCCTTCCATGAGTACAATTCAAAATCCTTTCTTTTGTATATTTAAAATCACTGTGACCTGATGAACAAAATTAAAACAAAGCCACATCTTGTGGCCATGGGGCTCTCAACAAAACACTAACTCTCTACTGACCCCCTATAAAATCAACAGGAAAATAAAGTTCTAAAAAGCCCTGAGGATTAACTATCAATAGGACTGATTCAAGTTCACTAATAAATTTATCTCACCTGAAATTTCCAAGACAACTGATGAGTTGCAGATTTCGGATTGATTTTGCAGATTTTTAAGTGTAGGTTTTATTTACCGAAAATCAAGCAAGGAACATGCTGGAATATCATGTATCAAGGATGGTATTTGTACCCATTACATTTTAGAAAATTAAGCATATTAAAAGTAAATAAATGAAGAAATGCTGGCAAATGAATGCATTCGTGAGTGACCATGGGCAATACGCACATTTGATATGTCAAGGGGAAGTCACACATTTCAAGTGCTTTTTCACAATGGAAAAATCGCTAAAAATAAGTTAATAACCGACCCTACATAACCACCCAACAAAACAGTGTCAACACTCTCAGTACAATCCAGTGAAATAATAAATTACTGAAAAATTGCTTTAACATTAGGAAGATAGGCTCATTCCCAATGAAGCTTGATCCCCTGTTGTTCCTTTAAAGTTGCTCATCATGCCTATATTTACAGGTGTAAAGTGTTGATTAAATTAAACTGAGTTACTTGAGAATTCATGGTCTTGCTTGCCAACCAGATGCATCAAGGAGAACATTATCCAAAACCACTTTTAAATTTGAATAGTAGCTTGGGGGAAATTGGTGAGATACCTAGAACTACAGTACCATGCAAAAACGCGACTTCCCAGTGATGTTTATCAGTGTTCATGTAAATCACAAGCGTGTTCATACTGCCAGCGTTTCTTTGTGTCTTCCATTGCTTTATTTTCTGATGGGTACAAATACCACTCTCAACGATCATTATTTCAACTTATTTCTTGCTCAATTTTTCGTAAGCAAAACCTTCACTTACATTCAAAGGAAAAGAGTGGTTCGAAAGTCTGCAACTCATCCGCCATCCTAGAAATTTCAGGTGAGCTAAATCTAGTTGTGAACTTGAATTGGTCTCATTGATAGTTCTGGCCTTTTTTAAATTGTATTTTTCCACTGATTTTGTAATGGGTTGGGGGAGGGGGGGGTCAGTAGGGGGGTCAGCTGACTGCCTGACCAGGAGTCTGTTTTGTTGAAATCCATCTCATGGTCTCCTGTGCAGGTCACCAAATCTCCCAGATATAAGGGGCAGTTTTTACCACATATTTGCACACTTATATTTTGGGAGATGTTAGTTATTTGTCGTATTTTGTTATGGTTGAATCGGTGGAACTCAGTTATGTAGTACGTCATGTTGGGAGGTATTAACAATAAGGGAAAATCGGTGATATCTTTTTTTTAGGTTTTGATCATCCTACTTGCAAAAATCCATGATGCGTACAATACACTGCACATGCTGTAAAACAAGCATAGTCACTCAGGTCATTTTTCCAGTAGTGTTATGCATGGCTGCATTCGCTTCTTTCATTCTTTCTAAAGCATAGTACATACTTGTTGTACGCTCCAAAGAGAAAACATTATTTCAAATCAACTTATTACTGCACTTAATAGCACCAGATAACTGATAGCTCCGTGTATAAATATTGACGTGACTTCGCCTATCTGCTACATATGCATGCCGAGAAAGAAACTTCGCACCGGCTAAACACTAGCTAATTACAGTTGCATAACTAATGTACAACATGTGCACGTTATTTACTTGCCAATCGACTGCCAAGTGCAGAACATTTCCCATTATGTTACTGGTGTTATGGGTTAAGCCAAAGTGTTACAACACACCTAAACCATAAATTCATGACTCGGCAAAAAGCTCGGGTTCTTGTTTACTGTAAGATCGAAGTCTTGTGCGTGTACAGAGAAAGTTGATAAACTTACCCAAAATCGAGGCCGGCAAGGATGAAATATCGTAATTATCTCGTATGTTAAAATATTGTCATTAAAAGCAACTGCAAGTTGATGAGGCACATGTGCATCTTTAAACCGAACAGTTTCTGTGCATCGTACTTGTGGAGTGAGAAATCATTCTTACACAGATGCCGGTCGCGTGTTGTGGTGCAATTTCTCCGTCCCAGACTACTATGAGCACGATCGAAATCCGAAGTTCTCCGGAAGAATTCCGAGCTTCCGGAGCTTAAACGACGAACATAACCGGCTAGACTGAGATCTAGACCAAAATGGCGGCTGTTTTCAGACGTTATGATATCGTACAGTTTACACCCGTATACTAGCAGAAAATGCCTTCCAGTATGATATGTAGTGTACAGGAAATCAAGAGACTTCAATGCAATTGATCAGGCGGGCGAAATTTGGTGGTGATAAGGACAACGATGTCACTGTTCACAAATTTCCGACCTGTTCACGTGCTGGGAAGGCCTTGGTCAGCCTTTGTTGTCACGTCCCGAAAAGATCGTGAAGCAAATGGAAAAGTTAGAGTCCATTAAGAAACTAGTTACTTCTTACTGGGTTGCAGTGAAAAGAAAGCAAGAACTGACTCCGTTGCGTAAAGGTACAATTCTTGAATCTATTGTGAAGTATTTCAACAAAAGCGTCCAAATGAGAGACGGGTTCCTGGGAAAGCCATTGAATTTGCCAAACTCCCATACCAAAATTGAAAGTGGAGGTGCCAAAAATATGGCAGACAAGTCTACCAAGATAACCACTTTTATAAAATCGTCATTCGTCTCTTGAAGAAGTGAGGTTTAATTAAAGATGGAAATTTACCGCGCTGAATGTTTTTCCTCATATGTTCACGCAAGCACAAGCTGTTCTTGGATATTTGGATCAGGTCCGGATCGCACATTTTGATCCTGGCTTGTTAAAGTTTGGAACGGCAACATAATTTTAAATAACATTTTAAAGTACATTATGCGCACTTATCCGGATATTTTTAAATCCGCAACTTTTTCTTTCTGGATTAAAAAATTTCCCCGTCCACACGTAGCAAAAAATAATCACCGGATTCACTGCCGAATTCACCGGAAGCGTGTGGACGGAAGCCGTATCCGGAAAGAAAAAGTTGCGGATTCAAAAATATCCGGATACATGTGGACGTGGGACTAAGTCAGAACATATTTCAAAGACACTAAATTCTGGAGAACTTGAGAAAGAAAGAAAGAAAAAAAACACTCAAGTAATGTGCCAGACAAAGTCATTGTTAAATATGTGTCTCTGCAAGGATCATAACCTCTTGGTTTCTGCTGAAATTGGTTGAAGCTGACACCGGTGAAAAAACACATTTCGCAAGGCGTTTTTTTTTTCTTTTTTTATTGGTAACACAAGAACAACTTGATGACTGCACAACCCACCCAGAGCATGCGCCATCTCGGTTCTTTATCGGGTAACTAAAATACAAATTACACTGTACTTACAAAAGCCGGATTGGTTCAAAACCAAACACCTGGAACAAACTATACCTTTATACATTTATAAAAAAAAGTAGTGCAGTGAAACCTTTTAAATATGAACACTAAAAGGGGCAGAGATGAGAGTCCGTAAAAAATTAATGTTATGGATGCGGAGGTCGTGGAAGTTTAATTGGAATTCATTTTTGAATGAACTCTGGTTTCTCTGGGACAAAGATATTTGTCCATAGTGCAGATGGGTGCACAGTATGGAGATGCTTGACAGAAGAGGTTTTGACATATTGTTGCTCTTTTGTTTGTTTGTTTGCTTGTTTGCTTGTTGACTGTTTGAACACCTCATAATTATGCCATGCATGTTATTCAGGATGGCAATTCCAATTACGTTTTTGCGAAATTAGCCGTTTGAGGAGTGGTAATGACTAAGGGACAGAGTGTTGATTAAAGGAAGTGCAGGCTACGCTGCTGTCCGATATATCGGATACTGGGATCCAAAAGGTTAATTTATGGAGAAAGTGAAACTTTGGATGACCCACACTGTCATCTTTTGCCTCCATCAAGAAGGTAAACACGTGTGGCTCCCGTTGCTTCGCGTTCTTCCGCAAGGTGTTTGTAATGCTTGCAGTCTATCTTACAATGGCGTGTCACAATGCTGCTGTCTCATTACTCATGCCAGTCTTGCATCTTGTGCCAGTTTTTTGAACAGTCCGTCACGACTCAATAAGTTTGCAGGCGAGTCAAACTCAACAATGGAGCCACTATCGAGAACCAAGACCCTGCAGTCAGAACAGAGCAGTTCATTAGTAACCAATTAAGTTTCACAGCCCGTATAATTTGATACATTATTACCATTATACTTTAACACTTTATTCCACAATACTGTGAATGAAGGGACAGTAAAATGTAATTAGTTTTAGGTTATTTTCCAAAAAACGAGGGCACAATTCGAGATCAAAAACTTAGTGTCTGCGTTCCCCCATCGAATGCCAACATTACCCCATATAACACCCATTTGAAGTTTCAATCCACGCACCAAGATCATAGTAACTAAAAAAAAAAAACACAAAACACAAAACAAACAAAAAAACAAAAGAAAACAAAAAAAGAAGCCAGATCACTTCTTTTACAGGTAGGTCTCCATTGCTTTAAATCTTAACATAATCTGGCTTAGCCTCAAATCACACCTGAAATTACACCTCAAAAGGGACCTCCGTGATAATTCACCCCTACCTATCATAATCCATGATAGTGTTGAGCCTGTGCGCAATGGTGAACACTGTGCGGTCAGCGAATTCACGCCGAATCGTTTGCTGAATGAACTCATCCGTTTCCAGGTCCACCGCGGCCGTGGCTTCATCGAGAACCAAGATCTTACTTTTACGGAGCAGCGCCCGTGCTAAACACACCAACTGCCGCTGACCAACACTGCGGAAGAAAGGCTGCATTGAATTGCTTGCAAAAAAGCGGCAACACAAAATATTGGACCTGACCACTGGGCATTTGACTCATTATTAAGGGTGAGACGTTGTATGGTATATGTTTTCTATTTGTGAATGAGAGGATGAAGAATGGGTCGTTAGGAGGGAGATGGGAAGTGGAAAGGAAGCAAAGTGCTTGAGGTAGAAAGTATGCCCGTTGCAGGGAAGGATAATGCAAAGTTAGAAGCAAAGAGGCAAAGGTAGAAAAGAATGACGGTGAAAAGAATTGAAAAACGAATCAATTAATCAAAATTGCAGATATATAAGAAAATAGAAAAATAAGCAAAGAATCGAGTACATATGCGTACAAAAATAAGACAAAGTACATATATAAAATATAGAGAAAAGAGGACAAAAATAAAGTACCTATAAGCACACAATGGTCTTATATAACAACACAAAAACAAATCCAATTCGAGGCCGATCTCATTTCCCATTACTGCACTATTGAAACGAAATCTCACACTGAGCAGAGATATAGCCACAAAAAAAATCATGACTAAGGCAATGTCTATAATTAAATTCTCTTCCTTAGTATTTAGGGTGTTTATGATGACTATTAACAAAGAAAAACGAAACAAAAGAAAAAGAAAAAGAAAAGACAAGTGCCTCAGTTTTCTACAGTCCTGCTAAAGGCTCTGTTCTAGGTTACCGAGGCAAATCTTTAACTCACAAAAGAACGAGAAACTGCTAAACCTCCATGAAAACCACAGTGTGTGTGTGTTTTTTCCTCCTCTTTTTGAAGAAATTACCTTAAATTTTCTCCTCCTTCTGCTATTGTGTACTGCAGTCCTTCGCTCAGCCCTGAAACAAAGTTCTTCAAGTGGCTCACATCCAACGCCTGCCACAGTTCTTCATCAGTGTGTTTATTAAATGGGTCCAGGTTTAGCCGAAGGTTTCCAGAAAACAGTACGGGGTCCTGTAGGAAGAAGGTTTGGAAATCACTAAGGCTATGCCGAATATAACATTGTCACTCGCAGAGTAGGTACAATTGATGAACTCTTTAATTAAGACAATAAATAAACCTTGTTGCCAGGGACAAGGTCAGGAGAGTCAGAACAACTACCAATTAACAAAAGACCACAGAAAAACAGGCAGCCTGCTTCACACTATTTGGCCACTTAAAAAAATGAAGTCCTCGCAGGAAAGAAACCGTTTTCAGGTTCTCTATTGTTTGTTGTTGTTGTTTGTTTGTTTGTTTCTTTTGGACTAATTTTCTTGCTTTGTGTTGGCGCTGTTTGAGTCACATCTATTGCATTTGAAATGCACTGACAACACCATGTTTATGCGATATTATTAAAGGATGACTTTATTTGCTCTGCGTCACGCCAAAGCTGTAGGAATCCGTGACCGTATATTCTGCAATCCAATGGTGGCACTTTGAACACGAAACAAAAGTAAACAAAAGTGGACTAATCTAGAATGAGCACGCTGTACGTGCAGGGTTCGAAATTGCGACTCACTGGTCGCCAATGCGACCAAAAATTGAGCACTGGTGACTAAATTTTCAGAACTGGTCGCCAGCTGGCGACTCGCGATTTGTACGATAAGTAAAGATGACCACAACACAACTTTTGTTTTTAAATCTTTAGATAGGGAAATTATTCGGATCCGGTAGCTAGTAGACAATTCACCTTTCCGTCCCCACTAAAATAATGTCTGAATATTACAAGAAAATCGTAAAAATTACTTGTAATTGTAAAAATTACTTCGACACGTGGAAACTGCGTTTACCAAGCGTCATATTATTTCAGCGGCCTCTTCCAAAACTGGGATCGCGGGCACACTACAACACCGTGCGCTTTTCAGCTGACGCTAGAACAATGGCGGCATATGCGATCAGTTGTGTAGGAGCCTAGACCAAGCACAGTGTTGTTTATCAGCGGCGAAAGGCGACGAAAATAAAGAACTGCGTTTTGAAGAAATACGAAAGGATCGTGTTTGTGTCATTACGAAAACCACGGACGTAAAAGTTTTTGTGCTTCGCTCCATTTAAAATAACTTAGAAGAAAACCATCACCTGTGAACCAGAGACATCAGGGAACTTAAGCACGCACGTTTTTGAGACGCGGACGATAACCGGAAGTGAGCTTTTTTCACTTTAAACTTGTCCTCACACAACCATATTCACATTGCTAAGTATCTTTTCTTCATTAGAGATGAGTAGTATAAAAATCTGGGGGACAATGCGGTCCAAGCATGCGAAATCTTCTCTTCCGGTTGCCGTCCGCCTCTCAAAAACGCGCGTGCTTAAGCTCCCTATAATCTGAGAACAACGGTAGCTTTATAACAGTTTATAAGTCTTACTCGTGCTGTTTTCAAAAGTTTTAGCTCTTCATTTGTGACTTTCTTGCATGCAAAGTAACGTACAAAATCATGTTAGTGTTCTCATGTGAGTTATATATAAAATAAGTTGGCGACCAAAATTTACGATCTGGCGACCAAATTTTTCCCGTTAGTGGCCAGCTGGCTCCCGAACGAAAAAGTTAATTTCGAGCCCTGACGTGCCTACACAAAGCAACAATCCCTTACTTGTGGAATAATAGTGAGGCGTGACCGAAGATCCTGAAGTCCAATGGTGGCGATATCAACACCATCAATGATAATCCGTCCACCAGCTCTCTCAAGAATACGAAACAAGGCCAAAGCTAACGACGATTTACCAGCTCCTGTACGACCTACAATGCCGATCTGTCGGGAAGAGAACAATAGAAGGGAATTTGAAAACAGAGGTTTCACTCTGAAAACACATGCAATGTTTTCCGTCCACACTACGCCGGAGGAATTTGAAAATGCAACAATAACCGGTCATTTTGGATTTAAGTTTGAGTAAAACTCGGGCAGAAAAATATCATGATGATCAAAAGTCATCGTTTTCAAAATGTTTTCCGTCTACACTTAAAGGCGAAGCAGACGTTTTCAAATTTCCCCGGTTTGAAGAGCGTTTTCGAAAAGCTCCATTTTCGTGACGGATTAGTGTGGACGGTAGGCCTAGCCGGAGCAATAAAGCTCCGTTTTCAAATTCTCCCGGCGTAGTGTGGACAAGGTGTAATTCACTTCTGCCTTCTGAAGTTTAATTATATAATTCTCATCAATGTACCTTTTCTCCTGGTCTTATATCACAGGTGATCTGTTTCAGTGCAAGAGGTAATCCTTCTCTGTATTTCAGATCAAACTCTTCCATTACAATTTTTCCTGAGTAAGGCCACTCATCTGGAGGGCGACGGTTCGGAATAATCCAGTCAGCCTATAAATTGGGATTGCAAATGGTGTTATCAGTATCTTTTCTTTTTGAATGATCTTTCAATATTTGAGAAAGTATTACTAAAAGTACTTGAAAAATCCAAAGAAACAACAAACACGATCGTATGTAACGAAGAAAAACAACATTAATAGCTTTTCGTGGGAAAACAGACTGAAGTGTTTGTTTCAAAAGATTCTATAGTATCACATTGTATAGTAATTCCGTGTCTGCGATCTATCTTGTAAAAAGCTGTTCTAATGGGTCACTATACACCACGTGATTGGTGAATATCGTCATGTCATGCCATGCCATTTCTAGTCATCTTATTTTATGTCACGTAATCTCAAGTCGTGTCTCTTCATGTCATGTCGTGTCACGTAATAAGATGTCATGTCACGTCCTGATGTTAAGCATGATTCAGTGGTGATAAATAATTTGCATTAAAATAAAATGAGCAAGATTTGATTTGAAAATCCTTCAATTTTTTTTTTTCGTTAATTATATTTCTCCAGATAAGCATACACCGATCCAAGCCAAGGAATTCTAGGGTATAGTTAGATAGCTTCTAAGTACATTGCGAAATGCAGTTACAAGAAGTCTCTTTTATTCTAGTTTATTGTTTACCTCAGTGGCTGTTTCTGAATATTCCTTCACCCTTTCGACAGAAACAAGATGAGTCTCTAACTCACTTGTCATGCGAACCAACCAGTTGAGTGTATCTGTAATCTAAAGAACATAACAGAGTGTTAGGTATCTGGTACTCATTCGCTCAAATCAGGCTTAAATGATAATTACAATTAAATTTCTGCAAGTTAACACTGCAGGAAGAAAGTGATACGTATTTCGTAACTGTCCCACATTAGAATACGTTGAACACAAAGTCCATAGTTTGGTCCGCAAGTGTTTTCTAATGGTGCAGCATATAGAGCATGTAAAGTCCTTTACAAGCAAACTTAAAGCAGAGTAAGGTCGACTGAAATAATAGATGACAAGTTCTAATAAACAAATTCCCAAGGAGTAGGTTCGGAGTCCATGTCTATGGAACGCCAGAACTGTCTTATGATACTTTTTTTTATTATATTGGGTGGTTATGTCATTATATTGAGTAGTTATGTTATTATATTCGGTGATTAACTCATTATACTCGGTGCTTATTCCATTATACTCGGTGCTTATGTCTTTATATGCGGTGCTGTCTTCATTATATTCGGTGCTTATTCCATTATATTCGGTGCTTCCCTCGTTATATTCGGTGCTTTCTTCGTTATATTCGGTGCTTTTTTCCTTATATTCGGTGCTGTCTTTATTATATTCGGTGCTTATTCCATTATATTCGGTGCTTACTTCATTATATTCGGTGCCTACTTCATTATATTCGGTGCTTACTTCATTATATTCGGTGCTTACTTCATTATATTCGGTGCTTACTTCATTATATTCGGTGCTTACTTCATTATATTCGGTGCTTACTTCATTATATTCGGTGCTTACTTCATTATATTCGGTGCTTACTTCATTATATTCGGTGCTTACTTCATTATATTCGGTGCTTACCTCATTATATTCGGTGCTTACTTCATTATATTCGGTGCTTACTTCATTATATTCGGTGCTTATTTCATTATATTCGGTGCTTTCTTCGATATGATCGTCACCAGTCTTCGCAAGGGGTCGTACAATTTGGAGGTAGTCTAGGGAAAGCCGGGAAAAACGGGTGTCACGAAAACTCAGACCCCGAAACAGACCCCGAAAACTCAGACCCCTCGAAATTAAAAACTCAATTGTTATCACCCGAATTGCTCTATGGCCACAATGGGGCGAGATGTTTATCTTCTCCGGTTTATGTTGTGTAGCCGATATTTACGTAATACCGGACTACGCAAAAGTAATTGATCGTGTAAATTGAAGATAAGCATACGGTAAAATAAAATAACATGATAAAAGAACATAATAAAAGAAAACAAATGGAAACAATTAATATGTTTCTTCGCGGATGTTCAGACCATTAGGATCAATTGTTCTGCCTTTTTGAATTAAAAAAGCTTCCCTGGCCGTACGGATAGAGTCTCGGTTAGAAACGATTTTTTCGATGGGGATTAATTGCATGTCGTTAGCAGTGTGGTTAGGAGAGGACAGGAAATGTTCGGCGGCTGTAGTAGGTTTAGATTTGTTGTTAGGGTTATCTGTGGTACGGCGGTGTTCATTAAATCGGTCTTTTAATTGTCGTTTCGTCTCTCCTATGTATTGTAAATTACGGCGGTTACATTGAATCATGTAGATGAGGTTTTTAGTGTCACAGGTCAGGTTGGATTTTATGGCGCGCGTTTCCCCGGTAGAAGTATGTAGTAAGTCCGTGAGAAATGTAGGGACAAGTAGCACAGTTTTTGCCACAACGGAAAGAACCAGAAGTTGTGTCGGTTTTTGCTTTTGTATTCTTCATTTCAATTTTCGTTCACTCACATTTCGAGACCAGACATGGCGGTTCAATCGGTTCGACCTTCACGTGCTTTTTACGTGTTGACTTTTTACGTGCCGACAGTCACGCAACGCACATAAAGTCAAAAAGCAGATTGCGATCAAACGAGTATGTTTCAGAGAACAACACATTTTTTTGCTGCATACGATTGCATAAAAAAGGTCTGTTTTGAAAAGCAGTGTCGGCTGCTGTTCTAAACCTTGTTAGTTCTTCACTGTTTGACCGACGCGACAGCGATAAACCTGAGAAGTTAAATATTTGTGTTTCACCGTTCGATCGACGCGACAACATAAACCGGAGAAGATAAACATCTCGCCCCATTGTGGCCATAGAGCAATTCGGGTGATAACAATTGAGTTTTTAATTTCGAGGGGTCTGAGTTTTCGGGGTCTGTTTCGGGGTCTGAGTTTTCGTGACACCCGTTTTTCCCGGCTTTCCCTAGACTACCTCCAAATTGTACGACCCCTTGCGAAGACTGGTGACGATCATATCGAAGAAAGCACCGAATATAATGAAATAAGCACCGAATATAATGAAGTAAGCACCGAATATAATGAAGTAAGCACCGAATATAATGAGGTAAGCACCGAATATAATGAAGTAAGCACCGAATATAATGAAGTAAGCACCGAATATAATGAAGTAAGCACCGAATATAATGAAGTAAGCACCGAATATAATAAAGTAAGCACCGAATATAATGAAGCACCGAATATAATGAAGTAAGCACCGAATATAATGAAGTAGGCACCGAATATAATGAAGTAAGCACCGAATATAATGGAATAAGCACCGAATATAATAAAGACAGCACCGAATATAAGGAAAAAAGCACCGAATATAACGAAGAAAGCACCGAATATAACGAGGGAAGCACCGAATATAATGGAATAAGCACCGAATATAATGAAGACAGCACCGCATATAAAGACATAAGCACCGAGTATAATGGAATAAGCACCGAGTATAATGAGTTAATCACCGAATATAATAACATAACTACTCAATATAATGACATAACCACCCAATATAATAAAAAAAAGTATCATAAGACAGTTCTGGCGTTCCATACATGTCCCTTTTAGTCAAATGATTTTAATGCAACCAATCAGAAATGACGCTGCGCCATGCAGGCGTTTACAAGAGCACGCATCGATAGCGTGTTTTCAGGCAGTTCATTTTTCCAGGCTCCGCGCTCACCTTCGCGTTTCGCGCTCGTGTATTGCAAACAGCGTTCTGCCGCTCTGTATCACCTGTACCTTCTATCAATCAAACCATCTACTCTACAAGCTAACAAAAATGGCAATAAAAACATAACTTCCCTTCTAAAGATCAAGATATAGCCAGGCTTCACTCTGCCCTCACCTCTAATGAATACGTCAATGACATGCCCACAAGTCCACTAATAATTTTGTCCCTGCTTATCACAGCAAACATCCCAGCGAAAAATATCAGGCAGTTTCCAAGGAATTCAAGACGAACTGCGAGCCACCTATGAAAGGCAATTAGGGAAGTGGTCAAAACTATTATACATGTAATGGACCCACTAGAATAACTTGAGACTACTGTCTCTTTCTATAGCCCCTTCCCCTTATCCAGATACCAATGGTTTTAATAAAAATGTTTTTGTAACGTTTGTCCTTCATTCCCCAAAATTTTCCGTTGTGAATATGAAATGGCATTTATCATTGGTAGGGCTCGTCCATACTACCCCGTAAGAATTTGAAAACAGAGGTTTCACTCTGAAAACGCATCAAATGTTTTCCCTCCACACTACGCCGGAGGAATTTGAAAACGCAACAATCACAGGCCATTTTGCATTTGTGTTTGTGTAAAACTCGAGCAGGGAAATCATATGATTATCGTAACGTCATCGTTTACGAAACGCTTTGTTTTCAAAATGTTTTCCGTCCACGCTAAAACGCAAAGTGGGCGTTTTCAAATTCCTCCAGTTTGAAGAGCATTTTCGAAAATTAAGTTCCGTTTTCGTGACGGATTAGTGTGGACGGTAGGCCTAACCGGAGAAACAAATCTGCGTTTTCAAATTTCTCCCGCGTAGTGTGGACGGACCTTAGTTGCTTGGACAAAATGTACTTTTCCTTACCTATTAGAGGATATAGTGGAGTAGTATGCCACTTGATTCTCGTCTGTCCTGTAGTAATTATCCCGGATGAAGCGCTGCTGTTGTGAATATGCTCGGATGGTGCTAACACCGTTGATCGTTTCTAGGAAATGACTGTAGATTGGTGATCGGCTCACGGACTCGATCCTTTTCAACTGACGTGACGTTGCCACATAAACTCTCTGTGGGAAGATGGGGGAAAGGTTTTAATGGTTTTCTGTTATTTTCCGTTGATCATAAAAAGGCTTTTCCCTAACCTAAAGTACATTTTTTTTTTAATATCCAGATGCCGTTTTCCTGACATGTGGAGACCCTGAAACTAGTTGCACAACAATCAAACACAGTACAGTGTAAATCCTTCCCATTTCAAACTCAAATTACTTTCTCTTTAATACACTTTTCAGTCATTTAGTCATGATGATAGATGCAAATGCAGCCATAACACTACTGGAAAAAAGACCAAAAAAATTTCAGGTTTTGAACGGGATTCGAACCCACGAGCTTTACGATACCAGTGCAATGCTCTCCCAACTGAGCCTCCAAAGCCGCATGAGAGCAGTCGTGTGTGGATTGGCCCTTAACGTTCAGTGGACGTAATACTCAGTTAAAGTATGTAAATTCCATTGTATTAATAGATGTCCAACAGTAGCAATTAAATGTAGACATGATGGTCATTTAGTGTTTAACAATTTTCCACGAGCGCGCCTTGGACATGAGATGGTAGATAGCCAACGAAGCGCGTACCACCGAGTTGGCTATACACAGTATAGTCATCTCATATCCCACAAGGGCGAGTGGAATAATTGTGTCCTTAAAAACGCCCCCAAAGTATACAAAACTAGATTAAAATAAAAATAAAAACGCCCTCAAAAATCACGCGTACTCTTACCACATTTGTAGAGCATGGTACGATGGCTCATATACCATGATGGCCAAGCCAATCAAAACTCTTGAATTACATTGAATTGTCTTTAATAATAGCGGAGCCCCATACTCATATCGAAAAGAAAAGGAAACCCATGAGTTGAGTATTGCTCGTGGGCGCGTACGCACGACGGCGACGGCGACGGCGACAGAGTCGCGCAACATGGCGGCCAAACTCTAAATAATAGGCTGGCAGAGACCTGTAGCCTTGGTTTACCGTGTACTTCTGATATTGGACAACCATGTTATCATCAATTGACACCTATCAAAACAAGGTATCCGCTGACCAGTATCACGTGACCATATCGCGGGCTCAAGTTTACAGCTCATCGAGGTCATGTATTTTTTTGAAGTTGACCGCTGATCAAGTGCTTGTTTTCGATTGGATCGTGGGCTCACGCCTGGTTAACTTGTTGAAAACAGGGCAGGATTGTTCGGAAGCCGGATAACACAAACCCAGGATTAAAAGTTAACCGAATTGTAACTTTTTCTTCCATACAAATTTTTTTTTTGCTGCTTTGTTTTGTGTATATGGCGATTATTAAAACTCAAAACAGAAGGCCAAACAATATACAGAAAACCTCACCGCAAAGTTGGAAAACTCAAATTAAAATTCTATCTTTTCCTGGGTTAGCTTAATCGGGCTCTGAACAACCCGGCCCAGGAGCTACGCTTTTAGGCTGGCCTAAATCTATATATTATTTATTACACAGTAGACTTTAGCTATTTCGAACTCGGTTACGTCGAACCCGCATGACTCTCCCTACCATGTAAACACACTTTGCAAGCACTTACTATCGGCGTCAGAACTCGGCTTCCTCTTATTCCCAACGCTTTTTACTACCCTTGAGAGCTCGAAATAGCGAGATTCAACTGTAAAAAGACCCGAATTTCTTTAATTAAACACCTCCTGTAGTTGTCTCACTAACCTGAATATAAAGATAAAGTACTCCCAGAACAGGTATCACCACCAAAAACAACGGAGTGGCATAACTTATGGCAACAATATTCCCGATGACATCGATGATACACCAGAGGAAATTCGTTATGCATCGGGGTATAGTGTCATCTACAATGTACAAGTCCTTGGAGAACCTGTTTACAATTCTTCCTAGTGGTGTAGTATCGAAAAAGCTCATTGGCGAATGCATTATGTTGACTAAGAGACGATGATGAAGTCTACGTGAAGCGACCATTGATCCCAATGTGGTACAGACGGAGAGAAGAAAGGAGAACACTCCTTGGCCCAGTGCGATGCCACCGTAAATTCCGATGTACATGTCTCGCTGTTTGTCTGTAGTAACATTTGCTGAGCTCCAGTAGGCAAGCCACACTCCAGTGGCTACTGTGCAAGATTCCATTAGGATCAGGAAGATTATGGTGAAGACTGTAGCACAGAGACCGACCGACTTGATGTACGCAAGAAGCACAGAGAATTTCACCTGAAACAAGCAAAAACTCATTCATTTGGTCATTTCTGGTACATTTTATCTGCAGCTATTCGTTATGAGATTAGAGACGAACAAAACCCACATCAAGAGGCAAATTAAATTACTTTAACAAAATATTCCGATAAGATCATCACATGAGGCTTACAAAACGTCACTAGATTGTTCATTGTAAAACTTTGCAACAAATGCAAGCACAGGAAAGGTGGGGCAAAAACCAAATGCAAAATCGTTTTTCTTTAAGATGCATTGACCAAAGGAGACATGGATGCTTGTTCGAATTGGCTACCCAAATTTTGCAAGTATTTTTATGTGAGCTAAATTTTTCTTCTACAGGCAGTGTACTCTAACTAAATATTAGTCTCTTATTGAGCGCAAGGCACATTGGCCCGAGGTCATGCCAGTACGGACGGTAGGTACTTCATATATGATACCTTACAATGTATTGTTATACACACTCATCTTACTGTACATGTCTTGCGTCTATATAATGCCTTTGCTACTTGACATACTTCGACCACTTGACGTTCTTGAGCTACTTGTGGTTCTTGAGCTACTCGAGGTACTTGGGTTACTTAAGGTTCTTGGGCTGCTCAAGGTTCTTGGGCTACCACGGACGGTAGGTACTTCATATATGATATCTTATAATGTACTGTTATACATGCTCATCTTAATGTCTAGCTTCTAATGCAATTCTAATTGCTTCGGGAAATTGGAGGAAAGACGGTTCCTCTAGCCAATCTGTAAGTCGTGATAGTTTGGTTCCTCTTGTGAGTGCGTCAGCGGGATTACTCTTCGACCTTACGTAGAAGAAGTCATCAACTCCGACAGTTTCTTGTATCTCTGCTGTAGTCCAAGTAGCTCAAGTAGTCCAAGAACATCAAGTAGTTCAAGAACCTTAAGTAGCCCAAGAGCCCCAAGTAGCTTAAGTAACTCAACTTGTCCAAATAGCTCAAGTAGCCCAAGAACCTCAAGAAGCCAAAGAACCTCAAGTAGCCAGAAAGCCTCAACAAGTTCAAGAACCTCAAGTAGTCCAATTACGTTAAGTAGTCCAAGAACCTCAAGTAGTAAAGGCATTAGAAGGTACAAGAGAGTAAGATGAATATACAATTATATCGGTACATTATAAGGTATCATATATGAAGTACCTACCATAAGGACCGAGCGCAGCTAGGTCAGTACAAAAATGATCGTGGGCCAACATTCCCCAGTACGGCTCGAGCAAGGTAAGTTAGGCACTAGAATCAAATATACGGCTTATCCCAACCAAGAAATAACCAATCTTAAATCAGAATGCTCGGATTTTTCTCAAGACTACTTTGCCAAATAATGGTAATTGGTAAGAAATAAACTAACAAATCAACCTCCATTTCGGTACTCTTACCCTTCCAGTCTCTGCCCGCTCTTCTTCAATCATCTTTCCTGTTTCACTTGCATCGTCCGTCTCAAAATCCTTTCCATCCTTTTTAACCTCTTCAGTATCAGTAGGGGTGTTTGACTTAGAGTTGTCTTGCACAGAAGACAGAGCAGTCTCTCCTAGACAGACAATTGGAAATGAAGCTGACGCAAAAGAACATAGCTAAATCATAGACTGGTGTGCTTCATGATTTCTGAAATTTTAACTAGGAGAATTTCAATCCTTGGAATGGGGCAATCATAGAACGCAATATTAGACGCAGACCACAAGAGGAGTCGTTCATCGTTTTGAAAAGTATTCTTCTGATGTTGAGAAAGAAAAAACTTCAAGAGGTTACTTATACAACAAGTCATGGGAAAGATCTGCCTAAATCAAATTTCTTCTCGTTCGGGACAATTGGACATATGTTTAGGGGCAAGTTATGACATGTTATCACAATACAGCATTTATCAACAAGTACATATGCGTAAACCTATTGATATGTGTTATATTCTGATGTGTCATGTCATAAGTTGTACCAAGACCTCTGTTCAATTGTCCACGACGAGAAGCCAAAATTGATTTGGACAAATCTTTCCCATGACTTGTCCGAAGAACAAACCCTTTTTTCTGGTGCCTATAATATTCGGACTGGTGTATAGATAACATCTTTTTCTCCGTATAACATGCTTTTTTTGGCTCACTGAACGTGAGTGAATTTTTTTCCGGCAGTGGTCGTACTGCACATGATTTTTTCAAGTTGGTACACGTAAGCTTTCAGGACGTTTTATTTCGAAATCACCCACCCCTCCCTCAAAAGTCAAATGTTTAACTCCTTGTATCCAGTCTGGCAGTGCATGTTACCTGGTGTGTTTGATGAATGGTTTTCTGAAGCGTAAGTTTGCAGAAATTCAGCAAAAGCTCCCGAGTTGGCCAACAACTCCGAGTAGGTCCCACACTGGAGAGAATATGACAAGTATTAGAGAACACGCGGCAAAAGTTCATGCTAGCCAGTAGAGTCGATAAGTGTTTCATCACGGCTCATATCAGAAGATGCTTTTTGAATCAATGCCAAGACAAGATAAACACCCTAGTATTAACATGAAAATCTTTGCCGATTAACTGACAAAGAATACTGAAATAACACTTGTCCTCTGCACAGTAGATCTGGGTTAAAAAGGAAGCGGAAACTAATAATAGCGCGGAACTTTTCCTTGTAATTTCTAAAGGCTATTCTTTTGAAAGAAAAAGTCCAACTTATTTTTTTTATGACCATAGTTAAAATACAAAACAAACCTCGGAAATTCTTCCGTCTTTCAGCACAATAATTTGATCCATTTGGGGCAGAAAATGAATACCATGAGTGACAAGCAGACGAGTCTACAAGGAAATAAAAATACAGTCGAAAAATACAGTCGACCACCCAAAATGTCAAGCCAAGGTGGTCGCTTACGGGAGGTAGCCGCTTATGAGAGCTAAGACCATATTGGGTGAAAATTTTGCCTCATTAGAATATGTTACTGCAGAGACTTACCCAATGTTTTCAATGTTTTATTGATGTGAAAAGTCAATTTCGAGAAACAATACTGATGGTGATGGTGAATTTTAAGCTCGGTAATGAAATTCACCATCTTTATTAACTTATCACTACTCACGATGACTTCGATAGCGTTGATCCTAGCAGTATGCAGGACACCTGTCATATATGAACTCAGTTAAAAGACTTTGCTCTCCATGAGTTCTCGTAGCTCAGTGGACAGAGCGCCCGCCTGGTGTTCGGGAGGTCATGGGTTCGATTCCTGTCGGGGACTCAGAATTTTTCTTTGTCCCACGCTTGTGTCATATTGATTAATTTATCTTCACATTTCATTACAGATTCCCCATCTTTATTAACTTAATACTGTGCTTGCCATTAAGAAATATCAGTCTCTTGTACTATCGAGTATTGCGTTATTGTTTCAACACCTTATTAACCAATTTTGGCTCTATTATTTGTCAAGTAGTCGCTTACAGGAGGTTGAATACAAAAGAATTTTTCAAACTTTTGGCTCTAAAAGTGGTCGCGGACGCTTACGAGAGGTGGTCGCTTACAAGAGGTCCCAAAGATAGTGATTTGACTAGGAAACGTTTGGTATTTTGGAAAACTGGTCACCGAGGAGAGGTGGTCGCTTACGAGAGGTGGTCGCAACTGGACGTTCGACTGTACAAGAGATTATCACGAGAATTTGCTACCTATTTTTTCAGTTAAAAACCGCGTTAGGAACTGGCTTAGGAAAGTAAATTTCTTTAAATACTACTTAATGAGTCCGTAAGAGGGTTCACCCTCTAAGCCCATCTACGCTCTACTCTCTATGTTCAACCAGCTACTCTCTTCGATCTACGCTATACCATCTACCATCTACCCTCAAGCCCATCTACGCTCTACTCTCTATGTTCAACCAGCTACTCTCTTCGATCTACGCTATACCATCTACCATCTACCCTCAAGCCCATCTACGCTCTACTCTCTATGTTCAACCAGCTAATCTCTTCGATCTACGCTATACCATCTACAATCTACCCTCAAGCCCATCTACGCTCTACTCTCTACATTCTACCAGCAACTCTCTTCGATCTACGCTCTGCGATCCACGATCTAACCTCCAAGCCCATCTGCTTGGAAGGTTATTAGAATTTTTTATTATTTTTTTTTTTAATTTTTAAATTTATTTAACGAAGACTAGTGAGGGTTAAATCCCACCTTCAGAGCAAAGCAAAGAACTATGGATGATTGTGTGTAGGTGTTTTAATTTACGACATTACTGTTCAACGCAATGCAGGCTTAAAAATCGGTGTACATAAAAGATCTGCACAGCTATCGTATTTCATATACATTGTCTATGAATGACAGTAAACTTTTGCAAGGCTATCATTATGCGAACAAACCTTATGTTGTAGCATTCCTCTGGGACCAATAACATTGTCAAAGATGTGTTTTCCAACATGTGAGTCCACAGCACTGAGTGGATCATCCAACAAGTACACATCAGCGTTGAAATACACAGCACGAGCTAAGCTGACTCGCTGTTTCTGTCCACCGCTGAGGTTTATACCCTACAAATATTGTTTAAAACACGGTAAAGTTTCATTACCACAAAGAAAATAGCAGCCTGGATTACGAAAACAACCCCGACATAATGTGAGTTCATTTCCAAAGGCACTGAGTTCAGTTGACGACGTATATAATTTACAATTCCAGTCAAAGCTGAGTAATTTCTGAACTCAGAATTTAATTTTAGAATTAAGACACTTTATTCATAGTACAATGAAAAGTTTGAAATAAAGAAAAACTTGTTATTTGCAAAATTACATTTGTTTAACAAAGAGTGAGGCCCGGTAACGAAATTAAGTGAAAATGGTGAATCTTTTTTCTAAAGGAAAGAGAAAACCTTACTTCTTACTATCTCCCCCCCCCCCCCCCTCCCCCTAAGAAGGTGGGCTTCTGTGGATGAACATCTTGAAAATTTCGTTTTAATACAGCACTTATACAGGAAAAGTTACACCTTTTTGTTTCGAAATAGATAAAACGACCTCGAGCAAACAAAGACGCTTTTTCTCCGTGAGAAAAGAAATCAAAACGCTAGTAATTTTCCGAACACTATTTGCATACGTGTCGCCTGAATCGATTAAGAACACGTGGATGCTCTCGAATCAATATATTGTTTTCCATTATTCTGAACAGTTTATTGCGAATGTTACTCCATGTTTTCTACGAGCCGTACAGTTCTCATTTGGCTTGCTATGTATGGCTTTGCTCCTTCTTAAAAATGAATGCTAGTTTCTTAAGACGCTGCTGTCTGATCTGGAAGCATAAACAACATGCATCTGAGACATTTGGTCAGATCAAGTAAGTTGCAGGGTAAAAAATAAGTCCTTCCTCAAGCGTTCGAAACGCTTGTTCAGGTTCAAATATTTCAAATCGAAGCAATGCAAAAATAAATTAAGCCCAAAACAACGAAATCCAAGTTTATAACAACTAAACAAGAGGTTTTTTGCGATGGTTCTTTTAAATATACATCTTCAAATTTTCTTTGAGCACATGCAGTCCACCTAACGTACACTACAAAAAAAAATGAATATGTTGCGCTGTGTTCTTAAGGCGGCAAAATACGAGAACTAAAATCGCTATTTCGTATATTGCAGCTTTAAAGGCGGAGACGATATGTTCTATACAAAAACTCGCAACTCAGCTGATTTTTCGAGTTTTTCGCCTTGCGTGATTAACTTGTTGTTGTTAATAGTAGAGAGCGGGTCTACTTTGAGCAACAAATTTTGGCTTTGCTGCTCGTTCATCAAACTCACAACTTGTCACGCATAAGATTAGCTCATATTTCGCGACAAGTTGAGGGTTTGTGTATCTCGTGAAGCCCTCTCGGAGCGTACCACATGAAGCCTTTAATGTTGCGACAAAATCAACCTTGAATCCGGATAAAAAAAAACAGGAGCTACCATTGGCTACAATATAATTACCTGTAGCCAATAACAACTTGCGTTACAATTTGCGACTACCATGAAGGAAAAAAAAAACAAAAACAAATCGACCTAATTTCTAACACGGATTGTAGAGTAGATTCCAAAACAAGCAAACAAAAACAGAAAAACAACAAACAACAAAGACAAAACGTTTATATTCATGTGGAATAAAAATCTATAGAAATTTCACGCTTTTCTTCTCCCCCACCCGTTCTTTCCCTACTGTATTTAAATTCAAACACCGAAAAGTGATAAAATGTTTCATACTCTTTCTCCAATTTCTGTGGAGTCACCAGCAGGAAGAATTTCAAGATCTGTTCTCAGATCGCACGAGTCAAGCACGTGCTCATAACGCGCGGAATCAAAAGCTCTGCTGAACAGGATGTTATCTCGTAGAGTCATGTTCTGAATCCAGGCCTGCTGGGATACATAAGCTACAGAACCCTGCAAGATATTCATGACATAATTAATAAGTTAATAAGTATTGTTCAATACCAAAATGCGTCCTCAAAGATTCATTTTGAAAGACAGGTAAAAAGCTATGGCTTCATTGATAACATGATCATCAAATTAATCATTGTGTTATTAATGGTAAATAAGCTTCTCAAATTCATTAATAATTCATCAAGTTTAAACAGAGGAAATCAGGACCGTGACGGTGTTTGGATATCTGATCTTAATTAGCATAGATTTTTGCGATTTTATTTCTCCATTTTCTCCTTAGTTTTAGTTTCGACTGAGAAGATATATCACACACTCAAGACAGTGTTTGACCACATTTCCAAACACCTCGAAGTTCGTCAAAAATACTCCGCTGCGCGTCTTATTTTCAACTCTCTTCTCGGTGTTTGGAAATGTGGTCAAACACGGTCTTTCGTGTTTGATAAATTACGTAAAAGCTATGCCACAAAATGGCTTCACTGATAACGTGATCATCAAATTAAGCGCTGTGTTAACTATGAATGGTAACGTGATTATAATCAAATTCTAACCTCTACAGAAACGTTCCCATCTAATTTCACAGTTTCTCCAAGAAGAGCAGAAAGCAAGGTAGATTTTCCACATCCAACCTGACCAACCACTGCAACAAGTGAACCAGCTGGAATCCTTAGTGAAATTCTTAAAAAAAAACACCAAAAATAATTTGACCACGTGTACAGACTGAGATGGTACTTATCTTAAAGTTATGATTTTCCATTACAAAGAAACCGAACTCAATCACTGCGGTGTGTTTGAAAGGTCATTATTAACAGTGTAGAAACAGTATCTGTCAGCGTTCTATTCACCACCAACACTGTAAAATTGTCTTATAACTTTAGTTGTGGGTAAGTTACTAGCAAACTTACTCTCTTAACACGGGCGCATCTCTGCTGCTCCAAGTAAACGTACCATTCTCTATTGCTACTGCCGACGAGGACACTGTGAAAAAATTAAAACAGGTTGGTGCTAGCCGCGTATTCCATGCTATCCAGGCTTTTTTGTGTTTTTTAAATCCTTTTTTTTTTTTGAGTAGCGGTTACAACACACAGATGTCATATTTAATCCACTTTTCTTGTTTCATTTATTGACGTGAGGAAAAGAAAGAAAGAACAGCTCCGAGTCCTCTCAATCAAGATGAATCTAATTTGCCATACAATTATTATTTTTCTTTTCCTCAACTAGATCAGTTAACAAAGCTGCGAGGTAAATTTCAGTTTATACTACGTTAATGTATTGTATGTTATATACGTAAGACAATGATTCACCTCTCGATGGTTTTTATTCTTAACTCTTACATGTAGTCCTTTGCACACTGTTGAGATCCAGCTCCTCCAAGTCTAGAAACTCTTGTAGTCTTTTTAAAGATACCCTGGCCTTTTGAAACCAAAGACGACAGAAAAATTTCAGCAATGTAACACTCGATTTAACAATTAGATGACGAGCTCGGGATATCTATCGCGCAATAGTTGACGAGGGCGCAACCTGAGTCAACAATCACACATAGAAATCAGGAGCGAATTGTTTTAGTATAAATTTACTAGTCGTTCCAAATTTTATTTAAATCCTCTTCACAGAAAATTAGAAAACGCAAAGAAACGAACGCGTGTTCGTTTAAAACAAGCGCACACTGCTAGGCTACTCACTATCTACAACAGAACAGATAGTGAGTAGTGTAGCCAGTCAGAGAACAGCATTCCTGATTGAACGCAAAATGTAGATTTAAACTAAAGCATGATACAAACTCTCAATAACAAACAAATGCAGTAAATATAAACGCAATCAGAAGTCTGTAAATATTATGGTCTTTTCATGGGTATATTTTAAAGGAAAATTTATTACCTGACGAGGGAATCCCACGTTAAATTTCGCACGAAAAACCGACGAGTTTCCCTTGAATCGCATAGCCTTCTTTTTAAATGAAAGAAAACCTCGTTTCATTTACGTCTGTGCAAATAGTGCAATATCTCGCAAAGCCTCGCTTTCAAAAGTCGCAATTCCACGCTGAATACTTCGCCTAGGTAACCAATCAGGGTGCGGTAATTCTCTGAGCTATGCGATTCTGTGATTAACGTCTCTTTCCTGAAACTTTTCCAGTCTACACCGAAGAAATTCAGCAAGGTGTTGAAAACCCCTCTTCTTGGGCAGCACTTGAGAATGAGCTCCACAATCCCCTTCACCTCCAATCAACACCACCCCAGACCAGTCCGTATGGGAGTGCAGATGGCCATAAAAATATGATCAGCATGTACCCACCTGGATGCAAGTTACAATGACTTCAGGAAGCATAACAAGAGGGAAGCGCATCACATTGAATAGCGACAAGGCAACAAATGCCTTACTGGCTGTCAGCACATTCCCAGTAAACACGAAAATAGCAAATGAGGTGGCCGCAACCTGAAAAAAATAAAAAATATATTTATAATATATCTATAAAAAATAAAAAAAGGTCAAAGAACATTACATAAATATCTTGCAGGGAAACCATGTTGACAGACGGCTTGGGCAAATTATTAGTAAAAACAACAACATCAACAATAACGGACGTTCAGAGATTTTGGCGTTTCCCATAAACCAGAATTTACTCGTCTAGGTACGTAGAATTGAGTAACCACATACATGTATATAGCTTGAAAACGGTAAGCACACTCCATTGAGGATTTTAAGACATTTACTTTCCTTTATCGAGTAGCATAGGCCCTTGGCGAGAGCTGAGAGATTTCTTACCGAGAGGCATACGTCCGCAGTGCATGCAGAGAGATTGTTCATAGAGCAATATAGATTCGCAATGCATGAAGAGAGATGGTTTATATATGACCAGGAGTAGCATAGATTCGCAATGTGCAGTTCCAGAAAATATCCATACTCTCCCCACAGAAGGGATTGGAGTTTCCTAGGGAGGGGGACGGTGGGGGTTCTAGAGGACCAAAACTTTTAAAGAAATGTATGAGACTTGCTGGTAATTTCCAGAGGGGTAGGGAGTCATATCTATTGGGTAGGTATGGATATGTTTTGGAACTACACAACCCAGGCAAACTGATTGCTTATTGAATAGCATGGGCTCACACTGGATCCACAATGGTGCAGATTGATAGATGTACAAGTAACAAAGATCCACAATGCAAAAATTTGATCAACAGTGACAATGTTTTGGTAGTTCTGTGTTAAAATATGGAAGATGTCTTGTACATGTAGGTTCCTTGTTTTCAAACTTTCTTGAGTATGAAGTTTATAATCCATTACTTTGATCTGTCACTTACTACTGTAGGTGCACAGCCAAACGTGAACATGAAACCTGAGGCCCAGAGGCCAGAATTCCTTTCATACTTCAATTCCCTATTGCGTATTCTCTTGATTTCTTTCATAAAGGACTCTTCCCACGCATAAAGCTTAAGGACCTACAAAACAAAGTAGAAACCATAAGGGTTAAAAATGTTTCTTCCAGATAAGTCATTCCATGAAGGCCATATACATGTACATGTAAGAGGGCTGCATGATATTTGAAGGAAGATGTTAGACACACATGTAGGTATATGCACTTTTTAAATATATTAAAATACGAATATTTTGAAAAACTCTTAGACCAATGCAAGATGATATATACAGGGTGCACAATTATAGTTCATGCATGTACATGTACATGTATCTCTTAATAGTACCATATATATAGCCAGTTTCAAATGATTATCAGAAAGCTACCTGTACATGTAAGCAGATGTTATTTCTAGCAAATTGCATTTCCACATACATTGTATACTGTATGTGTACCTTCATTCCACCAAGAACTTCATTCATGACTTTGATTCTCTCATCTTTCTCACTCATTTGCTTTATCTACAATTTAATAATGCAGAGAAACAATCATTTGAATAAATTTAAGTTAACTTAATGTCACTATTCCGTTATTCAAACTAAGAGTAGATGTAATGCAACCAGGTAAAAGGTAACATTAAAACATAATACGCAAACAACAATATGGCATAATTGAGGGGGACACAGCCCTGTGGCAGGTTTGACCCAACTTCATGATAGGTACACAAACTAAAAACCTCACTTATTCCCCCACTAACGTGGGAATAGAACAAGAGTATTGGCTGAGCCTTTGTTATCTCTCCCGCACAGCACAGGCTGGATCAGACAAGATAAAGGCTAGGATATAAGATGGCAAGACACAAGCAATGCCAAAGCTTGGGGCAAGTTGCTACACAGACTTAACCAAGCCACAAGGAGTGGCCCTAGTTCATTGACAAAGAAGAAAAAAAAAGCCCTTCTCCAAGGGAGGGAGGGTGGGAAATTTTAATTAAGCTGAATTGTTACAAACTGTGTATTCTCGTGCAAGCTGCCAGGATAATGCCCTCTGACATTGTAGTCAGATTTACATAGCAAGACAGTGTCTCAAAGTTCAACCAGTAGGTACAGCTGTACTACGAACTAAATAGACGCAAGGTGGCAAGCTTGTTAGTAATGAATGGAGCTACCAAATATATGGGCCAATCCAGGAGAAGCTGAGATATTTTGCTAGATTATACTGTGAGACAGAAGCTAAAATACAGACATGAATAGTGTTTGTGCTAACTGCTAGAATAAGGGAACGTTCATTCATGAATTGAGCATTCAGTATTGTGCATTCAGTATTCTGCTACTGCTTATCCTACTGGATTGCATGATGAACGTAAACAGCCTAACCCTTAAAAGGGGTGTCGTGTTCCATTACATGTAACTGCGTTTCACCGACCACTAAAAGCGGTATTATAATAAAATGACAATTTAACAACATTAACTGCCATGAGCTCAGCATGCTCTTCCAGTCAGTGGTCTATCTCACAAGTACATGTACATGTGCAACGTTCTAACTATAATTATATTAATTTATGTTACCCTGGATCTTTGAGTTCTTAAGCAGTTTTGTAGAGCATGTTTGACAGCAGTCCCGGGTGCTTTAATCTGTAGCATTTTTTTTTTCAAGCATTCCCCCACCCCTTTCCCAGGCACCCACCTTCAATTTAAGTAGGGCGGCTGGTTAAATAATGCAAGAATCTGATCAGCTACATGAATAAGACCAAAACTGGTCTTAATTATCACTAATAATGTCAAGAACTAAGATACTAGACATTATAAGTGGAAAAAGCCCACATAGTTTTCTGCACCTCAGGAATTCAAATCATGATTACAAATTAATATTCAATACTAATACACATCTTTGTCATTGTACGGTGCATTGTACAGTGCCAGTACAAGCCAGTTTAAAACAAAAACAATGCTCAAATTTGAGGTCCCTTTTTAATGCAGTTAAATGCAATTGAACAGAGTTCACAACAAAGGGATCCTGCATTTCCATGATAGTCATGCAGCAGTGTTTTTTGATGTGTGTATGCACCAGGATTCCATGTGCTCTTGGATTGAGAGCAGTCTCCATCTAGGAGCTGGCTGCCAATATTGGAAGCTCCTGAATGCCTCAGGCACATAGCCAACCTTCATTTACTGTAGCAATGCAGTTCTTGATGACAGAAGTGTTTAAAGCAGAACTCTTAAAATATAAAGCTGACTGATTTACTGTACCTGATAAGAACGCATTCTACTTCCAAGACACATGTTTAATGGAATAATGAGCACCATGACTCCTAACCCAGCCAGAATAGGCAGTCCTAACGTGTTATAGAGGAAGTACAGTGACACACCAATTTGAAGTGGGCTTGACCACAATGAGTTGATGTACATTGTAAGCTCCATGATGCGCTGGGCATCCACGGACATCAAGTTCACCAGCTCACCTGCTGTTGTCTTTCCCTTGGACTTACTGTTCAACACCAAAGCCTTCAAGAGAGTGAATTAAACAGACATTTAGTGGAAGCAGTGTGACCGAGTGGTTACTGGGCGCCGGACTTGAAATCTGGAGGTCACAGGTTCAAGTCCCACTCTGACCACCAGCTGGTCGCAGTACCTGAGTTTCTTAGGCCATAAACAAGGTATTTTAAAAGGGAAAATCTATATTCCTTGTTCTTGGTAGTCCCGAGTTCACCTCCTCGGTCATGCTTGTAAATAGCCAACTAGTCTGCTTCCTGCCAATTGGGATTTTTAACCATGTTATGTTCATTTACATTGCATTTGTTTCATTATTTGCTTCCATGGGCCCTGAAAACCCCATTGGGGGAGTGGTCAATTAAGATTTTATTTAATTTATTTTGTTTCATTTTTTTTTTATTTTACATCAAAATCAAGTAATACTGTCCTTTAAGTTTCTAAAATATATGAAAGCAAGTACAAAAGCAAATAAAATAGATATAAAAGAGGGAAACATTGCACTTCCAGAACGTAATCTCAGTCCCAAAATATTGCATTAAACAAATTACTGACAGGATAAATTTGGAGATGCTTGTTTTTGTGGAGGGAGGAAAACCGGAGGGAGAGTTTTTTTCACTGTTTCCAGATTGAATTGGAATTTAGAAGTGTTGGTTTTTGTGGAGGCAGAAAAACCAGAGACCCCGGAGAGAAACCCTTAAAGCAAGGTGAGAATCGACAACAAACTCAACCTAGTTCCAGTGTATGATGCAAGGCAACACTCAAGGTGGACACTCTTGCCACTGCATCACCCCTACTTCCATCACTCTCGTTGTTCAGTTGGTAAGAATATCTATTAGTTCACACGGCATTCAGGTTATGATTAAGGATGTTCCCTGTACTGCACATCTTAATTCCTCAGCAGTTGTCATAACAGTCAGTATTATTTTATATATAAATTACCTTTTCATAAACTAAGCCAATAATTCCTGTACGCATTCTCATACCAATTGTCATCATTTTGTGGAAGTACTGATGAAGAGCAAGAGATTGTATGACTGCTGTGATAAACATCCCACCAGCGTAGGCGTAGCCTTTCCATTCCCTCCATTCACCAAACATATCATCCTTGTCTTCAGTGTAGCCAATAAGTAACCTAAAAATACACAACAACAATAAATTAATCAGTAAATATTCAAATAATGAAAATTTTATTAAATGTTGTAAAAAGTAGCCAAAACTTGAGAGTAGGGTATACCAGTTAACATCATACATTACTTTGAGTACTGGCAAGCAGAAATTTGGAGTAAGATTCCAAAAGGTATTTTCAGTGTTTTTACAAAAAATAGTCCTGATTTGAGAGGTGTGCAACACAGCTCCACCCAATTTTGGCACAGTACTAGTATAATTACTATACAATTCAATAATATGCAAAGTTACTGTAGGTACTGTCTGAATACCTCTAGACTGTCACCTACAACACTCCCTTGGCCCAGGTAACAGTCTGCCTAAGTGTAGGTCTGGTTCATCTAGCTTGGTGTTTTTAATTTACAGTGTATGATGTTGTACATACTTAATTTTTGATGAGTCTCAATTTTCAAACAATACATTAAAAAAAGAAAACAGTTGTCCAGACTGAAAAAACATATAGTTTACACATATCAAAAGTAAATCTTGCATGATTACTTCAGCAGTTGAGGTTGAACAAATAACAACATGTCATTTAAGAGCTTGCAGAGGACAGCTATAGCAAAGTTGATTCCAAACAGGCTCCAAAGTATTTTTGAGAGAGAGGGCTTCTTTTTCTTCTTCTGTTTCTTCTGTGTTGACGAATTTCTTTCAGACTCTTCAGTTCTGCTCTCGTCATCTAACAGCTGGTCTGTTTCTTTGTAATCATCTTCATATTCATAACTCTCTTTTGGGGCATTCCTTAAAAATAGATACAAAAACATCGAAAAATAGCTGATTCAGAAAAAATATGTGTTTACAAGAATACTAATCAGTTAACACACAATGTAATGCTACATGTACGATCACTGTTTTTCTATGCACAAATTGATTCTTAACCGTGCGGCCATGGGCCAAGCGTGGTTCACGTTCTACCCAGGGTTTATTTCTTGTTTTGTCGGTGACCAGACGTAGACCTCTGCTCAGCCAAATTTCGAATCCCGCAACTTATGATGTTTGTTCGCCAAAAGCTGTTAAAACATTACTGTACTGAAAATTTTATGAATATTCAACTCTTTATTTAGTAAAGAATACATTGCCTTTTTGTGTTACTGAAGTGCTTGATTTGAAATGAGTATTGAATACATAAAAAGCAATTACGTCATTCATGGAATGTGTTGACATTGCAACTTTCTCTTGGGCAGCGTGTTGATTAAGATTGTGCTTGTTTTAAACTTTTATTTCACCAGGAGCGATAAACATTGATCTAACTGTAATTTTCCGAGTATTTTTTGTATTTTCAGACTAGAGAAGTGAATTGTCGTGCTGTTTTATTGAAGCGAGTTCAGAGATTGGAAGAAAAATTAAATATTTCCCAGCCAAGCAAAGAACGTGTCAGAACATACAAGGATTACATCATGGGTAGGGAAATAACCACCATACTAAAGATAGCCGTGGATAACGTAATTCTTGAATTGTGTGACTCGTGTGACTACTTTGCCAGCCCTTTACTTATTGCAAAACCAATTAAATTTAATCATGACTTTTAAGAGACATGTAGCAAGCTGTCGTTAATAGCGTTATTATCGTGACATTCGTAACCTTCATGCCCATACATATCTCAAAGAAAGTTCCAGATTAAGACCATAATTTACGTCATTGGGGAGTTCACAAAGGCTAAGAGCGATGGTGCAATCATACAGTTTGTGTTGATGAAGTGATGTGGTGTCTACAGTAATCAATGAATCATCAAGGACTGCAATATTGCAACTGAAGTGCTAAGAAAACAGTTAAATTTTAAAAGTGCGGTTATAAGATGATAAAGATCTAAAAGATCTTCTTGTTTATAATATTTTTGGTCCACATAACTATGTTCTCCCATTGTTAACATTAATTTTAATAAAATGTACCAATTACACAGTCCAATCGCCAGAGCTATGAATGGACATAAAATAATCAACTAATAATTTTATTCTACATGTACTCCTCTTTTTGGAATGCAAGATAATGTTAACTCCCTTAGGCAGACAGTTGTTACTACAAGCATGCATGCCCCCTTTTGCAATATCATAGCCTGAGTGGACATATTGTGAAGTACAGCATACTGTTGTATGTGTAACTAGTGTACTTTAAATATGATAAATAATCAAGTCTACATCTGCTGAGCTGTGGAGGCACAGCAGCCTCATTGTTAATGTGCACTCGACTCTGGATCGAGCAGTCCAGGTTCAAGCCCTTGCCGCAGACATTGTGTTGTGTTCTCTGGCAAGACACAGTTTAGTACTAACCATTCTCTCAGTGCCTCCCTCCACCCAGGAGTATCAATGGGTACCAGTAAATTTAATGCTGCAAGTACATGTAGCCCTGTAAAGGACTAGTATCCCATTCAGAAGGGAGTAGAAATATTCCTAGTCGCTTCATGCTACAGAAACTGGCAAAAGCTCCGGCCCCACAGGCCCCTCAGACTTTACCTCTACATCCATTGAGCCATTACATGTAATTAGTTTCTACTGCCAGTAACTTACAATTGTCTGCATTTCCTCTGTTGATCAGCCCATTTTTGCCTCAGTTTTGGCACAATGTAAGATGCTTGGTTACTTCTTCTCAGTGCCCATAAATCCTTGTCTTCTAGAGGTCTTTTGTACCCAGTGTAAATTATCCTGGTATAAAAATCATTTAAGGTGCAAATTTACAAACTAAATGGTTATAAATAATTATTTACAACTGTTACTATATGGGATTGCTGAGTCTCTATCCATAGACATGAGAAGTTCACCCCGGTATAAAGCAGCACTTACTGCTACTTACCTTAAGTGGCCACCATAATTGTAAATCAGTAATGGTGAAATGTTTTTATTAAAAATGCTTCCTACTTGACCCTTCACCTTCTTCAAGATAATGGTCTATAACTGCCACATATTTGCAGGCTGGGGCTCCTGAACCGAAAAAGCTTTTAATTTTCAAAAAAAGCTGGCAGCCTAAGAAGACTACCTTTATAAAGGCCATTTCCACGACATCAACCTTGGGAGCTATTTTATTTGTTTTATACATTGAACTATTTTAACTTACGATAGTTAAATTATTATAAGTTCATTCCTTTAAATGTTCATTCATTCCTTTATCCATTCTGTCTGCCCCATCCATTTGTTTGTCCATTCATCAGTACAGTTCATCTGCTCACCCAGTCATTCCTTTGCTCATTTATTCACTGTTCCATAATTCCTTTGTTTGTCAGTTACATGTAGTTGGTTAGTTCAGTGATTTGCTTCCTAGTTACTGTAACACCTTGTTCAGACTTTATTTCTTTATTTGTTCATTCTGTTATTTGTCTGTCTGTCCATGGATACATTTGTTGATTTGTTTGTTCATTACTGGTCATTTAATGTGTACAGTGTAACATGCATTCTTTTGACAATTTGAGCATTCAATAATTATCAATATCGATTTATATCCACTACCTGCTTCTTCATTTTACCCATTATTATTTAAGGAAATTCTCACCAATTAAACCACCAGAATGTAAGCCTTGAGAGAAAATTGGTTCTATCTTCAGGATTTTGCTTCTGCATTGAAAGAAAAAAACAAGATAAATAGAAAATATCGATCAACATTCAATGGCATGCCTGCAAAATTCAGCTAACTCTCAACTGACTGGGATGTCGATCAAATGTCAATCGAGTGTCAACCGATGTGTTGATCCAGTATTAATCAAGTGTTCATCAAGGGTCGATCAAGGGTATCGATTGAGGGTATCGATCAACACTCAACTGTGGATGCCTTTAGTACACACAATCAAAAACTTCTAATAGGATTATTAGGGCAATGTCTCCAACAACTCAGATATGCGATTGTTATTGATTATCTAAGCTTTTTATAAAACATAGAAATATTACAATTTGAATGCTACCTTCTTTGTCCTTGCGAACAATCAAATTGTGCAACTTGCACCATTTATTCTATTCTGTGTTTATTCCACAAATGTCATGTCATTATTTAACACCACAGTACAATCACTCTTAATTGATAACACAAATAACCTAGCTATATGATAAACACCTGGTTAAATAACAACCTTAACAAAGGCTTACCCTTCTCACAGGTTCTTTCTCATTGATCTCAGGAAATGAAGCCCACCCAACATCATTGAAATTTTCTGGTTGATCTGTGGAGCTGTTTGAACCTTCTTGAATATGACCTTCCATGAGTACAATTCAAAATCCTTTCTTTTGTTTATTAAGATCACTGTGACCTGATGAACAAAATTAAAACAAAGCCACATTGCATGGGGTTTTCGTCGAAACACTGACCCCTAATGACCCCTTATAAAATCAACAGGAAAATAAAATTTTAAAAACCCCTAAGAATCATCAATAGGACTGATTCAAGTTCACTAATAAATTTATCTCGCCTAAAATTTCCAGGATAGCAGACAAGTTGCAGATTTCTAATTGATTTTGCAGATTTTTAAGTGCAGGTTTTAATTAATATGGAAAATTGAGCAAGGAATATGTTGGAATATCATCAAGTATGTATAGTATTCATACCCATTACATTTTAGAAAATTAAGCATGTTAAAAGTAATGAAGAAACGCTGGCAAGTGAATGGGTTCGTGAGTGACCATGGGCAACACACACCATACATCAACAGGAAGTCACTCATTAAATGATTTTTCACAATGAAAAAATCGCTACAAATAAGTTAATAACTGACCCTTTATGACCACCCAACAAAAAATGTCAACACCCTCAGTACGATCAAGTGAAATAATAAATTATTGAAAAATTGCTTTTACACATGCTCACCATGCCTATATTTACAATAAATTGTAAATATAGGCATGGTGAGCATGTGTAAAAGCAATTTTTCACTTATTATTAGTAGAATTCTACTAGTACTTGTATACTAATGTAAATGCTGTAATCTGATTGGCTGAACCATTGAACACTATCAGCCATTAGTGTGCAGTGACTGGAGGCCTTTTTCTGGCGCAAAGCTTGATAATACGTCAAGAAATAATTGAAAACCATTATTTGAAGTAAATTTTAGTAACAATTCTACTAAAACAATTAGATTATTCGCTCTCGATTTCTATGTGGTAGTTTATTCAGCCTTTGGCCTCATCAACTATCACCTCATAGAAATCTCAAGCTCATAATCTAATTTTTAAGTATAAAGTTTATTAAGAAAGCGTTCAACTTGATTAAATTAGACTGAGTTACTTGAGAATTCATGGCCTTTTTGCCAACCACATGCACCAAGGAGAACATTATCCAAAACCATGTTTAAATTTGAATAGTGGCTTTGGGAAAATTGGTGAGATACCTAGAACTACAGTACCACGCAAAAATGGACTTCCCAGTGATGTTTATCAGTGTTCGTGTTGCTCACGGTAAATCACAAGCGTGTTCATACTACCAGCGTTTCTTTGTTACTGCCATTACTTTATTTTCTGACGGGTACATGTACAAATACCACTCTCGATGATATATCTCAACTTATTCCTAGCTCAATTTTTTTTATAGTGGGCCAGTGGGGGGGGGGGGGGGGGGAGGGGGGAATCAGTAGCGAGTCAGTAGGGGGTCAGCATTTTGTTGAAACCCATCTCTTGGTCTCCTGTACAGGTCACCAAATCTTCCAAATAAATTAAAGAGTTTTAACCACATATTTGCACACTTATATTTTGGGAGATGTTAGTTATCTGACGCATTTGGTTGTAGTTAAATCAGTGGAACTCAATTATGTAGGGTTTAGCTAGGGTTTAGGAGGTATTAACAAAAAGGGAAAATCGGTGATTTCTTTTTGAGGTTTTGATCATCCCACTTCCAAAAATCCATGATGCGTACAATACACTGTACGTGCTGTAAAACTAAAGCATAGCGCGTACTTGTTATATCGTCCCAAAGAGAAAAAGCTATTTCAAATCAACTTATTACTGCACTTAATAGCTTCAGATAAATGAAAACTCCTTCTATAAATATTGACGTGACTTCGCCTATCTCCTGCATGCCGAGAAAGAACTTCGCACCGGCTAAACGCTAGCTAATTTAAATACAGTAGGCGCATAACTAATGTGACACATGTGCACGTTATTAACTTGCCAGTACAGATATTTCCCATTATGTTACTGGAGTACTTACCGTCTCTACAATCTTTTAAAAGACAGATCACGTTAACTAATCTTTCACAGAAAATTGAACATGAATGCGAGAACTGTGTTTTATGTAGCACATGATCTACTTACGAATGAATTATTTTAGAATTGTTGGAATTACTGTAAATAATGTAGTTAAATTTTAGTCTTTTTTTATTGTAAATATCAAATTTAGGTTTTTAAACTTTATAATTTATTTTATTTATTTTATGTGTCCCCTATTAGTAGAGGGTTTTTTATCCTCGGCTAGAATGTATTTGACACATTAATAAAGTTATTGTTGTTGTTGTTGTTATGGAATAAGCAAAATTTTACGGCACACCTAACCCATAAATTCATGACTCGGCAAAAAGCTCGGGTTCTTGTTTACTGAAAGATCCAGGTCTTATGCATGTACAGAGAAAACTGATAAACTTACCCAAAATCGAGGCCGGTAAGGATGAAATATCGTTATCTCGTATGTTAAAATACTTTCATTAAAAGCAAGTGCAAGTTGATGAGGTACATGTGCAACTTTAAACCGAACAGTTTAAATGCGAATCGTACTTGTAGAATGAGAAATCATTATTACACAGACGCCGGGGTCCACTTGTTTCTCCGTCCCAGACTACTATGAGTACGATCGAAATCCGAAGTTCTCCGGAAGAATTCCGAGCTTCCCGAAGCTTGAACGATGAAAATAACCGGGTAGACTGGGATCTAACAAGGAGACCAAAATGGCGGCTGTTTTCAGACGTTATGACATCGTACAGTTTACACCCGTATACTAGCAGAAAATGAACTTTCAGTATGATATGTAGTGTACGGGAAATCAAGAGACTTCAATGTAATTTATCAGGAGGGCGAAATGTGGTGTTAATGAGGACAATGAGGTCACTGTCCACAAATTTCCGACCTGTTCACGTGCTTGGGATCAATGGGCTTTTTTGGAACTCTGGCAAAGATAGATCCTTGCATAGAATGTTTCCTTTGAACTATCCGAGGACCCTCCTGTTCCACACATCTGCAATGGTTGCTGTGAACAAAAGGGCTGAAAGGATGGAGAAATCAAGAGAAAAATCAGCGCAGCTCTTAGAAAGTTTACGGAAGACACGTCTCGAAGGCCTTGCTAATCCAAGGCCTTTGTTGTCACGTGACGAAAAGATCATTAAGCAAATAGAAAAGTTAGAGTCCATCAAGAAACTAGTTACGTCTTACTGGGTTGCAGTGAAAAGAAAGCAAGAACTGACTCCGTTGCATAAAGTCACAATTCTTGAATGTATTGTGAAGTATTTCAACAAAAGCGTTCAAATGAGAGACGTGTTTCTGGTACAAGAATTGCAGCAGAGGCTTTTTCAGATGCTGGTGCAGGACATAAGGTCAAATGTCAATGAGTTGGATGCTAACCAGTTATACACAGTTGCCATCTGCATGGCAACGTTGTGCGTAAAAGATCCCCCAGTTTATAAAGATCTTGAAAGAGGAATTTTATATTACAAACTGGCAGGATACTCAACCAAACAACTCTCACAGTTGAGCTGGGCATTTGCAAAGTACTGTCGATATACAAATGTTGATCAAATCTTCCATGTTTTGAACGAAGAGATATTCTCGAGGGAACTATCTGATTTTACTTCTGAAGAAATGTTGTCCATAGTCTGGTCATTTTCTGAGTATGGTTTCTCAGACACTGGTCAGTTCTACCAGGTGATGGGTAATGAGATTTTAACCCGTGATCTCAACCAATTCCAGCCATGGATGGTGGCATCCTTTGCATTTGCATATTCTACCGTAGCGACATTGAATGCTGAAGTGTTAAAGGTTGTCGAGGAAGAGCTGTTTCAGCGTGAAGATCTGACACCTTTTGCTACAAATGATTTAGTGATGCTTGTTTTGGCCTTTGCTAGAGTTCAAAAACTTCATCCCATACTATTTAAACTGTTAGAAACTGTAATGGTGAAAAGGAGAGACTACAAAGAGACAGTTGTGGAGGATCACTTGCAAGAAATGTATGATCTCCTCAAGAACAGTGAGCTTCATTTAGCAGTCTTAGTGAAAATAATTGAGCGTGTGTTGGACCCACATGTTTGCAATTCCTTATTTGACATTTTGTTTCGGCCTCGTAGATCATGGAAAGAAAAAATGCTTCACCAGTACTTGTTTAAAGCTTATTAGACAACTTACTAAGCATGTAATGGACTTACATGTAAGTAGCCATCTCTTAGCAAGAGCTATCAACTTATTCCAAATTGCCTACTACAATATTGAACTTTAATTATTGGAGAACATTTAAGGAAAAAAACCTAAGGCAAAAAGCATTAAGAAATGTGATTATTTAAGTGCTTAAAAGATGATTTCCAGTCCATACAGCACACTCTCTAGAGTTTGTTTGCGTTTTTTGTTTTGTTTCATGTAAGACATCACAAAATGTAAACATTTTGCAACTGCTTAGATGAAGTAAATTCAAAGTGTCAAAGCGACCGTTATTATGCCTTTATATGGATGCGAAGCAGTCAAACCTTTATGCTTCATCCTTTCTCATATCACTTGATGAAACAACTTTGCAGCTTTAAAAATCAATAAAACTGTTGGAAAAAGAATTTGAAAGGCCTCAAAGATAAAGGTACATGCATGTGGTTCGTAAGGAATACTGTAACATCGATTTGCATTCCATCGAGTGAGCCTTATAATGTTTATAAACATTAGGGTGCTGAGACTGCACAGTACGGACTGGAAAACAATTTTAACTATTCTGATCTGTAGTAAAAATTATCAATAAATTTTGTTGTCTTCGCATCCAAATTGTAGCATTCTGTGTTATGAGCCTCGTTACATCCCTTTAGAAGATTACAAGCAATGTAGAGAATAGATCATATTCATAAAAAGAAGGAAAGTATTGATACAAGAAGGGATTTTGACCGACTGTTTCATCTAGATTCATCTCGTCTTCATGTTCCCAGCAAACTTTTCAGCAGAAATCTCTTGGAACAGTATCTTTTGTTATGGCTAAGCTGGGTTTCGAGTTCAAGCCCAAAATCCCTCGAAGCTGTTCCTAAAGCCAAACATTGGCAACGAACATCCTACAAACAAACGCTCTACCAAGGAATGGTGTTGTTCGGCAGCCATTGCCGAGGAGCAGAAAGCGAGGTTAAGTCGTATGTAAAAAGACTATTGCTGTGTTTTATTATATTAAGTTTAACTTCAGTTACAAAATCTAATTTTCTAAACTCAGTGGTTGGAGAATTCAATAAAACAATTTCACACCTTCCGGTTTGTACTTAAGATTTTCTTTTAGAAAAAAGCGTCTGCACCAACATTGTAATTAGTTGAACAAAATAAAAACATACTTTTTACAAGAGTATACTAGTGTATTTTTTTGTTTTCAGTCGTGATTTGCCGCGATGAAGTAAATGGTCATGTTGGATTGCATGCGGAGGGGACTCCCATTTTAAAATAACTCAGTCACGGTATTTTGAGTTATTTTGGCCACATATAAAATTACCTTTAAATTGAAGGAAACCTGAAAATAACAGTTTAATAAGATAGAAAAACCCCAAAGACATGGGCACAAAGACAGCAGTGCATGTCTTTTGCAAATATATTCATGGCGGAGATCGAAAGAAATTTAATTCAACAAAACAATACCAAGCCAAGAGAATGGAGACGTTACATTGATCGCGTTTTCTACCTTTGGGACTGTAAAAGAAATGAAGTGGATCGTTCATTGAACAAGCTAACACATTCCACCCAACAATAAAATTCACGGCCGAAATATCAGAGAACGAAATAACTTTTCTTGATACAGTGGTGTTCAAAGGAAAGAGATTCACAGAAAAATCCCTCCTGGACATCAAAACGCACTACAAGCCGACCGAAACCTTTCAATATACCCACTTTACCTCGTGCCACCCTCCGGGGGTAAAAAGAGGTTTTATCAAAGGCGAAGCAATAAGACTGCTTAGAACAAACTCTTCAAAAACAACATTTGAAGAGTGCCTTGCAAACTTCAAACGACGCCTCCAAGCACGCGGGTATCCGAAGAAATATATAGAAAGGTCCCTGTCAGAGGTCATCTTTGACTCAAGACAATCGCCTCTTAAACCGCAAAAACAAAAAACGGCAGAGAGACTATTACCTTTTGTCATTACATACCACCCTGCAGTAACGAAACTTAACAAAATCGCGATGGAGCTGGAGTTTCATAGAAAATCAGCCTCTGCTGAAAATAATTTTTAAAAAGCCTCCGATCATATCTTACAAAAGAGGTAAATCTCTAAAAGACATGCGTGTAAGAGCAAAACCATAATTTGAAGGCTTTTGATAATGCGACGCAACCACAAAAACCAGATTGGGAGTCCGTGCATGCCTGTCTCTGTTTTTCCTTTTTAGGTTTTTTTTTTTTTCTGCTGGGCTTCAGCCCTGTAAGTTATGCTATAATTTTGTTGTGTAAAGTTTAACTGTTCAAAAGCGCGCAGCTGGTAAATCAACTTCTCGATTGGGAATGAAGGATTGAATGCACCAATCACAAGCCCCCCGTGATATAAATGGTACTACCTAATCATCAGTCGACTTCATCACATGGTGAAGACTAGCAGTGAGCAGTTGATGCATCGCAATCTACATCTCTAGTGACCTCATCATGAGTCGAATGATAATACCACAATCCTCTTGTTACTACCCAAAGAGACAAGCATCCACAAGCCCTTTCACATGGAAGTTCCTCCACTGGGAGTTTGCAATCAATTTTTGAAGGCCAATAAGCTCTTTTGAAAACCTAAAAAAGGCTATTTATGTCTTTAAGTATGTCTAGCTGAAACTGAAGAAGTTACTGAAGTTACTGCCTGGATTTCTATCAGGCTCCTCTGTGGAACATGCTGGGATTGGTGTGCCATAACCCTTCAGGTAACAACGGGTTAATTCATATCTTTTCTGTCAGAATAATTTTTGTTTTGTACATCTCTTGATCGCGTTTCTTATTGAGACCTGATTCCAATGGTTCGAACTTACATGGCTGTATTTGGACATTTCCAAATTAGAAATCAAGGTCTTGATCTATTTTGGAAGCTCACCAAATATGAAGTCCCAAATACCGCATATTCGTTTCGACTCCAAGCGCGGCCATTTCGGGTTCGTTTCCGTAAAGCTCTCGGAAATCGTCGGATTTTCCTGTCTTGAGCGCCACAGTGTGCACTGACTTGTTTAAAACGATTTTTCGAGAAAAGGAAAATTGTCCAAATTTCGTTGCATTTGACCTTTAATAAAGAATCCAGTATTTACGTATGAAAAAATAATGCAGATGATCTTATCGACCTGGTTCAGATGGCCTTTTGCCAGCGGAGCGTTTTAGAAGGCTGTCGAGGAATCCTGACTTAAGTTGAATATTTTAATTTCCATTTGTAATCGAATCAAGTGTTTATTATAAACAAACATTATATCAAGCTCCGGGTAGCATGAAAAAAATGAAATAAACATCAGTTTGCAAATGTGCATTTTATTTGCTGGATAGATGATTTTTAAGGTACGTAACAATATCGTATTTCCAATCAAAAGCTCCCGGAAAACGCTCAAATTTCTGCAAGAGTCTTCGACAACAATATTTTGGGACATTTGGTGAAAACTGTTTCCGGTTAGTGATCGTAGACGTTCGTAACGCTCCGTAACACTATGCTTCTGCAAGTAAACTCCCATTGTTTCTCTCCAAATGTGATATTAAATTAAACGGAACCAATTATAAAAACCAATTGTAAACAGTAAAAGCAGTTATTTTGATTAAAACTCACGTTTTAAAGATGAAAATTGATTAAAAGAATAAGATCAAACATTGAGGTGTTTTTGGCCTCGCTTCGTGAGGCTTCCGATAAATCATGGAATGTCTTACTTACAGACCCGGTGACATAGAGGTTATTGGCTTAAGCCAGTGGTTAATGGCTTAAGCCAGTAACCACAAAAAAGTAATTTTAGATTTTAATTCTTTTTAATTACTATAAATGTATAGCATCGATTACCATATACATGCATATATATAAATCCATAATTTCCCGTTCGTAATTTCTATAATAAACTAAGACAAATTTTAACTTATATCTCCATAATTTCAATAACGTATATGATCAATTTTTTTACCAAAAATTAGTACGACGGAAACTAAAACAACAGCAACAAAATAAAATAAAATAAAACGAAAACTTCTCACTAATTATAGGCAAGTCATCTTGAAATTTGCCGTGTTTCATTTTATGCAAACAGAAACAAGAGCTAAACACATGACATTCTGATTACATCTGTATTGTTTACCACTTTTTTCAACGAGCTACCCCACTGGTTTACGAAACAAAAGAGGAAAACTACAACAAAGACATTAACACTGAGAAAACGAAAAAATAAAGAGTTGTAAAGGGGAACATGTTACTAAAGTCAATAATGGCAGATGGGTGAAAAATTCAATACCACCCCAGCATCTCACGGGAATAGTTTGTTCATTTCACATTATTATTTTAAATAACTTTAAAGTGGTACTATGATCAAATTTTTACCCCTTGATTTTTCAGGTTAATCACATAGAATTCTAGGGAAGATTAAAGATGCCGTTTACCGTCTACAAATATCTGCATTGGTTCTGGAGATATTCAAGTTTGAAAAATGAGTAAAATATGCAAATGAGATGACTGATGACGGTATACACTCAACCAAATATTACATCAAGTATATAAATATCGCTATCTTGGTCAATTTGCAGCAGAAACCATTGAAACTTGGTAGGCTAATAGTTCTAAATGCAACAAACCTACAGCTATAACAATTTCCATTCCCATGGCAACCCACTCTATTCCAGTCCCCTCTAGCCTGATTTCAATATTTTAGTAATTTTAAGTTTGGAAAACATTAAACAAGGCCATGAACTCAACCTAACATATTTATATGCTTGCTGGATTATGCAGATGAAGCACCATTGGCAAATATCTATATAGAATGGTAAAAGTGGTCAGAAAAGCCTTTAATATTGTGGAGGTCTGGAACCCAGTATGTTGCCATAGTAACAAATTATTGAGCTCATATTGTGGAGCACGTCTAGTAGAATCTTACTGTAAAAAATCAAACATTTCTGATACAAATTGACTGAGATATCTTTGTTTATCATATTGATCAAAATGCGGTTGAGTGTATGACGTCATCACTTGACTAATTTGCATATTTTAAAAATTTGAATATCTCTGGAACGAAAAGAGATATTTGAAAACAGTATACAGCACTTTCACTCTTGTACAGACTACTTGTTTATGTCTTAAAATGGCTCAGATTTGAAGGATGCGAATTTTGTCATAGTAGCACTTTAAATTTCGTTTTCGTTTTCGTTTTGCACGCATATGCTAATAACATATAAGGCAGATCAACAAAGGAAATCTAGTTACAAAAAAAAAATAACTATAATGTTCGCATATTGTCACAACTTCATAATTAATTTAAAAGGAGTCCATTGCTCATGAGAGGCTAAAAATTTGGCTAGGTATGATATGTGACATATATGATTTATATTTTATGACTTTTTGTTAACCAGCGGTCTTTGTGCACGCGTCGTTCATAGGCAACATAACATCTCTAGGACGATGAACTATTAGTATTGTACTTCATTAAAGATTTAAGTACGAAGGAAAGTAAATAAACACTTGAAATTTATGTGCAAGTCATCTTGTCATTTGCACTGTTTTGTTGAAACAGCCGTGAGAGCTAAACAGATGCAACAGTTCTTTTCATAGCTAACTTTGCTTATTTGTATTACAATATAATCCCAACATGTATGTGAGGCAATTTCGGGCAACTTTTTAGTTTCTGCCCGAAATTACCTGGCATCATGACATTGGATTGTATTATAAAGCAAATGAGAAAACCTAGCCGTGAAAAAGGTTATTAACTCCATAGAAGTTGATTTGCAACTAGCCTTGACCCTACTTGTTCAGGGGACAAAAGAGGGGACTGGAAACATTGAAAACCAATAAAAACAGTGGCGAAAGAAGAAAAGCCTTACTAAAGTTAATTTTAATAGTTGGGTGAGACTGTGCAGTTCGTCCCTCGATTTTAAAATGGATTCAGAAATGTCAGTAATCCCACACATCAAGCCAAACTCTTGGATGCCGTCAAAATCCAATAAGGTTAATGTCGAGAGCAGCGCGTCTGAATCGTCAGAGCCAAGTAAATTAATCGCCGTGAAACGCAGATGGAATGGCTTCGTGGAATCGTCCACTCTCCATGGCTTGCAGCATGTGTTCACTAGTCGATCTCCCTGTCGACGCATTATCTGGGCCGTGTTTCTTCTGTTAGGAATGGCGTGGTTCTCTTTTCAGTCGTCCAAACTAGTAACAAAATACTACAGTTACCCCGTCACAACAAAAGTAACCCAGGTATACGAAGACGCACCAGAGTTTCCAGCTATCACCATTTGCAACTTTAACATGTTCAGAAGTTCTGCTGTTCAGGCAAGCGGATACGCAGACCTTTTTACGTACGTGTTGAGGCAGTCAAGGGGAATCGATGTTTCGAATGACACAGTGGACTGGAGTAAATACGAAAGCACTAACATGACCGAATTCACTTTGCTCACGGGACATCAAATTGAACAAACGTTGAGCAGTTGTGCCTTTAACGGAGAGCATTGCACTGCGAAAAATTTCACCGCCGTTTTAACTTCTATGGGTCTTTGTTACACATTTAACTCAGGTAAGTTTTTCAGATGATACAAGCTATCCCTCTACAGTTGCTTTCTACTGTGTATATACTATTGGGTGTAGGATAAATTCGTAGTACATCGTTCTAATTTGTTTAATACCTCCTTTCGATTTAAGAAACCCATTTTTAAACTCACAGCTGAAAAAAAACATAACTAAATAAATGATTTTCACGTATGCAGACGCTTATAAACTTAAAAGTTGTATTAGGTATTAGCAGGGAAAATCTGTGCAGAAACATAAACTGAAATTATCACGTATTTCCCAGACTTCGTGATTAATTTTAAAAAAAAAGAGTCCTTTGTTTATATGAGGAGGTAATACTTGCTTAGGGACCATGATATAGTTAACTTTGAATTTAAATTCAAGCTGTGCATGCCTTTTTTGATGACTTCTTTGTAACCAGCTTAAGTATATTTGTGTGCTCATAATAGTTAACGGAAGGCTTCCAATCAGAACACTTGGCAATAGGATACATATTTATAATAAGCAATAATTGCTGACGTCTAAAAGTTTGAATATTGCTTGGTTGAGGCCTTTGAAAGTTTTTAATTGACGGCGATCATTTTGCATGTTTTATATTCGACATCATATGGTTGAAAATGTAGTCGATTGCATAGAGATATTTTTGTTTTCGTAAAACCGACTTCAAGAATCAAACGTGTTAACCAAAAATGTCGACATTAAAAGGGGAAAAATTAGCTAACGGGCGGATACGATACTGGACACATAAGTTGCAGTTAATTAAAATTAAAGAAAATTAACATTTAAACTTTTTCCTCGGAATGTTCAACTACTAAAACTGCAGAATTGTAATTTAAATTATAACATCGCACATGGATGAAGAATAGCCTTGTTCAGCGTTTAGAAATAAATTCTTTTGTCAAGCAAATCTCGATCTCTTTTGAGGAGAGCTTTTGTTCCCGCTTCATCGGATAACAGTGTGAGGGGGCGATAAAAATCAACGTACTGGGCGTGGTGTTGATTTCTAAAGCAAACACTGTAGTTTTTAATTTTGGACAATGACTGACACGAGCTGAGATATCCGTTTTATATTAAAAAGCACAAACTGTCCCGGAAGGTATGTGATGGAAAGTGATTAAGTGGCTCAAACGCTCAAATAAATGTTATCTTTCAATATTTACCTTACCGACGAGCAATAACATAAAACTAATAAAAAAAAAAATATATATATATATATATACATATATATATATATATATACATATATATATATATATATACATATATATATATATACATATATATATATATATATATATATACATATATATATATATATGTATATATATATATATACATATATATATATATATATATATATATATATATATATATATATATATATGTATGTATATATATAGTGGAACCCCGTTAATACGTTCATCATATGGGCCATGAAAATTTGACCGTATTAACGGGGTAGAGTCAAATTGCATGGCTGGTCTATTTTAAGTGACGTCTTGATGGATATACCTATGTATTGCAATTGCACTTCCAAACAACTGAATAAGCAACAGGAATGCAGATATAATCTTAAAAAAATTTAACCTCTAATCAGTACGAACAACATTTTGTTACATAGTTGGCGTTTTTCCCGCTACAGTGTGCCCATTCATTGGCTAGTTCATGGTCACTTGACATCTAATAATGAAACTGTTTCCCACTAAATGCCATGAGCGGGCAACATTGCTAAAACTATGACGTCAAACGGGAAACAGTTCACTATTACCCGCGAAATATTGACCGCTGCTACACGGCATTTGTCAATAAAGTGATTATAAAGCAAACTTATTTTTCACACAACATTGTCTTTGTGTTTAGGTAAAGATGGTCAACAGATTTTAAAGGTGAAGCAGGCTGGGACGAACTTTGGACTTCATCTTGTGTTAGACGTTCACCAACATGATTATTCCGCCATAGGATATCGCGCAGGCCTCAGAGTTCTTATTCACCATCACGAGACACCTCCATTAGTCTCTCAGCTTGGTTTTGCAGTGGGTCCAGGGACGAGTACATTTGCAGCCATAAACAAACAAAGGGTGAAGCTTTAGATTAATACCAGTCTTCAAGAAACAAAGCGTTAAATCTGGGACTTTTCCACCATATGAGACCAAAGTTCTCTCCACCTATTGACACCCTGAGGCCTTCTGAATAATGTCCTATAGAAAACTGCACTATATAAAAGCACCTGATATTGTGCTTGTTTTTCACTTCCAAGTCCTGGCATGATCGATTCTACATAGTGTTACAACTAAGTTGATGAACAAAATATGCCTGAAAAGTTTTGTTAGTGTTCAGAGGAATCGCACAAGATACAGTTGAATCCCGTCTTACGGTCACCTCGTTATTACGGCCACTTTTTTCTCAAATTACAAAACCCTGTTAATTCGGCCATCCCATTAATACGGCCAACGGCCACATTCTGAACTCCTAACCTGTGTAACCCCTTATTATTTTACCCCGTTTATACGGCTTCCCGAACCAGCTCTGTTCATCTGTCCATCCTTAACACTGAATATAATGTGCTGATTGAAATTGTATTTCTTGCAAAATTTTACCTGTATTTCGGATGCTTATTAAAGAACAGTTGCAGAGAAATGCACTTGTGATTATCTGTTAAGACGTCGGTCAATTTAGACCAGTCATGAAATTTGACCCCACCACGTTAATACGACCACCCCGTTAATACGACCAAATTTTCATGACCTTTCATGGCCTGTTGGTATTACTGTAAGGAATAAGTAGAAACTGTAATGTCTTACCACGCTAGGTGCTAATTCTGAAATTTACAGAGTTTACCTACCATATTTGGTTTCTATCTACCAACCTACCTACCTATCGACCGACCGACCTATTTACCTATCTATCCATGTCACAAGGTCATTTTTCCTTTTTGTTGCAAGGTTATCAACCTTCCAGAGCCTTACGAAAGCAAGTGTTTGGATAAGAATGAGACTAATGTGCCTGGTTTTCCCAAATACACAACCCTAGCCTGTATGTTGACTTGTAAGACGAAATTTGTGGTTGAAAAATGTGGATGCAGGGACGTTGGAATGCCAGGTAAGTTGATTTTTTTTCCGAATGTTCAGTGTTCCTCTTCCAAGTCGTTGGTCAATTAAACAGTTAAGCTAAAGTAGTTCTAGAAATAGATAACATTTTCTATCGATTTATGTTTTGTTTTGCTTGCCCTGCCGCCTTTTCTTCCTACTGTGATTTTTTCTTTTTTACCCAAAATATTAGATCCTAGATCCGCCACTGAATGTTGCAGGCAAAAAGTGGCAGTTAATCTTTCCACAACTCTTTCGACCTCTACCAAACTTTCACGAGTGTTTCCATATCCTCATAGAAACACAGTGATCCAGAGATGTTTCCTGTTTCATTTAGAAGATAATGTGAAAAAAATTCATTCTTTTGAATGTATTTCGATAATAAAGGTGTGAATTTTCTTTGCTCCCTCTATCATTACATTATTTAATTTCTGACGATTAAGGGACGAATTAGTCAGAAATTATTATTCTGACGGCACGATGGAGAGACTCTGGAACGTTTGTGGACTATTTAGGCTTTTATCGGGGGATTTAGGTCATTCTAGGTTAGTCAGTCTTCGTGTTCGTCCTCTTCTTTTATTATTAAGCTTTTGTTATAGCAGCTTGTGTGTATAATTGCAAATGTTCTACGTTATTGATTTGGTACCCTTTCGTCGGGGTCTCGTGCCGCTGCATTTAGATGAGGAATACGTTTCCACGCATATCTTGGCCACATTTTAAGGGTGTTCTTTTTAGTGGTCTTTCGTGTCTGGCGCAGTATATCGTACAGGTTCTAATTGTTAGAAAAGACATTTATAATTTGCAAGGATACAGATTGAGTTGTAACACGGAATACATCTATATCAGATGACTGACTGAGACGCATCCTCAACAGACTATTCACAGTGAATGTCTTGGGTTAGTATAGTCCAAATCTGTAGTTTTCAACGCTGCAATCCACACGTTAACCTAGCTTGTGTTACATGGTATTGCATATGTAAACCAGACTAAAACCAACAACAGAGGTAGCACAGGTATTGGTAAAATTTATTTAGTGTTATTCATTTTATTTTTTCTTTACCACAATTTTTGAAACAGACGTGGGTAACTCCAGTGTTTGCAAACCTTTGGAGGCAGTAGGTTGCGCGGCGAGAGAGCAAGGTAAAATTGACCATTTACTTTCTTTGTCAGGCATTTACTGCTGTTTAGGTAGACAGATGCAAGAGGTTAGCTCAGAACACTGCAAAACAGCTTTCTATAGGGGCATGGCGTGAGCTTAGCAGGTGCGGAGAGACTTAACCTTTTGATTAAACCTTTGGCCGCATCAGCTATCTCCTCATAGAAATCAGAGAGCGACTGATTTAATTATTTTAGTAACTTTTGACGAATTTTTTTAAAATAAAGATTTCCAAGTATTTCTCTCACGTGGCAATGTATGAGTCTTGAGGTAAATCCGAACGATCTGATTGATTCTTTCTCGATAGGAACTTTGCTAAAGGACCGTGTCCATGTAGACGGTCATTAGCCGTGTATTTTGGCCCGAGCGCCATATAACAATGTACTTACTAACCTAGCTTTCTCGAGCCGTTGCTGCAGTTATATAACGCTATGATTGCTTAAGTGAGTTATAGTGTGGTCATGACGTTGTAGAGTGGTGGTGTCCAACGGTTTCTGAACTGTCAGGTGTCTTAAAGCGTGACTTGTTTGCGTTATTTTCTAGGAAACTTTCAGAAGCTGAAGGGTAACCAGTGCGACTGCCCAGTGCCATGTGATACAATCTCCTTCAAACCAGTCCTGTCCTATGCACTGTTTCCCAACGACAATTACGTGAGACTTACACACGAATTAAACGGAGAATACGGTTCAAACGTGTCAGAGATAACTCTTCATTACATCCAAGAATACATAAGGTATTACAACTTGTAATTGATCATTGTCAAGACCAATATTATTCCTTCGACCTACGGTGTAAAAGATACTATACTTCAAGCGTGATATGACAGGAGGTGGGTAGGGTTTCAAGAGGTTGTTGGACCTCAACTCCTGGGTTTTTGTTTGAATAGGACACGTCAAAATTATTTTCGCTCGCTGGATATACTTACTCTACAAAATGACGTGTTTAGCACATTATTCAATTCATCTTCTTGCATCAGGCCGCCATATTGGATTTCATTATTTTCTCCATAAACCAGGAAAGGTCGTGAACTGACAAAATTATTCAAAAGTTTTACTGGAATTTAATAAAGATAATAAATTTGCAATGTATGATTCCTAATCATGTACTTCATAGACAAAGTTAGCAACTAGCCCTATGTTATGTTCTTGAAGTTGGCATATTTCTTTCAACAGCCAGAACATACTGGAACTCACTATATACTTCCAAGAATTAGGCTACACGGCCATTGAACAGAAACCTGCCTACGATTCAGGAAGTCTGTGGGGTGAGTGAATGCTATTTACAGAAAATATCAATCGAAGAGAAAAGAAGACAGACGAAGTTTGCCCCGTTTTGGATATTTTCAAAACCAGTTCTTTGATATTTGTGATGAAGAGTTGCTATTGTACTCTCGATTTCAAGAGTTTCAAATATTGAATATCGTACATTCTATTGTGTACTCAATTTAAATTCACTTGTAATGTTTTATCTAATTCAGCTCTAGAGCTGTGATTTTAAAGCTTCTATAAACTTATCTCTCTATCGCAATATAAGTTCAAGTGATTGCATCGAAAAAAGACTATTTTCCCTAAGTTTCCTAAGGTTTGGCTCGCAGAGATGTTATGAATAGTACAAGAATGCAATTAAAAAAAAAAAACGGGGACCATTGCGCGCTCTTTTGTGCAATATGGATGGCCTTTTCAGTACCTATTTGACTACACGTCTACACGAAAACGAAAAGCCAGCGTTTTCAAATTCCTCCGGTTTGAGGAGCGTTTTCGAAAAGCTCCGTTCTCGTGACGGATTAGTGTAGTAGCTTATAAGGGATATTCTTTCAACTCTAGCCTTATTGACTTTTTTGTTATTTCGTATTTTTCCACAGCCGAAATAGGCGGACAAGTTGGCCTCTGTGTTGGTGCCAGTCTCTTGACTGTGCTTGAGTTTTGTGACGTCATGCTCGCCATTATTGGTATCCGTTTAGGGTTCCGATAAACACTTGAAAATATTTATCTCAACCTTGAAAATAATCTTACCTCTTATTCAAAGGTTTATTTACTTTAGACAATTGCGTTATACCAAAACTGGCTTTACATGGCAGCCCCATGTCTAAATTCTTATCATGTACAAAAATATTCTAAAATCTAAAAACTTGTGTAAAAGGCAAAAGAAACCAGAAAAATGTATGAAGCATTTTGATAAAATTTTTTAGTAAATTTAGAAGGTGACTGACTGTATGCTCGAGTGAATTTGGTGTTTGGTAAATATTTGGTATCTTCTAGCCTTTTAATGTTTTCTTCTTTGCCTGAAAATTAGCATGTTAATATATCGCTTTGATTATTGTTCGCTTTGTTTTGTGATTAGCATATTGCTTTCAGTCATTTGTTTGTTTCACATTTTATCATTCCCATGTTGTAATTAGTCACTGGGATGTTAGATTGTCATTATTCCATTCATTTTAAATTAAAACACTGGAAAGTGCTTAACCAAAAAAAATATTGCTTTACCTTGCTTCCACGGTGTCTTGTTTATTGTTGGCTTGTTTGTTTGTTTGTTTGTTTGTTTTGCTGACTCAAGGCCATTTTAACGAATGATCTTTTGCTGGGTTTTCTACTCCAGTGCGATGGACAAGGATTGCAGTCCGGCTCGATCCCTGTGGCTCAAAATGATTGCAGGGCCACACTTACATTGCAGAATCCAAACATGTATCTTCTAGTTTCATTTTAGTCCGCTAGCAACACAATCTTGGCCCTGAAACCAAGGCCGAGCGGCAGTCTGCTTTCTCTAATTTCAGATAACAAGATGGTTAAGAGCTGCGTACGCATTGAACACAACAAACCCAGCTGTTTGGTAACCTCACCTCTGTTACAAACAAAGCCTTGCGGGGAGGCCACACCGTCACCTGGCATCAATAGACCAATTTCGATATATTAAAATTCAGCCTAAAACAACAGACCTCAGCACGAGGCTCCAGGGACTAAACCCCACAAACTCTGTATTTATTCCCCGGAACCTCGTGCTGAGGTCTATTGTTTTAGGCTAAATTTTAATATATCGAAATTGGTCTATTATTGTTGTGTTATTTTTGGGTACGTACCCGCTCATGTACAGTAGATTCACGGGTTTCAAAGTTTCTTTGTTTCTTTCTTGCGCTAGTGCTGCGCACTGCTGCCTTTCCTGCAGGCTCGAAGGGGAACGGGGGGTTGAGGTGACGGACTGAAGGAGACAGACGGGAGGGGTAGGTGAGAGATTGACGCCTCATATCTGGGTAAGATTTCTTACAGCCCAGGCCCACTACAAGTACATTGTTCAGGCGATATTTTGGGAATGCGCGAATTAAACCAGTCGTGATTTTCGTGAGATTTGGTCGTAATTTCTAAGTGATATCGCCGGGAGTTTGGATCACAATCCTTGTTTATTACCCTTGTGATCTGCTAAAAAAAATCCTCGGTTCCTCAAGTAAATTAAGGCAAGGGCCTCCAGTTATTCACTCGGAAAGTTAGGGGGTAGTGTATCTTTTGAAGCTTTAGTTGTAGCAGCATGAAATTTTGCCAGGTCAAAAGGTTGACAGTTTGTGTCAATTTGGAATGTCGAAAATATGCAAATTGGGTCACGCGGTCTCTTCAAGCCAAATAATCTCTTTTGTTAAATGGGAACACTTTTCTTATGTCCTTAAACTTTGATGTTAGTTTCATGAGTTTAGGGTCATTAGATACATCGTTTCTGCGCTTGGAAAAGTTAAGATACGTAAATAGGAACTTTTAAAAAGACAAATCACTTTTATTGGGGGACTGGGTACTAGTAGAAGAAACCGTTTATTTCCAGAAATAATGAACTATTCAACAATTGCCAAGCACAGTTCCTTTGCTGTTGTCATTAGGACTTATCCCGTACCAGTTCTGTTGAAGCCTTCTTTTTGCAAACTGTTCCCATTTTTGCTTAAAGATTTTCCACGTTTTTTTGGCCGTATCAAGTCACGTGACCTAATTTGCATAAGTTTGATAAGTCAAAAACAATCACTTTAGAAGATGTATTTGTCTCCCAAAAGTTTATGTTGTCATGAACCAAGCCTCAGAACGTAGACCACCCCCTAACTGTTTTGAGGAAAATAATTGCTGACCCATGCCTTAATTTTCCTGAGTCATATTACTGGGCTTAAATATAAAGAAATTCTAGCGATAATACACTCAAATCGCGCTAAAATTGCAGCCGGTTACATTTCAATAAAAAATCACCGAAGATCAGATATCGTCTGCATTTTGTGAAAGTGGTCTTTACTAACAACGAAAGCGTTAGCAAATGATCATGTTATTTCAACTGATTTCAAAGTTCAGTCCTTCCGGGAAAATCTCAAACCTTGGCCTTCTCCTGCAAAGACCTCACTATCGTTGAATAAGTGGTTGGTAAACCCGGGTGGGAAGCTAAGGTAACTAAAAGGTAACTTTTACGTCGGACCAGTGGCTCATAAAGGCGGCCGGAGCTTATCCCAGTTTCTGTAGCATGAAGCGAATAGGAGTAATTGTTCTCCCCCCTGGATGGGACGGTAGTCCATCGCAGGGTTACCCCCCTCTCTCTGCACCCATTTATCACCCAGGTTGAGAGACACACTGCGAGAGTAATATGTGTCCCCCAAGGACTTAGGCTAGGACTTGAATCCATAGTCGTGCAGCCCGCTAACCATTGGGCCATCGCGCTTTCACAAAACGAGGGAGAGGCAAATGAATATAGAGGTACAAGTCGAACAGCAACTCGGAGTCTGATATAGCATTTATTACTCTTTGAGAATGGGAGTATTTTAAGTTTCTCGTGCTAAAACAAACTGCTGTTCTGTCATTTCTCATTGTCTCCACAACCACAAGCGTATTTAGGGATCTGGGTTGAGTGCTAGAACCCCGCTTTTACTAACACTTTGTAGTGTCAGTGGAGACGCTAGAAAACCAACTGTAACTAGTGAAATATTTCATGCTGATTTCAAGCCCACAAATGAAAAAAAAAAATTTCCTTTGCATTTGCGTTTTCTATATACAGTCAAACCTGTATTAAGTTGACCCCATATTAAGCGGCTACCCTCTATTTAACGGACAGCGATGCAAGTCCCATTTTTTTTCTTTCGCACATTCACTGTAAAAAATACCTGTACTCAACGGACACCTCTATTGAGAGGTCGCGAACACCTTAAACTTGGCTTTTATGGTCTATTGTTAGAAACCTGTATTAAACGGACACTGCAAAGAGAATGCATGATTTTTTGTCCACATTTAATAGATCGGTCATTTAAATTTTCCAAAAAACTCAGCTTCACAGAAATGCAATATTTTATTATTCAGGCTTGTTTCTACAGTACTTTTCTCGTTCTTGTTTGATTTTGTAAACCTTCACATGACTCGATTAATTTAGATACTGTTGCTATATACTTAAATCGCCTTACCTCATCTACTTGTCATTGTTTATGGAAATATGGTACGGTATTTCAGAGTTATCGACCGTTCACGAGAATGCTATTTAAACCCTTCCAAAGTCTTTTAATACTGACGGATATTAATGACCCGTTTAAGACGAATTCTGAGGGAACCTGTTTTCAGCGGACACCCTGTATTAGCGGACACTAGCCCGGGTCCCGAGGGTGTCCGCCTAATACAGGTTTGACTGTACTATCATGCTATATTTGAACACCAGCCACCGAACTTCTTGCAAATTCACCTGAATCCCAGTCGTATTTTAATCATAGAAAATATGACGTCAATGAACTCTAGCACCGTTAGCAGACTGGCGCCAACACAGAGGCCAACTTGACCACCGATTTCACCTAAAATTAAAAACATACAAGAGAAGGCCTTAAATTCTAAATTAGTAAAAGTTTTATAGTTTCAAGTGAATATATGAAATATCATATATCTGAACTGTGGAGAAAGATATGAAGACATTGTTGATCATCGCAGTTATACACACAACTTAGGCAGTACGTTGTGAAATTAAAACCTGAAAAATCAATCATGTCTTCATATCTTTGTCCGCAGTTCAAATATATGATATTTCATATATCCACTTGTGTCGTCATGATCTACGGGTATATTACAAACTCACAGCATGACCAGTTCCCATTTGACTTGATAGCTCATCTGGTAGAGCACTTTATCGGCTCATAATGTGTTGTAAATAATCTCTTAATTCGACATGCAAGAAGTCAAGTGAAATCAGAGAATCAACGGATGACGCAATCCAAGAGCGCAATCTCATTAGTAAGGTCAGTATGGGGCAGTAAGACATATGACTAAGCAATGACGTAAGCTCAGCTCGTATAGAGGAATCTCTTGATGAGTTTTACTCACATACAATGAATCCACTAACAAGGCTTATTTAAAATGAACCCACTTACCTAACAGACTTTCTGAATCATAAGCTGGTATCTCTTGAATAAGATGGTAATTCAGTTCTTGGAAGTATATATGGAGTTGTACATTGTTCTGACTATTGAAATAAAGTAACAAGGAAAACTGAAAACACTAGTTGATGGTAATCTTATACTGTTCGTAACAGCCCAGGCTTAACCTCTGTATTTCTAGACCAGAGCTCTTACCGCTTGACCAAATTCACATTGCTAAAAGTTGCACCTAGCTTCCTAGCTTCCTGTTCCAAAATAAACGAGGATCTAGGCTCGATTATTTCAACATCGAGCTCCTGTGTTCCACAAATATATTGTGAGACTGGAGGCTTGCCTTCTTTTCACCAGTGACTTTATGACGTGCAAGAAGAACACTACGCTATCGTTTCGGTTTTCGGCTGCGTTATGCAAAACGTCTTCGCAGCGCATGTAGTTTTAGGAAAGAGAGCAATCCTGTACACGGGCGATTCTTGTCGCGCAACTGAATGCAACTTTTGACGCGCCGAAATTGTAATTCACCTGAGTTTCTTTGCGATTTTTATAAGATTTGTCGAAAACGAAGCGAAACTGCTGCTCAAAGTGAACGCGTTTCGTAGGTTGCTTTCCGATTTCGGCGAGTCGCGGAGATAAATCGCACTCATTGATACGCGCAATTTGAAAGCTGCAAAGTCGGCACGACAAAAATGCGCGACAAAAATGTAAACGGGCCTTTATAAAACCAAAAAAAAATGATGTGGAATTGTTTTTAACCAGCGATATTTGAAAGACTGGTTAAATGCAGATCATGGGAACAATGTTTATAAAAGCGAAGTAAAAAATGCTCCGACATGAGGGAGATAGGATTAGTAGTACTAGTGGTAGCAGTAGCAGGTAGCAGCGTCGGTGACTGCATGGTTGTCGGCATGCGTAGATATGTAGATTTTAAAAGCCAAAAGTGGTCTCTCGGAGTAATAATGGGTTGTTTCATGTGCCCATTGAAAGTTCTAGTGGAATAATTCACCCACTTTTCCTGGACTCGAGCACGTACCTCATATATTCTTCTGCACCTTTGATGACTTCTGGTGTTATCATCGGTGAGTTCGGCGGGTAGAGGTTTTTAACCACACTTGATACAAGGCTGCTGCTCGGAAAAGCAGCGTAGGAAAGGGCGGGCTTGAAAGTTATCGAATCACATGGCACTGGGCAGTCGCACTGGTAATCTTTCAGCATGTAAAAGTTATCTGAAAGATACAGTACGCGAAGATGGCAACTGACAGCATATATTGAACATCGGAGACATATCTTTTTTTGATTACATCGAAGTATCTTTGGATTTCCGAAAGTTGACACAGAACAAAGAAACAAACAATTATTATTACGTACTTTTTTCTTTCACTAAGCAATCTGCTGCTTCGTTGATATCACACACTTTGGTATTGTTTAAATCTGGTCAAAAACAAAAAGATTGAAAATTAAAAAAACAAAGAAACAAAAAAACAAAAAGAGAAAAAGACGCGTCATCATTTCACACCAACTGCATTCTTTTTAATTTTTAACTGCCAAATTATGGAACTCTCTTCAAATCCGGACTCGCTTAGAACTTCTACTTTTGCGGATTTTAAGCGAAAGATATTACAGTATTGTATAGTATTGTATTGTATTGTATTGTATTGTATTGTATTGTATTGTATTGTATTGCATTTTGTTATATTTAGATTATCGAAGATATTAGCTAATTTTAGCTACTTCAGTAAAAGTTCGAGAGGAATTAAAGTGTATGTATGTATGTACCATTGCCAATTTAACGTGCTAGCTAGATTTAGATCAAGGAAGGAGGGAAGAAGGAAAAAATCGAGAGGACAACGTACAATAACTCGAAGAGAGGAGATTTGTATCGTCTTATCTTGTACCACCAAACACTTTGAAAGTTACATTACATCCTTAAAGTCTGTGTTAGATTTTTAACATGGGATACGAGCAACCTTCTGAGAAACTTACCAGGCATTCCTGCTTCTCTGCATCCACACTTTTCAATCACAAACTTAGTCTGGCAAATCAACATGCAGGAAGGAATTGTGTATTTCGGATAACCGGGAATAATGCTGAAAGTTTCGTTAAAGCAATTGCTCTCGTAAGGGTTAGGAAGGTTGAGAACCTAAAAAAAGAAGGAAAACTGTAAGAAGATTTACTTCCAATCAGTAAAGCCTTATCTTAAAAAGGACCTTTGCATCTGTCGTTTTCTTGCATCGATTTGTGGCTAGCAAGTACTTAGACCTTGAACGTGAACACAAACCTCTACCTAAGACACAAATAGTTTTGCAAAGCAAGATTGTTCCAATCGATTTTAGAGGTCATAAACGCAAATAAAACTTCAAAAAAATGTTATAGCAATAGAACTTCGATTTTCATTAGCGATTGCAGAACTGAAAAAGTAGTTTGTAATAGTTAGAAATAAAGAGCTGGTCATGCAATAGAGCAATTGAGTGTCAAAAGTAATTGGTTTTGCATTTGCTACGCTACACGATTGGCTTAAAAAACTCGCGCCACTTTTTCATCCAATCAGAAGTATAACACCAAAACCAATCATGACTACCTGGCACGTGTTTTCTTTTCCCGCGCTTTGCGTCAACTACATGTAATTGCTTCGAGTGTTGATTGGTTCATTGTATTGTCTGTGTCTTTTATGATTGGCTAGAGTGATTGCTTTGGTTTTGGTTTTACGACACTGAATTGAAAACCGATCTAATGTTACATAATTCCTCACCCTTTGTTTACGTATTGCGGCAAATGTGCTCGTACCGGGACCCACTGCAAAACCAAGCTGAGAAACCATAGGTGGTGTCCCCTGGTGATGAATGAGAATCTTGAATCCTGTTTGAGACGAAGTTACACCATAATATTCTTGTCGATGTACGTTTAATGTGACCTGAAGTCCAAATGCCGAGCCAGCCTGCCTCACTTTCAATATGCTCTCACCATCCTTCCCTTAAAAAAAATGAAAATACCAATGTACGGTTTTAAATCAACCAAACTTTTGTAGCAGGCCGTTTGTTCAACAGGTTGTTACTTTTAAATGGACTTCCCCCTAATGAGTGGGTTTTAGGGAATCTTAGAAATTGTGGGATAAAATTGAACAGAAAGTGCTCTGGCTCAGTCAGTTACTTTTCCGAAGTAATTTTCAATGGTAAGGTGTTAAGTTACAGAGAATTAATCGGCGAGTGCATCAATAGCTCATCCACTCGCACAACTGCTCAGTAGCTGCCAGACCATCTAAGTCTGAATTAAGCTCAGTCGATTACTTTGTAATGTTCACCAAAGTGTTTGTCCTTAATATGCTGATTACAAGTGGCCTACGTGAGTTCAAATTCAGCTGGAGATGACGCTAAAGTACGCGATTTTGGTCACTCTTCTCTCTATTGGAGAGGAAACGTTCCCATCACTCATGATTATTTACTTTCCCTGAGTGTTGCCCTCCTGGTTTTGAAACCAAGATACATTTTAAAAAGTAACTCATTTTATTATATAAACACTAGTGAAATACCAAGATTTCTCCTTTTACTAAAAAATCATATCTTCACCGCGCGCAATGAAGATACTATTTTTATCTTTCACGTGTGAGGATATTAGTGTCGCCATGGTTACTAACATGATAATCGCTTAAACTGAACTTAGATGTGTTGCTGTGATCGAAACATCATCTGATCTTCCTCGGATATCTTCGGTAATCTTCGGAAAATGTTCGGAAACGTTTGTCTGGCCTTCGCACAACTTTTGGAGAATCTTTGGAAATCTTCGGAAAGTGTTCGGAAATCTTCGGAAAATCGTAAAATATTCGTCATTAGCATGTTTATATAATAAACAGAATATTACATGCCCGCTTGTGGTTACGAATTTTATCTTCTCGTGTTCAACTCGATATCTCACGAGTGAGCGCAGCGAACTCGTGAGATATCGAGCTGAACGCTCGAAAATAAAATTCGTATCCACTCGCGGGCATGCAATATCCTCTGCATAAGTAACATTTTAGAACGTAAGTTATTATAACTTTTATGTTGTGCTGTCATGTTTCAAACGTCTAAATGGAAAGTTTCCATTTAGATCTTCTGTAGCCAAATTAAAATGTCAGCATGCACGCATGTAGAACCTTATTTTTTGTTTATTCAGCCGGAGTCAACTCATTAATAACAAAAAGAAAACAAAAGTGAAAGGCAAACACAATCTGTCTTTTTTATGCTCACTGCCAAAGTGGATGCTTTGTGTACTGAAAATGGAACAAGGAATGTTTTGTTTCTCCATAATTGCTCTTTTAAGAAAATACTGTACATCAAACTTTCGTGTTAATCTTGACGTTGTTCAAAAAGGTGCTTATTTATAATAAAACGAAAGTTATAGGCAATTACCTTGCTATTTATTTATCCCTATCGGGAAATTGTTTGAAACACGTATTTCAAAATTGGATGAAATCATAGTTATAGAGGGAAACGGTTATGTAGTACGACAAAACCCTTGAGTGGTTAAGGACTTGAAATCCGGGAGATTACGGGTTAAAGTCCGGCTCTGACCACTAGCTAAGCTTGAGTTGTTTCCCGGTAGACCCTAGTTCAACTTCTCGGTCATGCTTGTAAATAGTCAACTGGTCTTGCCTCCAGCCAGTTGAGATTTTGAAACCTATTATATTTAGTTGATGTATTTGTTACTTTCAGTCTAAGTGGCATGCCTGTGAGCTAGCTAGGTGTAGCTAAGCGCTATAAACTATAACCACTATAAACAGCAACATTTGAACATTATTTTGACCATTTCTGTGTTTGGTCGTTTCGTTCACTATTTTTCCTTGACAGTACACAAAACACAATACACTGTAGATGTTAACTTTTGCCTGACCATCTAACCAATAAAGAAACGTTTCATTTATGTAATTCATGCAATTTCTAACAGAATACTGATCTAGGAAGTTACGGCTTGCAGACCTACCTGAATTGAAGGTATGGCAAAGGCCCATAGAAGTCAGTACGGGCGTGAAATTCCTGTAATCACAAAACGTTCCGCTCCAAACACAACCCTGTAAAGTGTCGTTAATTTGATGCCCCGCAAGCCAATCGAATTCCGTAAAGTTAAAGTTATGATGCTCACCGAAGTCTACGGTGTAATTTTCGGTGTTCAATCCGAATACTTTCCTCTCATATTGATTCAAAAGCTGGTCGTACCCTTTTGCCATAATAACAGACCTTTTGAATCGGTTAAAGTTACAAATACTGACCGCTGGAAATTCCGGAGAACCTTCGTACACTAACGAAACTTTTGTAGTCACAGGATGACTGAAATACTTTCTTAAAAGCTTGGATGACTGAAACGAAAACCACACAATTGCGGCAACAAGGAACAGAGCCCAGAGAATGCGACGTACCAGCGTTCGGCTGGTGAACACATACTGAAGACCGTGAAGGGTGGAAGATCCAACAAACACGCGCCAGGTCTTTGTTATTGCAACTGATGTAGTTGGGTCTCGAGATGCCGTCTCTCTACTCTCGGGTTCAACTTTGTTGGATTTTATCGCCTTGTTAGTTTCTTTCTCTTCATCAGTTCTGTCTAGCTCGATTTGTGTTATTTCTGATTCCATTTTAGCGCCCTCTTCACCTACCGGACTGTTTATCTTCACCAAATCCCAAGGTACAACCTAAGGTATTATTATTTAAATGCAACCCTTTTAAATAATACCCTACCAGGCGAGATATTTGCGCAAGTTATTTCGTGATAAAAGCATAGCCGAGGGCAATTATTGAAGGATTTACACCCCGAGTGATATTTGAAAATTCGCTTATCAAATAATTTTCAAAAATCAGTCGAAGTGTAAATCCTTAACTAATTGCTCAAGATTTCATACGGTTACAAATATATTGTAAGACTGAGAAAATTACGAACTGGCGCACGTTAATTTGCTTTGCAGAGCAAATTTAAAACTTAACGAACAATTAACCTGCTCTCGGCAAATCACAGTGAAATAATTTTCCAAGTCATATAACTGTCAAGCTCTTAATGGATGAGTTCTTAAAACTGGAAATGATTTTAAAAAAAAAAAAAAAACGAAACAAAAATCAGAACAAAAAAGTGCATTTTCACTCTTTTTCTTGCGTTCTTTTAATTCAATAAATTAAGTGCTCGACAATTTTCCATTCTATATCGACCATGTTAAAAGCTAGAGTTAAAAAAAAATGACGACTTCAAAATAAATGACTTATTGAATTCACAAATTAGGCTATTGTAGTTTTGGCTTTCTGTTTGGCTCACAGACTGCAGTTAACAGCAAATAATGATCTCATGTGGAGCAACTTCTTAACGCAACCCCATGCCAAGATAATTGTTTATCAACGAATTAATGTTTCCTTTGCACGGTTACCTTCTTTGCGCGGCGACCTCATGGTCAGAAAGCAGTGAAACTACAAACCACGTAAATTTCCATAAATCGACCTAGAAACCTACTCGAAACGAGGAAATACTCACCTGAAGCAAGGTAGGTTTATTTTTATACATACCCTTTCTTACTCTTTTAGGCGTAAGAATATAACTGTTTTCCCATACAAATCCTTATATTTCTACTGTTGCATAAGCTGAGAGCCACTGTATGTACAGGGAAGGACGCTCAGTTGCGAGCTTGGGCCATCTGTGATCACGGTAGAAAAACTCAATAGGGTAGTAATTGATATCAAGGTAAAATTTACATCATCATGGCAGAAAATTAACATCAAGATAAAATTTACTTCACTGCATTATTAATTGATATCAAGGAGTAATTTACTGCGGGGTAGTAAATTAACATCATCATTACAGTTAGTAGATTATTCAGACTACCATGATGAAGTAAATGCTACTTTGATATCAGTTTATTTCTTTGACGCAATAAGTTATATATCTTGATATTAATTTACTACCGGGCTGAAATATTGCAATAAATTTAGGACATAATCAGCATCACAGTAGAAAATTGGCGGTACACTCTTTCTTGTTTATAAGAATATGTTTTATAACAATATCGAGGCTGAAATTTGTGAAATATTAAGAAAATTTTAAGAATAAACCCGAGGCTAAGATTGTGAAAAGAATATGATATAAACTAAATCCTATAAAATTATTCCCTCTAAACTGCAAAACTAGCCAAAAATCAACAAAACCAGCACCAGCCGTGTGTTCGATACTAATACACCTTATTCCAAAATGGCCGCCATTTTAGTACTCTTTTGTTTACTTGAAAATGAGCCCTTGATGCCTCGTTTAAGGGAAAATATTTCGAGTTAAAAGGAGGTAAAAAGGGCTAATTTGCAAGTAAACAAAAGAATACTTAAATGGCGGCCATTTTGGAATAACGTGTATAACATTTCTGAAAGAAGTTATGTGCGTCATATCAAATAAGATGACTGTAATGTGGCTCCAAAATTACTTTAACACCCCTCAGACAGCAAAATACATTCGAAAACAGAAATGTCATACGCTATAATTAAGAATATTCACAAGAATATTTTCAACCGAAAATCGGCAGAAAAATAAGCATATTCAGCGTCGGCCAGAAAAACAATGTTCTTATAAAGAAAAAGTGTATCAAGGAACATATAGAATTTATTTCGTTATAGTGGTAAATCGATATCATCCAAATTTCATAATATCCTTCTTGCGACGTAATTTTCGATTCGGTAAAATGACGGCTTTTCAAAATATTTTTATGCTCAACAGAAAGCCTTTAGTGTGCTCTACACGAGTTGAAAAGGTTTGTCATGTCAAATGGCGTCATTGCGTCGCCCATCTTGGATCCGCCAGTTTGGATTTCACAATTTTCTCACAAAGCTAGAAAGACATTATTCTGCAATACTGCTAAAAAAAAAAACTCGAAAAGTCGATCCCGCCATCTGATTGTTAAGAATCAATAGTTCTGTACTTTTAAGATTGTACTTTACATTATAGAGCGTTTTCACTCACGTGGCCAGCACTTGTGCAAATTTATTGGAACAAAGGGAAGTTTTTACATGAGAAAAGAGTTGAACTCCCACAGGATTGGTTTTGTACACCAAGATGGCCGCCGTGTCATTGTTTTGGAACACCAATATGGCTGCCGTGACGCCATGTTAAAACGCCCCATAGGGTAGTTGACTTAATTGGGTCAAGAGAAGCAAACTACAGTTTTATACAACCTCAACTACAGCTATTGGTTGCAACATAGGCAACATGACTTTATTTGCAGGCCGAGTCTTCATCCGAATCCATGCATGCACAGTGAAGAAACAGGCACGCTGGCAAGAAATATAAAGGTTGAATCATCTTGTTTATGCCAGAACTTTTCCACAGTTGATCATGAAGTTTCGCCAACTGCTCGCGCTTTGTTATTATTGCTTGATCTCAGGCTAGGATTTCAAGAAATGCTGCGATAAGACTGTTATTATTTTTAAAGTAGAGTGCACTGTTTACATGAAATGGTTGTGCTCGAATATTTACGCCAAACATGATGGATGCAACTGTAATCGATTTTTTACCCAAGCTACACGTTTCAGAATGTCTTCTTCTTGAAGTCAGGTTCGGCTGTGGGTCTTCCACAAAAATTAAAACTGCCGATAATGAACGATTAATATGCGTTACAGTTGTCACCTTCAAAAAAGAAAACATAGGCGGAAGGAAAATCACTTTCGGGGGATATGCACGTGGCGGTGATCGAACTAAATTTGCATAACATTACAATGTACCAAAAGCAGCGTGTATTTTAATTTAACTAAATGTTTGCCAAAGTTAATCATGTTGTCAATTTAAAAGGAATATAACCTTGTGAAAAACAAATTTCAAGCATCTTTATTGACAAAAAATGTTTCCATTCGCTTATTTTTTGTTCTTGATGAGGGTCGCTGACCAAGTTCCATGTTGGTTTCATGAATGACGAATTTAATAAAATATATCCCACGTTTATGTCTCTCGACGGGGTGCTTTTTTCGGGCCGCGGAAAAGACTTTCGCACTACAGAATATAGAAATATGGGCTATCAGAAAATTTTAGTTTCGACTTCAAATTCAATGTACCAGTGAGCTTTGGATGCATGGTATCGGAATTAGCTAAAGTTTGCCCTCTCGCTCACAGCTTCGATGAAGGTACTTGTATCGGCCTAAAATATTGTAACACTTGGAGCTTTTGCTAATAAAATTACTGCTTTAGAAACAGCAAGACATGCCCTATGAGCTATCCAAAGTATATTGATAGATAAAAATGGCGTTGATTGTACGAGAGAAAAGAAAATGCACAATTTTCAGCCATTTTCGGCTGCGGCAGGCAGCTAAAATGGCGATTTTCGAATTTTCCTCGATTTCGAAAACACTAAAGTACTTCGGGACCTTTGAATGGTATTTTCGATATCAACTCGCTATAGAGGTTATTTGGGCAAAATATGAAGAAATCCGAAATTTTACGACTGTCATCTCATTCTCGATATTTAGAGGAATTGGCTCTTAATTACTTACTTCAAGACTTGCAGCAGGGTCTTTTTCATTTTCGACCCAGGCTATTACAATTAGTTAACGCAAAACTATTGCCACAAGTAAGTTGAAATCCATCAGTCAAATTTGTTTAAAAAGAAGATATTCTTCACAGATCGTGCATATGCTAGTAAGAACATCTTCCCTACCTCTGGATTTTATGCCAGTTCCATGACAGAATTATAAGACATTAAGAATTTGCATTTAACAAGTCTGTTGTTTAAGTAGCAATCTTCTTTGAGGCACGTCTAAATTAAGAAGCTTAAGCACACAGTCGACGTGGCATGCTGATCAGTAAATCTAACTGGAATGGTTTTTTTTTCGCTTTTTTCCCACCTATTCGCGGTTACGTTCTCGCCAAAACCAATGTAGAGTTAACGGAGTTAACCAAGAACCTGAAGACATTTTTCCACCTGCATGTACGGTAGCCTTAATTAAAATGGGTTATTAAAAAATAACGACGAATCTGCAGGCATCTGCCTTCCTACGTTGATTTCACTTAAGAATCTAATTAAAATGTTTGCGCATATATCAACACAAGTGACGCCAGAGAGTGATAACAAACTATCGTATTAATATCGCAAAAGGCCGCTCGTGCGTCAAAAGTAATTCCAAAGCAAAGATATATGAATCAAATCCACTCTTGAAAACCGCCATGAGCAAAATCCTTCCTTTGTATAAGGAAGGCGTTAATTGGACCGAAAAGCCTTCTAAATCTGCAGTTATAAAGCAAAAATGGAGGGACTTCGTCGAAAACTCCACTCTCCACGGCATGCATTGTATAATTTCGAGTCAAACAACCTTTCGCCGCATTATATGGACTTTGATCCTTTTGGTTGGAGTTGGGTACTTTTCATATCAGTCCTCGGTGCTTTTGACGAAATATCTCAGTTTCCGTGTCACAACAAAGACAACACTTGTATTCGAACAGGAACCCGAGTTTCCAGCGGTCACTATTTGCAATTTTAACATGCTGAGGAAGTCTTTGGTAGAGAAGCACAATTTTACAGAAATCACAGATCAGGTGTTGATGAGCAAAGCTGGAGAAAAAATTAACGACACCACTGACTGGGGTCGTTACAAGGACCTAGACGTCTTCGAAATTTACCTGAAAGCTGGACATGGAATCCAAGATATGTTATTTGACTGTTCGTGGAAAGGCGAAAGATGTGGCCATCAAAATTTCACACCCATTTTAACAACTATGGGGCTGTGTCACACATTTAACTCAGGTAAGATAACAATCGCAACTCACACATTTTCTACTAACGCATTCCAGGAGTCAAGAACTGCTTTTTTTGTTTGTCTCTTTCTAACGTTTTCCTCCATACTAAATAAGTTAAACATATCCCGTTGTCAACTTCAACATGAAATGGAGATGAACGTGATCGGGTAGATTACAAAATATTCCAGAGGAGACAAATGTAACAATTTTCTGATTTTCTTTAAATATGTTGAACGAAAAATCGAAGTTTTTTTTTATTTCATTACTTCTCTCGGAGCAGTAATTTCTCAATCAATTATTAATACCATTTGTGGATGCATTTAAAGATTTGCTTCTTTAAACGTCAATTCTAATGTGTGAAATTTAGGTAATATACAGTGTACATATATGTATATGTTTTTAACCGAAAAAGGTCAACGCTTCTTTTTTTCGTTAACTGTTTTTTCCCCACACTGATTAAGCTTAGTTAGTTGCTAAATACACCTGATAAGCATGCCAAATTTAAATTATTTGTATTTTTCTTGAAGAAAAGAAAACAATGTAGCTCTCTGTATGGGGCTAGATTTGTAATTGCAATTCAAAGTCGGCCAAAAATTGCAGGTGATAACGACCTATCAATTCTGTTTGCTTATTAAAATGTCTAGCACAGCTCTGACTCTCAACAATCTTAAGTTATTATGTTTAGGTTATGTCAGCATCTGCTATAGTCCATGATATTCATAAAATTTCCTTGCTCAAGCAAAAACTGCATGTTGCACTGATTTTTTCGTGTATGTGGTATGACATCGGTATGGCATTCGTTTTGCTGGGCTAATTTTGTCATCGTAGATTGTCTGGGAAAATGTCCGAGGACCTCTACAAATTCTTAAAAGGAAAACAACTTTGTAAAAAACTCTGGGAATGAATGAATGAACTTTATTTAAGAGTCTGAGCATTTAGCTTGGAAAACTAATTGTGAACACTCAAATAATAATAATAATAACAATGACAATGACAATGACAGTGACAGTGACAGTGACAATGACAATGACAATGACAATGACAATGACAATGACAATGACAATGACAATGACAATAACAATGACAATGGCAATGGCAATGACAATGACAATGACAATGGCAATGGCAATGACAATGACGACGACAACGATAATGATTATAATAATAATAATAAATGAATAGATAATTACATAAGATACATAAATTTGTACACATGTTAAAATTGTTCTAGAGTAAGAACATAAAACGTAAAACCAGGAGCCATAATCGGGGACGGAGACCGTAAGTCTTGGGATCCGCGCGCACCTATGATATGGGACAATTTTTCTATTTTTAGAACAAATTGCGCCATCCTGACGTCATTTATACGCGCGGATCCACGCACATGTCGCGGGCTCTCGTGTGGATGTTGTCACGTTGCGTGATCAAATGGTGAGAGTGCAGATTTTTCACAGCGATGGCAGGGAATAAGGCAGGGAATTAGATCCAGGGCTCTTATATGTAGCTTTATGCTCTAAACAAATGGAAAAGGTGAGTTCTTCAGGGTCGAAAACAAGACTTCAATTTCGCGATGTGAATGAATAATAATATATAGATTTAGGCCAGCCTAAAAGCGTAGCTCCTGGGCCGCGTTGTCCAGAGCCAGATAAGCCAGGAGAAGGTAGAATTTTGATTTCAGTTTTGTAGCTTTGCGGCGCGGTTTTCTGTATATTGTTTGGCCTTCTGTTTTGAGTTTTAATAATCACTATATACACAAACCAAAGCAGCCAAAAAACATTTCCGAACAATCCTGCCCTGTTTTCAACAAGTTAACCTTAGATGAGCCCGCGATCCAATCGAAAACCAGCACTTGGTCAGCGGTCAACTTTAAAAAAACACGCGACCTCGATAAGCTGTAAACTTGAGCCCGCGACATGGTCACGTGATACCGGTCAGTGGATACCTTGTTTTGACAGGTGTCAATTGATCATAACATGGATGTCCAATATCAAAGAAGTACACGGTAAACCAAGACTGCATGTCTCTGTCAACCTATTATTTGGAGTATGGCGGCCATGTTGCGCGACTCCGTCGTCGTCGTCGTCGTCGTCGCCGTCGTGCGTACGCGCCCACGAGCAATACCGCTAGCCATGATGACCATGAGAAAATCAACTCATGGGTTCCTTTTCTCTCCTATATGAGTATGGGGCTCCGCTTGGCGGCCTTTCGGGCCGCCGGAGCTCCGCTAATATGTGCTCGCGTTAGTTGAACGCGTAAGCTCTTGCGTTTGTTCTGTAAAGAAAAGTTATGAAAGAAAGCTCTTTACTTTGGTATCGAGTTAATTTGAGAGTTTTCCAAACAATGCTTAATCATAATCAAACCCTGTTGTTGATAGTTTCTTATTGCTTCTGTTTGTTTGGCGAGTTTGCAGAAGTTTTCTTAAGAGAAAGTCTGACGTGTACATAAGTAGCTCATTTGCATAGTGCAGCGCGTGCACCTTCAAATCCGAGTCGGTGTTTTCAATTGTCAACAAATCTTGACAAAGATTTCTTTCGTTGTCTTTTGCGCTGAGATGCTGCAACAATTTTCACCAACGCCAAAAGGCTACTAACATCATGTGTATTTCATCATGTGAAATTTTACACTGCGAAAATAAAGTAAACAAGGAGTTTTGATAACTCAACCAACAAAATCGAAATCTTTATTCGAGTACCGTTGCTATTCGAGTTGATTAAAGAAAGCTGATTATTTCTGCTGTATTCACATATTTTCAGCTAAGCTTTTAATATGTTCTCAAACATTTATCAACCTTAAACATATTTAAAAACTAGAGATGTTATATGAGTTCGATGTACGTTTTCACACGAAAGTGGGGAAGTCCAATTTGTCATGTTTTACTGATTGTACAAAACACGCATCGGCGGGCGCTCTTATTCATCGACAACAGACAATTTATTGGATTTTTACACAAACAAAACTGAGCAGCATCTACAGACATAAACTTTATTGTCACTTATTGGGCCTTGATAAAGCATCAAGCGTTGCTTACAATTTAGGCAAAACTCAAACTTGCAATTACGTTGTTGTACTTTTAATTACTTTGTTTTACTTTTCGGTCGAGAGAGACTGGCGAAATCCTCGCAACCGTGTGGCAAGAGGAGGGAAACTTTGAAGTCCTGAAACGGTGCTATATCCAAATATATCCAACTGTTTTTTGTTGTGTTATGGAAAAGCTGTTAATCTTCGTTCAACATATGTCAGAATATGTGAAACTTAGCGTGGAGTAATGTGGAGCTCTTGCAAAAGAAGCAGCGGAACACAACTTGGTCAGCAATATAAAGCGGGACATAACTAAATTCGGCACTGTCTTACTTGACTCAAACTGGAGTAGCTTACGACGAAAATACTAAAGCAAAATGCCAACGGACATGAACGTATTGATTTGTGGGCCAAAAGCATCAAACATTTCGGGAATTTCGGACGCCATTTCCTCGCGCTGTATCCGCAAAAATCCACGCAGCATGTACGCGCGTGTGCCGCACATGATGGCGCAATTTGTTCTAAAAATAGAAAAATTGTCCCATATCATGGGGACAGCCCCAATACTAGAAATAGCGCGCGCTTACGGTCTCCGTCCCCGATTATGGCTCCTGGTAAAACTTATTAATCACATATGTTCTGACGGTAAATCCGTCATCATCACTGTTACGGTTTCGTTACACATAATACTAACATCACAAGTTTTCGATGCGTAAAATTTTACATTTTATAAAATTTTGTATGTATAAAATTTTAAGTTATAAAATTGGGATGTATGAAATTTTAAAAGCAAGTGCGGGCAAACCTGACCGTAAACTGCCGGTCAAGCTGCATGCATACTAGGTAAGCGTCAAATTTTAAGATTGACCAGCTGATTCGTTAATTCATCAATTGTAGGAGCTTGTTGAAACTATTTGAATTAAAGCGACGTCATGATACAAACCTTTTCTTTCTAGGTAAAGATGGTCGACAAATCTTAACAGTCAACCATGCAGGCGCCAAGTTTGGCTTGAACCTGAAGTTAAATATTCAACAGTTTGACTATTATGGATCTTGGACCTCTCAAGCAGGCCTTAAGGTTCTTATTCATCATCACGAGACACCACCGACGGTTGAGGAGCTCGGTTTCTCTTTGGCTTCAGGAACAAGCACCCTTGCAGCAATCAGAAAAGAAAAGGTACGAGTCCCTAACACTTCATTTCAAAGTGCCAAAATAGCAAAATGAATTGTTCTTAAAGAAAGCTCTGATCTATGTCGTAGGGCAAGATAATACCAATTTGATTATCATTCTGAATTTGATTTAGTAAACTAACCACTGAAGCGAATTTGCGAAAAGCCGGTGTTTCGTACTTTGGTTTAGCCTCTCGCTGGAACATTTTGCTTCAACGAAGGGCTTACGCCCAAAACGTTAACTTTTCCCAAACCCACATCAACGTTTAATTTACCTCTAACATCTTCAAGTTGTTTCAAAGTTGATAAGCGACTAAGTGGTCTGAATGTAAACTACTCGTATCAGAGTATTATTTCTTTTGAGACTCGAATTCTATTACGACAGGGTGTACGAGGGTTTCTCTGCCGCGTATACTTGTTTACATACATTACGTATGGGCTCTAAGCTCATATACACGGCTATTTAGATCGCGTATTTACGCATTTTTATATGGTCATATATTGTCGTAAACCCAAGCGCGGGGATATGCACACGAAATAAATGCCCAAATATACGCGTCCAACAAGGACCCATATCTACGCGTACTAAAATGCGCAAATTACATTGTGTATGCCAGAACGGAAAGTGACTTTTATCAGAATGGCTTGTTCATGTTTGGTAGCAACGAAAATTACTTTAACTCGAAATCATCAATATGGCGGCAGTGTTAAAATGATTTGCGGCTAAAGACAGGAATTGCATCACACTAAAATGTGTTCCGGTTAGCCTATGTATCACTACGGTTAGGTTAGGCAGCACTCCGGTTAGCCTAAATACCACTTTGGTTAGCCTGAACAGCACTCTGGTTAGCCTAAGTAGCGTTTCGGTTAGCTTAAGTTAGCGCTGACTTGGAAATGGTTAGCTCTAACTTTAATAAGGTGCAATTCCTGTCTTTAGCTGCATGTGCAAAACGTCTTGTCTTGGTCTATCTGCTTCTGCTCCAAATCCCATACGTAAGGTTTGTTAACAAGTATAAGCAGCAGAGAAACCCGCGTATACCCTGTCGTAATTTTGAAACAAATGGCCAACCATATTAATCTTCTTTCCTTCCTTCCAACCTTCTTTGTCTCTCTTCCTGCCTTTTTTCCTTCCGACCTCAGTCTCCCCTTCTCTCCCTCCAACCCTTTCCCGGTCTCTCCTCTCTCGCTTGTTTCTTTCGACGTACTTCCTTTGTATGTGAGAAACACCTTACACTTTAGATGCTCTCTTTACATGCTTCAGGAAATACAAATACTGTTGAATGATTGTCTATATTGATTCAATGTTTAAGGTTCATAACCTGAGGCATCCCTATGAAACGAATTGTTCAGACCATGCCATCGAACACCTTCCTGGTTACAGTAAATATACAACGCCTGCGTGTATGCTGGCGTGCCACTCAAAATACCTGGTTGAAAAATGTGGCTGCAGGGACGTGAGGATTCTTGGTAAGTACCAGCTTGTCGACTTAGAACAACGACATCGACAAAAATCCCATCGATAACTACAACGATAAAGTGAGCAGTACAAACAGCAACGAAAACACCAACCACAACAATAACAACAACAATCACAACACAAAGAACAACCACAACAAAAACATCAACAAAGAATATAGTAAAACAAATATATATGTTTGTATCCTTGGCGTTCGGAGCTGTTAAAATGGTTTCCTTACCCATGAAGGATTTAAGACTGTGTCCATGAGAAAACCATGCAGATGGTAATACAGTTGAAATCAACGGTTTCGCTCAAACTTGGCACAAATGTTGGCTTTGGCGAGTGATTATGGATAAAATGTAAGTCAAAAGATTATATTCCCTTCAAGTTAACAAAAATAGCCAGTTTACACTAATTTATGCTTATTTAATTAATTGCCGGTCTTTAGTTTAGTATTTGTACAACAAGAAAGGCCATGTGAAAACCCACCATAAAACACTTCGCCGACACTCCGCCATCTTTGACGTTGAAAAGTTAGTGGTGATCTTCCTTTAATTCAATAGGCACGTCATGTATGGTGATACAAATTGTATAGAAATATGATTCTCAAAGATGGCGGAATGTTCCGTGGTTGGGTTTGGACGAAATCTGTATAAAAAGTAGCAGCTACGGCTCGCTCTTGATTTTGGCCGGCCTTTTAAGTAGCTTTCAGTTGAAAAACCTGTTGACATCTCTAATGGTGAAAGCGAGACGGCAATGGATATTGTTTTTTTGTTTTGTTTTGTTTTGTTTTTCATTGACGCGCGTCGATCAAACGAAAAGATGACTAAAACAGAACACTTTGAAAGGGCATCAAAGTTCGTAATGTTCTATGTAAAGATTACGCCAGCACAGAAAAAAAAATTGAAGTCCTCAAACATTTAACGGCTTTTTTGAGAATTTTAGTGATTGCTCTCACTATCCATATTAGAATAACGTGTATTTTGAGAGAAATCAAATTGTCTTGTTCAAATGAATATCTGTGCTTTGAGACTGACAATTGTAGAATATGATTCAATGGATTTTATTTTCACATAATATAGCCTTTCTTGTAGAAGAGAAACTATAAACCAAAGAGAGCTAATTAAATATGCATAAATTAATGAGAAATGGCCATTTTTGCACGGGTCCCCTCTAACTTGATGGAAATAAAGCCTTTTGACTTACTTTTTCGCGGTAATCATTCACTCACCAAACCCAACATTTCTGCAAGTTTGAGCGAAATCGGTGATTTAAGCTGTATCACCTGTTTCCCAGTTCTGTCTGGTTTTCTCATGAACATGCTCTAAATTTCCCCATCATTGCACGTTTTGCTTAAGTCACGGATAATGTCCGGGAATTTGAAAGATACTTTTAGCGGTGTTTAATTTCCCGATTTTTCTTCAAGTTGAAGCAAACATTGTTTATCAGGGAAGACAGGTGCCAATTCTACGTAGGAGTCAAAGAAGATACATTGATTTTAAGCCGTTCCGGAACTCATCTTCTCAAAATCATTAGTAATTTATCATGTTTAAACAAAGTAAATCATGACCGTGACAGTGTTTGGATATCTAATCTTAATCAGCATAGATTTTTGCGATTTTATTTCTCCGTTTTCTCCTTAGTTTTGGTTTCGATTGAGAAGATATAACAAATTCTCAAGACGTCAGAGTTTGACCACATTTCCAAACACCTCGAAGTTCGTCAAAAGTACTCCGCTGCGCGTCGTATTTTCAACTCTTCTCTTGGCGTTTGAAAATGTGGTCAACCACGATCTTTCATGTTTGATATATTACATGAACAGCTATTGTGTGGTCAAAAGCAAGCTAAAGCTCTCCTGTTGAATGCTATTGAGTTGTGTTGAACAGTTTTTTTTTTTTTCAGCTGAAACGAACGCCGAAGTATGTGGTATACACAAAATGGCAACCTGCCTCTTTCGTGAATACGGTAGGTTGCATCGTTTCACACAAAACAATCCTTTGCAGGAAAAAAAGATGGTGGATGTACATTTTACCACAATGAGCCTTACACAGCCTATAAAGTACAAGGAAAGCCAAATTTTTGCAATATTTGTCCCTGTGCTGACGACATTGTGTGTGCTAGATTTAGAGATTTTTATGTACGTTTTTATGAGCATTGTGTCTTATGAGCATTGTGTCTTCGTGCGCTAAGAATTATGGGTAAATGAACCAGTCGCCATGTTTATTTCTTGCCTTTATCTCCATAATTACACACCCCAAGAATTCGAGCAAAAATGTGTAAGGAAATGTATGCTTGCGGATTTGCTGGTGGTCAATGTTATATCAACGATAACACTTTCAAAACAGATAATCTACAAGTGTCTACCTCACTTAGCCCGGGAGACTACAAAATTTGTCTTATTATACATTGAAGTCTCAGTCCCTATATATCTCTCTCTAACTTAATCCATATCTACAGGGACTTTTTTTCATTAGTCGAGCGTTCTTCTTTGGCTGATAACACTTACAGGTATACCTTGGTTATTCATTACGAAAAACCTGTTCGAATAATTGTTTTGGTCGATATGACCCGTGCGGCCTCGCTCACACAATCCTATCAGTTGAAAGCCATAGTACCCAGGGGGCAGGGGGGGGGAAGGTTGGGGGGGAGTAGTATGATCAAAGTAGGCTAGTTCAACTTGCAGAAAGAAACACTGGAATGATATGTTTTTGATCTCGCTTTCTTTTACAGAAGATTTCTATAAGGTCTTTGGGGAACGCTGCAAGTGTCCGGTTCCCTGTGAGATAACGTCTTTTAAAGCTGTCCTGTCTTACGCTGCCTTCCCAAGCCATATCTTTCTAGAGGAAATGATAAGAGTGAATGTCAAAAATGCTACAGAAGAAGAGATAAAAGATTTCATTTCGATGGTCTCGTAAGTATTATAAATAATTTTATCATGTTAAAGGGCCTGCATGGTAAGAAAGCGCCTCGTTCCATACTAAGAGTAAAACACGGAAAATTGGTGTTTCCACAGAGGGTGCGGGGCAAAGGTAAATAGTCCCGGGCTGCACGTGGTTTTGATTTGTTGATTTTTATTGGCTAATAAAAAATTCCAGTGGACATTATTCGTTACCCAGGCCCCTGAAGGGTTCTGAGACTACAAGAGGCACAGAGGAGTAATCTTAGCGCATTAGTCTAAGTCAGTATCGAGTGATAGGCTGGGATCACTTTACTGTCACTGTGCCCCTTTCTATAAATAAATACTAGTGGTAATCAAAGATTATGAGAGTGCGTTCGACGCCGTCACTTTAATATATATATATGCCTTAAATAAATGGTTACACTAGCTGATTTTCTCTGTCTATTGCCAAAAATAGACAACCGAGGTTTTACAGACAGATATATCATAGTGTCAAAGTCCATTCATTGATTCATTCAATCCATCCATCCATCCATCCATTCATGCCCGTTTAAGAGGTCCCTGTGCTAACTATGATTTGTTGATTGGTTGCGTGACAGCACCAGTTTCCGTCGACTCAAATTTCGTGCTAATTTCGTGCTAAGTATTCTCACATAACTGGTAATGTTTAAGCGTAAGAGTTAATTTGAAAAAGTATATTTTATATACATTATTCTAAGCTGGAAGCACAAATATAAGCAAAGATTTGCAATCGTGTGCTCGTTTATCGTCAGCGTAAAACAAACTCCGTGCGACTTATTCGAGTATTTCGCCTGATGAATAAAGTAAACTGCATTTACATAATTTGCCGTTCCTTGGTTCAGGCACACTCACCGGATAAAGACTGAGCTACATGTATCTGTCGCGACTGGAACTAATCAACAAAATATAGCTGGTTTCCTATAATTATAAACATTCCAAAGCCAAGCCGATTCAAAGTCGTGCTCGTTAACATAGAAACTAAACAAGGACAATTCCCTCAGATTTCGATAAATGCTACCGTCGAAGCGTTTATATTCACCAATATCCAACGCTAAGAGCACAAAATAGCGAAGCCCACGGCGACTGAATAGTCAAAGAAAGATCCAGCGCAAAGACGAGCTCGCATGGCCTGCTTACATGCTCACATGTTCGCCGCATGTCTCATCACGTGTAATCACATGTCTGCACATGTCCCTGCAAAAATCAAGCGGGGTAGCAATTTTGGTGTCCTTACAGGATTGTGGTTTTTTTTTCGGCCTATAACCGTGCACAGGAAAAACAACTCTGGAAAGCCACAGGTCAAAATTAGGCTTGCGTTCTTCGAACGCATTAAAAGAGTGAAGACGAATAGAACATATTCGTATTTTCGGTATTAGACTGGAACTAGCTTGCAGCGGAGGTTTATGCATGGGTTATATCGTTTTTATCTCTTTTTTTTAAAAAAAGAGAGATAAATATGATTTGCATTTGAAAAGACTGCCCGCGTTAGCCTCAGTTGCAAGCTAGTTCCAGTCCAATACCGAGAAAACGAATATGGCTTATTGTCAGAACAGCATACCAGTTGCTAGGATAGGATTACCTAGGATGTACTGTATCCCTCACAGGGGCTAAATCCTCGTAGTCACTTCATGCAGTGACTATGCTATGGAAAGCCAGATATAAGCGCCTGTCTATTTGATAAATCGTCAAACCTTGAATAGATACTTTCACCACAAAAGGCTTATTCTAGGCTTTTTTTTCCTGTTGTCTTAACGATTCCCTAAGTGCCCTATTTATCATTTCTGGAGATATCATGTTTTCGTTTTTTTAAAACAGGCATTTCCAGGATTAAATTAATGAATCTGAAGTTGATAACTAGAGAGCTCAGTCACGGCATTTTGAGTTACTTTTGTCACGTACAAAATTAGTTTTAAATTAAAGGAACCCTGGAAAAGAAGTTTTCTAAGATAGAAGAACACATCAAACAGGTAATGATAAACCACAAAGAAACAAAGATAGCCAAGGATGGAGAAGATTGAAACGGATCACAAACGAAGAACTTGAAAAATTTAGGCTTAACGTTTCAAGGAGCACAAACCGTGACGTAATTCCTTTAAAGGTCCCTATAAAGTTAGGCTACCGTAAGTAACTTCGAAGCGCTTCTTCCCTCTCTAATTTTCATCACCTTATGACATATTTTCTTTCTTTTGTTTCGCAACAGTGGAAACTTCTTAGAACTTAACGTGCATTTTCAAGACCTGAACATGTTTGTGCTCGAGCAACAACCCGCTTACAGTAAAGAAAGTCTGCTTGGTAAGTGTTGGGAACGAATAGTTTCTGACTTCCAGCCAAACGGAAGTTCTGCAAACATAAATCCAGATGCAGATAAAGAAAAGTATACTCTTTCATGACTCCATGGCTGCACCACATGGTAATTAGAATCAGTTAAGATGTACCAAGAGGGCATAAAGTGTAAAGGAGTTAGTCCTCCATATTGGCCTTATTCTAAACAGTTATTGAATGAGGTTTTTCTTTTGATATCCAGAATAATATCAAGGTCGAGGTAGGTGTGATCAGCCGAAGCCGAGGGCTAAGGCTGATAACCTTTACCGAGCCCTTGCTTATTCTGGATATCACAAAAACCGAATCTAAGTCATGTATTTGTTTCTTCACTGACGGAAAGCAACACAAAACGCGCGAACTTGACATGATTACCCTCAGAAATTATGCACCGCGGTCATACACGACACGATTACCCGTGACCTTGAGTGTCCTTGACATAATTATTGTATAATCTGCAGCTAGATGACGTCACAGGCGCTGATTTCGAAAATTCACTGTACGCTTTCAGCCATTCAGAAAAGAGATAGTGAGTTCAATGTATAATAATTTAGGTAACTTCTTTTAAGTTAGTTTTTAGGTCAAAACCCCACTAGGGTCTAAGAATGGCCGGCACTGTTAAGCGGGCTTTAGACATACGTGGACAGTCCATTCTAGATGAGTCGACACATGTAGTGAATTAAACGACAAAAAAGATACTCAAGCTACGAAAAGGTTAATTTAAGAGACACTATTAATACTAACGCTTATCTGTCCGTTTTTAGTTCGGAATAAGTTGCACAAGTGGATTTATTTATTTTTTTTTTTTTTCTGTTTGTCAGGTGAAATAGGCGGACAACTTGGCCTTTGCATTGGTGCCAGTATTTTGACCATTTTGGAGTTCTGTGACGTTATATTCACCATTTTGAAAATACGGTTTGGAAGAGCTGGATAACGTTCTCACACCAATTTTATATTAGCTGTAGCCCTTCTGTAAAGAGCACTCAATCGCCGCATCCTCTCAGTTATTAAAATTTCACGAAAGTTTTCGCAGCGTGATAAGATAGATATATTCTCAATTAGGATAAATCTACTTGCGTTCTACATTAACGAATGCCGTTCTATGCGTAATAGAACTCGAGAGCGAATAATCTAATTGCTAAATGGTGACTGACATGAAACAACAACAACAACAACAGAAACAGCAAAACAAAACAAACAGGCAAACAAACAGACATCGCGAGGGCTCTGGAAACGTCACTGGTTTGAAATTCGAAAATCTTACTCGTACTCGTAGTCCAATCTAAAGGTCTCTAATAATTGGGCAATTACTACAGGCAAACTTCCTTGAAATTTTCATTTCAATAGTCAGTAGTTGTGATTTTTAGGAAAATGATTGTAAGATCTTAATTCCGGTGTACTTCGTAAGTGATTGCATGTTTTTCCATAGGGAGTGGCCGCAATCAATTTAACAAATTGACGTCAGTTTTTCATGCGTCTGTCCGGTTATTGATCATGAATTTCTTCATAACATTGTTAAAGTAGCTGTGGATCCACGAGGCGATAGCCGAGTGGATCCGCTGGTTGACGCATCGCATAAATTATTAATTCATGTGTCTGTCCGCTTATTGACAATAACAATTAGCCAATGAGCGCGCGAGAATTTCTGCAGTTATTGTAAAAAATAATATTAGCCTATCACCCGCATCAATTTTCCTTGATGTTTTAGTTGGTGCTTTCAGAGATTTGGTTGGCTTCTGGTTAACTATGCTTTAATTATTAATGACAATTTTGCCAGAACTTAAGCATTAATTTATACACAACAGTACAGCTATCAGTTGTGTTTACCCAAATGGTCAAGCACAATAACAACATGAGCTGTTTTTCGACAAGGTTGAGCAAAATATCGTGATATGTCAGTGTATTATTTAAAAATAATTGAATTTTGAGACACAAACAAATCATGATACTTTGCAAAAACCGACTTCAAGAATTGTTTTATTATTCGATCACCAAGTTTGATTTTATCTATAAATCACTCTCTGACAGCTCATTGAAGCGATCCGCAATTTTTCACACGACCGCGTGGTTACAATTACGCGTGAGCAGAACATTATTTGCAACAAAACACATTAATATTAAGACGGTGCTACGAATGAGCAGACCATTTCTTCGCAGGTCACGTAGTGGCTCTCGGCAAATCAAAAGGATGGAAAAAAATGTATTGAATGATAATATTCAGTTACACTTGGATAACAACAATTTTCAGAAATCTTTGTCGGAACGCAAGCCACCAGAGCTATAGTGCACATGTACCTATGCTGTAAGAATAAATAGGTGTAATTTTAGTAATTTCCCATGTACAGTCGACTCCCGATAACTCAAACCTTCAGGAGAAATAGTAAAAGGTTCGAGTTATCGGAAGTTTGAGTTATCGAGGGTAAAATTATATAGAAAATGGCCTGAAGGGAAATGAAAATTACTTCGAGTTAGCGGGAGGTACGAGTTAGCGAGGGTTCGAGTTATCGGGAGTCAACTGTATACATGAAAATGTAGGGCACTACATTTCTGATGTATAATATGAGAGTCCTGGTTACAAGATTCTGTTAATAAGCGCACTCCCTCCACTCGTAGAGTTATCTGCATGGTGCATACAATTCCCAAGATATGACTCACATTATTACAATAAACATCACATCTAGATTAAACGTGCTGTTATTCTAAATACAATGTAATTTAAACCTATACCATTTGAGATCCATTTTGTTAAAAGATTTTGTACTTGTAGCTTTCAGTTTTCAAAAGAGATGATTTGAATTATGTTGATTGTAACAGACCAATTTTTTACATTACACTTGTTTGGTTTAGCAGTGGACAAGTGACAAACAAGTGACACGAAGCGGGCCAAAAGGACCTCAGTATTGATTTTACTGTATCGAGGAGTTACGGAACCGAAAATAAGGCAATTATCCATTGTACACATTATAAAGTGCTTTTGCCTGTGTTGTGGGCGTCCTCACTGCTGTTACTGTACTAGCTTGTGTTTAATAGAAGCAAAGCAAGAAAAAGACACGGGATTTCAGGGTCTTCCAGCGTTCGACTCGCTTCAGAAATTACTCTCATTTTATCCTTAAAACGGCTTCCGATGCCATTCTATTTCTTCGCCCTTATAGTGCAAGAATGCTACAACGTTTCTGTAAAAATAAAATTGCACGTACTGTAACGACAGAAAATCCCATATTTTTCAAAGTAGCGCATTTTGAGGTTGGAACTAATCGGTTCTACATGCAGCTAACCGGATGCACATCTATATAGCGTTAAACCTCCTGGTATTGTCAAGACATCTGTACGTATAAATTAACAAAATGAAAGGAACGTCTGTCACATTTTCAATACACTTTTTTATATAACAATATGTATTGTTTCTTATAAATGATGTTTGCAAATAAATAATGAAATGTTGAAAACATGACAAGCTCCTTTTACTGCGCATTTACCATATTGCCATTAAAACAATGTCAGCAGGCCGTTTTCCTTGAGCGCTTTTGTCACATCTGGTTTTATAATCCAGGATTTACCATTTCTAGCGATTCGCTATTTTAAACGTCCAGCATTTTCATATAACGTAACCATTTGCAAGCTTTCTGTCAAAATCGTCCAATCTAAATTCGTAATACAATCACTTCCTTAATTAGATGCGGGAACATATGGATCGACCAAGGCTTCCTTTCTGTCATAAAAAACGCGGCTGAATGTGCAAGTACTGCAGAAAATAGACATGCGAAAAGGGACTCCCGAGGAAAGCTTTCTGCCGAAAGAAAAGACTATTAGGGCCGCTGCTATAAATAGAAAATGGAGGTACTTCCTCGGAAACTCAACTCTTCATGGCTTGCAATACGTGTTTAACAGCCAGACGAAGTTTCGAAGTGTAATATGGGCTGTATTCCTCCTCATGGCTACAGCGTTCTTTGTACTTAAGTCTTCGCTGCTCCTGAAGACATACTACCGTTACGAAGTTATCTCCAAGATAACTCTGAAATACGAGAAATCACCTGAGTTTCCCGCGGTCACCATTTGTCATTTCAACATGCTGAGGAAGTCTTTCGTGAAAGAGCATAAGGCTGAAAAGGTGTTAGAGCAAGCTTTATGGTTTTCATTAAGGACCAACATAAACCGGAGCGTGGTAAATTGGAAAGAATTTGGCAATCTCAGCATGAAGTACGTGTACGAGAAAGGAGGCCATCAAATCAAGGAAATGATGAAAACATGTTCGTGGAGCGGAGAAGAATGCGATGCCAGAAACTTCACCAGAATTTTAACGCCGATGGGTCTTTGCCACACTTTCAATTCGGGTAAGTTCCGTAATTCTTTGTTTCTGAGATAAATATATCTATATATGTATATATATAGGTGTGAACGATGTTGGTTTGCCCACGATGATGCCTTGGAGAAAAGGATCCATGGCCAGTGGATACACAACGCTTCTTCTTTAAAAAATCATAGGTTGAATAAACAGAAGAAGATGCCAACTTTTCTCGTTTGTGGTCTTTAATTCAGATCGACGTTTCGCCCATTCGGGCTTCTTCAGCACTAAAAATATCAATACTCGGAATAAAATTTACAAAAAGTGAAAAAGCTTTAAATTACAAAACACTAGCTAACAAAGAGAACAATGAAATTAAAATATTTTACATAAAATCCCATAAGAATTACGTAATAATTAAAAATAGTAAAAACACCCGCTAAAAAGCAAATAAAATACAATAAAATACAATAAAATACAGCAGCAAGATGGTGTTAATTGTAACGAATCCTATTCCTGGAATTTAACTCGCACCTTTTGTTAAGTCCATGTGGTTTGAGGGTGCATCATTGAGCACACCAAAAAGCCTCTCTTGTGAGCAGACGATCATCAAGACTATTATTGCTGACGCTAAGGTTACATAACTGTTCAATAATTAAAAATTAAAAATCTGCTAGAGCATGAGGTTCTTTGTTAAAATGAATGTCAACTTCACAAGTACGTTTTTTAGTGATCATAGAAGATTTGTGGTTGCGGAAACGAATTTAAATTCATTACTTGTGGAACCAACATATTGCACATTGCATTTCTTGCACGTAACTAAGTAGATGACATTTTTAGATTTACAACCAAGAATCTGCGTAATTGGATACGTCCTGCTAGTGCTAGTGCTAGTAAAGCAATTACTTTCCTTTAAATAATTGCGTCACAGATCACATTTTTTAATGGCTGTGCACTTAAGAACGGTGCCTACTAAATACAAAGGTTTTTGCGCCTGGTTAGGAGCACGCCGAAAAGGTAGATCTTTGCAAGGGCTATTGGAATCCACAAAGAAAAATTGGGATAGCCACGCATTTTTCCGAGATAATCAGCCTTGAATCTCAGCAAAAAAGCTGACATCAGCATTTTCTGAAAAAAGAAGGAAAGGATATTTCTTCACAAATTTCCTTCGAATTCTCCTTTACAAACAGAAAAGCAAACACATTTATAAAGATCTTAAAACTGCATGGTAAATGGTAACATAAAATCCATTTTTTGTATGCTTTTAATAACAAAATCGTTGTAACAGCGCTTTTAGCGTCTCTGACAGCCTTCCTCTGGTTCAGCCAAAATACAGTCTAAATACCTTTTGCTCACAACCAGAAACTAATCACGTGTTGAATAGGCTTGCCACTTCCATTTCATAACATAAAATATGGGGGTAACCATGCGTTTTTTAAAGTTATTGATCTTTTTTTGAAAACTTTTACGGTGCCCGTTACATTTTTTCCTCTCACCTTCCCAGTAAGTAAAACATTTGCGTATTTCGCACTTGCTTTGCGCGCGCACTACGCCATCTGCAGGTACTTGTTTACAGTTGGATTTCAGTTTAATTTTCGCCAAATAACAGCTAGCTAGTTTTTCAGCTGGAAGACGTTAACAGTTAGTGGTTAGTGGTATGCTGCTATTTTGGTGTTCCTGGTCTAAGTACGGGTTCATTAACCTTGATTTGGTCACAGTTGGAAAATTTTGCTTTCTTTTAGTCGTGTACTTGGTAGCGTAGTTGATTGCGTCAGTGTCAACCCCAGCGCGCGCATGGCACGTAAACCATGCCTTGTGTGATGCGCAGAAAGTATGCGCAGTAAAAAAAAGTAGGCACCGTCCTTAAAGCAACCCCGCTGATTATCGGGCGCGCGATGTTGCTCACGAGGCTTACTGCTCAAGATTTCTTTCATGTTTTTGGTTCTACGAAAAGCAGGAATGATGGACCCTACCGGAAAAATCTTTTTTAGAGATGGTGAATCATAAATTAAGTGCTTGTTCTTCGTAATAATTTTTCCAATGGTGGGTAAGCGAGGGTTGAAATCAAGCACCAGTGGAAAAATTTGTTTGGACTCCTTAGGCTGAGGTTGAAGCAACGTTTCTCTAGAAATAGACTAGGCTTTCTCAAACTGTTGTGAAACCAAACTGGGGTTATAACCCCGGTTATATAGTTTATAAATACTTTTTCTCCGAGACCGATTTTTGTATGATCACTTCACGTTTTTTAAATCTTATTTTGAAAATGTTCTGTAACTTTTTACTGCAATTGAATATGGCAAAACGCAGACACATTTTTTTTTAGTGCTTTGGGTCCTGAAACCGAAGAAAAAACCAAATTGGAGAAAAACAAAATTCGCTTTGATTTGTAGCTTTCAAAATGTGATTCGGGCGCTCGCATTCAGTGGTCGTGAGAAATTCGACAATTCATTTTATTTCAAATTTCTTGGTATAGTTTGATAGCCAACTCTATAAGCTTTAATTTGATATAGGGGTTTTGGTATCTACATCTTAAACCGGACGCGCTACATCGCTCTCACGCGAAACACCCCTGAAAGGTATTAGGTAACCTTAATGTGGCCCAGGCTCGATTTCGACCCGGAGTCACTTGTGGTTCAGTTTGTTGTTGGTTCTCGCCTTGCTCCCAGAGCCAGGTTCTCCGCCGCCCGGTTCTCCGCCCTCCACCGAAAAACGTCTCCAAATTCAAACTCGACCAGCGCGTGAAAAGCGCGCGAAAACCAGCTAAGGCTGTAATTTGTAATTTATATATTCATTTATAATTTATTTATTAACATCACCAGGCAAGGAAGGTCGAGATATATTAAGAGTGAGGAATGCTGGATCCAAGTTTGGACTAAACCTAGTGCTTGATGTACAGCAAGATGAGTATGTTAGTTTGGTGGCGGATCAAGCTGGCTTCAAGGTCCTCATACATGATCAAGAGACACCACCTATGGTTGAAGAACTAGGTTTCGCGGTCGGCCCGGGTACGACCACTTTTGCCGCGCTCAGCAAACAAAAGGTACTTGTTGGTATAGAGCATTTACATTTTATTTCCCGGTGGACTTTCCATGAACAAACGAGTTGACATGCGCCGAACAAAATAAAATAGTATCGCACCCAGGTGTGTAAATAGGTACCGGCGAATATCATGTTGGGGGTAACCCTGCGATGGACTAGCATCCCATCCAGGGGGAATAGAAATACTCCTAGTCGCTTCCTGCTGTACAGAAACCGGGATAAGCTTCGGCCTGATGAGCGAGCTGCTTCGTAAGCTGACTTTATCTTTTACGTTGGGTGAAGATCGCCGAAGCCAATTTTATACTCTTTTCGGGTTATCACTCGCACCTTATAAGTCCATTTTTCAAGTAGAATGTGTAAGCCTTAAATTACCTTAACTCCTAGGTCATTAACCTCGAGGCACCATATGAAACCAACTGTTCCATGTCTACCATCAGCAATATTCCTGGTTTCTCTAAGTACACGACTTCTTCTTGTATGCTGACGTGCCATTCAAAGTATATAGTGGAGAAGTGTGGCTGCAGAGACATCACATTGCCCGGTAAGGAATGGGTGTTTGTTAGTTAACTAAACGAAAGAAGATAATATAACAGCTAGATTCTGGTACCCCGCTAGTGTCAGGATTAAAAACTAGTTAACGATTCCTCTGTATACAACATTTATCTTTCTGACGAGCAAGGGGTGGCATGAAGACAAACATAAAATAATTTTTTCCTAGGAGGCCACTATAGCAAGCGTTTCCTACTGGATCGGAAAACTAAACAAAAGTCGTGATGTCCCATTTCCGCGAACAAATATAGCGGCAAGCAATTATTGGGTGAGGTCAAACGAATTCAATTGACCAGCAAGCCACTGGCAAATGACATGTTTGCTGTTAGAAAAAAAAATTGCTGAAAATGCGGTGCACAAGATTTGGTTTACTATGGTGGTTTCAAACGATATCTAGTCAGAAAAAATGACCTGAAAGTAAATTTCCTAAGCAAACAAGTAACCTCAACCATCAATACAAGAGTTTCTCAGTTAAAAAGTGCAAATTACCCTTGCAGTAATATTTCGATACATGCTACCAAAGATTTAGTTTTGTATTCTGCTTTACGATTGTTGCTTCCGATCAAAAACGAACAAAACCGATTTCACCCGAAGGGTCGATGTTAAAACGACGGCATTCTTTCCATCGCCCAATGTTGTCATGTGACTTTGCCGGAAAAAGGAAAACGTTAATCAATCAATCAATCAATCAATCAACTATGCTATCAATTCAGTCTTTATTTATACAGGGTAACACCTAATAGTTACACAATTAATAAACTTGTGGCCCTCTTAAATATACAGCTGTTATTAAAAATATATAAAAACCTATATGTAAAATTATTTAGAACCTTCTGGTAAATAAAAGTTGAAAATGCATGACAGACTAGCTAAAAGGTAAATACATATTACATTAGAAATATTAAAACTTAAAACAGTACAGTGTACGAATTAAAACTAAAAATTCCCATTAGTGTCATACACGTTGTAGAAAGTTAGAGGTTCCAATTAACCGGAACATTTTTTTTTTTCTCGTCACTTTCTGAAAAGCAGCGGAAATTTATCACTCTTTCTACAAAATGGGACCCAGCGTGGGGCAAAGAAAAATTCTGAGTCCCCGACAGGAATCCAACCCATGACCTCCCGAACACCGGGCAGGCGCTCTATCCACTGAGCTACGAGAACTCATGGAGAGCAAGGTCATTTAACTGAGTTCATATATGATAGGTGTCCTGCATACTGCTAGGATCAACGCTATCGAATTCATCGTGAGTAGTGATAAGTTAATAAAGATGGTGAATTTTAAGCTCGGTAATGAAATGTGAAGGTGAATTAATCAACATGACACGAGCGTGGGACAAAGAAAAATTCTGAGTCCCCGACAGGAATCGAACCCATGACCTCCCGAACACTGGGCGGGCGCTCTATCCACTGAGCTACGAGAAAATTTCACCACCTTTATTAACTTATCACTACTCACGATGAATTCGATAGCGTTGATCCTAGCAGTATGCAGGACACCTATCATATATGAACTCAGTTAAATGACCTTGCTCTCCATGAGTTCTCGTAGCTCAGTGGATAGAGCGCCCGCCCGGTGTTCGGGAGGTCATGGGTTTGATTCCTGTCGGGGACTCAGAATTTTTCTTTGTCCCACGCTCGTGTCATGTTGATTAATTCACCTTCACATTTCATTACCGAGCTTAAAATTCACCATCTTTATTAACTTATCAAAATGGGACCCAGTTCTCCATTTGAGAACTAGCTTCATAACAAGTCTGTTATCCGAGCAAAGGAAAGTAATTTAAGTACAAGACTTAATAGCTCCATTCTTCAAATATTTTTAACTTTGTTTAATTTACTTGTTGATTTTTTTTAAGCCCTGACAGATAATGAAGTACAAGTATGTGATCTGAATGATACGGCGACATGCGTTTTTCGAGAAATGGGTAGGTGACCACAATGCACATAAGGAGCCTTTCCGGTCATACGCTACGTTTTTAACACGTCTCAGCAATGTTTTACCACTGTCCTCTTCGAGTTTTATTTCATTTCAAGCAATATACTCTGATGATTTACTAAGATTCTAGACTCTAGTCAAGATTCTAGTTGAAGTGTCCGTCTTCGACTGAAGGTTTCGTGCCGACTTTAGCGATATTGTTTTGAATGGAGATAGATTGGACAACCGCTCACCATTTCTCCAAGAGCCAAAGAAAAATACTGAAGTCTAAACGTAAAAGTGGGGTGCAGGGATGCAGGTGATCATGTACTTTAAATTACAATATTTAGCGAGGAAACCACATCAGCCTTGGCTGGTATTCATGTTTGTCCTCTATCCTGGTGGAATTGGAGTTTGGAGATATTGGTTTTTGTCGAGGGAGGGAACCGAAGCACTTTGGGGAAAAATACTCAGAGCAAGGATGAAAACCAACAACAAACTCAACCCACATATGGCACCGGGCTTGAATCGAACCTGGGCCACATTTTTGTGGGAGATGAGCGCTCTTACGGCGCCATCTCTATTCACCGCTTTCTTAACTAACACTGTGGTGAACTCCTAAATAGTTGGTTTTTTTTTTTCTGCCATTATCTTAATGCCATTCTCAAAAAATCAATCGCTTTTTTTTCTCAGAAAATTTTTTCAAGTTCGAAGGTGATGACTGTGATTGCCAAGTGCCCTGTGAGACAATTTCTTACAAACCCAGCCTGTCCTACGGTGCATTTCCTAGCAAAAGCTTCGCTTATGACAAGGCACGACAAGATTTTCCAAACACTGAAGAAGGACTCGATGGAATAGCTGATGCGCTACATGAAAACTACAGGTGTGTGTTGCAAGTGACCGTCACCTCTTGGGCTCTGTTTATTTCCAGTCCCCAAATCCACTTGCCGTAAAATTCCAGTCATGAAACATGGAGTTAGGTAACCACATATCATAGCTTAGCATTTTATTCAGCGTGGAGAAGAAAATAAATTAATACCTGGAATATGCCGCCAAGCCGCTTAATTCATGTTACTTGTTGGCTCTTAAGTTATTTAGTGTCCTCGGGTTGAAACGCTATTTTACTTTTTACTTTCTCAAACTCATTAATAATTCTACAAGTTTAAACGAAGGAAACCATATACTGAACTCTGACGGCGCTTGGCCATGGACGTCTGATTTTAATTAGAATAGATTTTACGATTTTATTTCTCCCTTTTCTCACAATTTTAGTTTCGATTGAGAAGATATTTCAAACTCTCAAGACCGTGTTTGACCTCATTTAAAAACATCTCGAGGTGCTACTCGGCGTATTTTCAACTCTCTCTCTCCGTGTGTTTAGAAATGTGGTCAAGCACCGTCTTTCGTGTTTGATATATTGCTTGTAAAGATAACAAGAATCCCTGCTGGTCTACGTTGTCACAAATAAATGCAATTTTTATCTCGAAGTCTCAGGCGCATTTAAACCTAGCACGAACAAATTATTAACGCTTGAGTAGCAGCTTATGACGCAGGAACTCTCGGTGGCGTATTGCTCTGCTCTACAGGTTTCCTATCTTTCATAATTTCTCACAGTATAGCAAACAAATCTCAACAATTAACTGGTATCTGAGATTGTTTAACCTTAGTTGAATATATTGACAAAAAAAATCAATTTGTTTCTTTCTTTTTCTTTGTTTTCTTTACGTTTTTCTCCCATTTTTGAAAGTGAGAACCGGCTTGAACTAAACGTGTATTTCCAACAAATGAGCTACGAGCTGATCAAACAGCAACCAGCGTACGATTACGACAGCCTTTTAGGTAAGTGTTAACCTCACCTTATTATGTTAGGCAAAGCGCTTTATTGCACTCTCACAGCGTCTCTCCAGGTCCAGGAGTATAAACAGTAACCTTCAAATTATTTTTTTGAAAGACGAGAAAAGGGACGGGAGGACAAGGGGGCTTCCTGCAATGGAAAGAAGAAATGCTTGTGGCTTTTCTTCGATTAGATTTCGCGCTGGCATCGATGCCACGACTTCCTCGATCATTAGTATTGAAACGGACTTTCTCTGTATGGACCAAGTTTTTACTTCACTGCACTGAGTTGAACAGATGGAACGCGGTTGAAGGTCTCCTAATTTTTAATTTTTTTTTGGGGGGGGGGGTATACATGTCCCCTGATCCCTCAAAAATTTCGTTTTACTGTCTCGCTCACTAAAGGTTCAAGTTAATGTGCAGATATCCCCTGTTCTCTTACATAGATGATAATGTATACCTGTTCCCAAAACCCCTGGGACACCCTGAAGACTCTGCGACTTTAAAGGAGAACTGAAGGCAAAAATCAATAGTTTAGACCTAGTATATTGTTGTTTTAAACTTTTTTTGCCAATTAGGCCTTTTTTTTGCTTTCACAAAATATATATTTTTAGAATAACAAAACGTATTAATCAAATAGAAACGTAACCTGCTTGCAAAAAGCCCATTTTAATGGTTTGAATTTTGCTTGCACTTTGATCTATTTGTTTAGCTTCTCTGTTAATTGTCAACACATAAAAAGCTTTCCCAACATGTTTGCTAGCAAGTCATATATCCAGTCTCTTGATCGTTTCTTTACAGGTGAGATAGGCGGGCTGCTCGGCCTCTGTATTGGTGCCAGTCTTCTGACCGTGGTGGAGTTTTGTGACGTCATATTCACGATTTTAAAGATACGATTTGGACCAGCAGACGCCTTCCTAGACCGTAAAGTAAAGCGAAGAAAAGCAATGAAAAAGAAAACGATGTCTGCTAAATAGCAACATTTGTAAATAGTACTCAGTTGATTTTTTAACTTATTGCACTGCTGTTACACTTGAACTGCACTGCTCTTAGCCAATCAGAATCGAGTAATCTTTTCAAGTGTGTTATTACGTACGAAACCATTCATATGAAAATGTGTTTTATCTGAGTGTCTATTTTCGTGCAAATCAAACTCATTTTTGACATTGAAAGGTTCACACGGACTCGCTTTGAAACCGAGGTAAAAAGCAACTCGTAAATGCCCTCCCCTCCATCGTGTTGGGTTATGTTGAGTTGAGTTTGGTTGAAGACTAAATTGATTATTGAAATTTGTCATTTTGCTAGTTTTGATGATTGATATTTCATATTTGCTTGATGCTTGTTATCTTTAAATTTGTCGATAGTTCATTATTTGCTATTCGCTGTTTGATATCTTTTAAGGTATCATGGTAGGTAGGTTGACGGTGTTTGGAAATCGCGCTCTTACGCTGGCGCTTTGAAAGAAAACCCATCAACCTATACATTTTCTGAAAGCTTAATAGTAATAGAGTACAATCATATCTTTGATATTTTCTAAAAAGTTATTGTCGCAGTGACATTGAAAGAAATACCCAGAAACACGGCTTCGCTAAAACTGGTTCGCTTCCGCGCGTGAACTATCGGAGCGGCGTGATTTACATCGGAAATGTTTTCTCACACATCACCCTCAAAAATCATGTCTGCGATTTTCCAGATGTGGTTTAGTTTTTTTTCTACACCCTCCCAAACTTTGATATTTTCAATGCGGACGTTTCCTTCTACTAAAGAGGCCATAACTTTGAAACGGAAGCGAAATTAAACAAAGCCCGACACACTTTTTCGAAGGGGGTATCCTAGAACATACCTGCCGATTTTCAGCCAATTCCATCGAAGACGCGCGTAAACGAACTAAAAATGTTCATCCTTATATGCAGTTTTATTTTATCGAGAAAAATACGAAAAACCTTTTATGAGATTGGTATGAATAGGTGTTAAAAATCCCCTCTGCACTGACAGATGTCGGCATGGGTCAGTTTACCACAACAATGGGTTATGACAGCTTGAAATAAACAGACGACTAATATTCTGGCGCGGAAACCCGTTGCAGTGAAATCGTCTGAGAAGCAACAACAAGTTAAACTGCCGTGTTTACTTTTACTTAAAAGATTTCGTCGGCGGCATTGGTATTATGTTGCTTAAGTTTAGGCTCCTTCGTTCTCTAGACATTTTTTGAAACCATGCCCCGTGAAGCCAAAAAGCATGAAAAAGAGGAAATCTCGAGGTCTGCATTGTCTACATCTACATCTGCGCTTGGCTCTCTCGTTCTGGAAGTTTCGGAATCGTGTCCGTTCTAAAACAATTTCGTGCGACTAGCACTTGTTGTATTTTGTCCTTTAGCTTCATTGGCGGGACTATTGTCCTCGAGTTCCTTCAACCATTCTTCTTGGTTACAGTGCCGAAAATGGGCAAGAACTTTTCGTCCTGACATATAGAAAATTTAACAAGAACGAAAGCTAACTTGCGATGAAACAACCAGATCGAGAACCTACGGTAGCCCACAACTGTCACGGCAAAACAAAAAGTCACGGCACTAGAAACTTAACTCACGGCAAGACAATGTTATCTGAAGGCAAAAAAAATTAACTCACGGCAACACACCATTAATTCACGGCAAAACGAAATTAACTCACGGCACAACACCATTAATTCACGGCAAAACGAAATTAACTCACGGCACAACACCCCCTATTCACGGCAAAACAGAGTAAACGAGTTGGTCAGAGGTTGGTCTGCGGTTGTCATTTGCTTTTCAAATGGTATGTCGTGTAACAGTAACACACTGCTCGCTCGGAAACCGCCATTTTTAGTGCAGTGTTCCTTATCTCGAGCTCATGATGTTTTGCAGCGCTTGTGGTTCGTTAGTCGATCAAAATGCCAACTTTTGCAGAGACTGTGGTAAGGGTACGTTTCTTAATCTCGTATTTGCATCTCTTTTAGTTCCGAATAACGATAGGCACGTGAGAAGACACTGCTTACGTCATAGCACTCCGTGAACCCGTTTCACACTGTGTTAGACGGTCAAAATCTAATATATTTCTTGAATTACTGACCGAGCTGACCAACTCGTTTTCTTTGTTCTGCCGTGAGTTAATTTTGTTTTGCCGTGAATTAATGGTGTTGTGCCGTGAGTTAATTTTGTTTTGCCGTGAATTAATGGTGTACTGCCGTGAGTTAATTTTGTTTTGCCGTCAGATAACATTGTCTTGCCATGAGTTAAGTTTGTAGTTGCGTGCACAAATGAAATATCACACCGCAATTCGCATTACATGTGACAACTGGCGGTGAATTTTAATTTGAAATGTCAACGCGCTGTAAGGGGTTAATGATATTCAAAAATAGTTTTTATGCTTTAACTTAAAAAGTAAAAAAGCCTTTCTTCCCCATTTTTTTGGCAAATTATTTGTCTCAGTCTTCTCAATTTGAACAGCCAAAAAAAGATTTTTCGCATTTTTCGTAAAAATCCACCTACCATGATACCTTAAATTAACTGATGGCAATCAACGACTAAAATTGGAAATTGCTTATTTATAGGTTTCGTTAAAAACTCGTCCCGTATTTAATCTTGTGTGGACGCTGAGATATCTTGAGCTAAAGCTAGACATTCACGACTGACAGCTGATAATTTTCGTTACTGGAAACCAATCTCATGACGTTACACGGCCGTTTCTTTTTTTATTTTCAAAGTAACGCTTCTCGGACTGCCTCGGACCACTGTTTCCGTGATCGACTATGACGTGACAAGACGAATGATGGCTGTGATTGTCACGCGGCCTTCGAAGGCGGTATTTCAGAAAGGGCTTCACAATAACATCCAAATTTCGTGTCGAACAGGGTCTCTTTCTCTTTATTAGGTGATTGTACAGTTAATTTTTCCAGCTGTGTTGGAGCTTGCCGAGAACCTTGATATTTGTCTCTTGCGTGACAAAGATTATTTATTGCAGTCTAAAATATGAATTCTGTGTAAGATCTCACGTAATATAAAGCTGACCAAGTAAGAAAATGTAGCAGCATACTTTAAGAAAAAATATCAATAAATGACATAGTTAGTTCATTGTAGATCACTGCATTTTTATTTGATTGGTAGTTCATCAGTAGTTCATTGTCAGATAGTGATAAAGCCCAAAACCAATCCATAGGTCCTCGTAACGAATGGTACGTGGAATAACTCAGAAGTACGGAATTTATGACTAGTTATGATTCGTATCTAGTCGGATTTCACACTGATCTCATAGCCAGTACAGATGATAACGTTTTCTCATAGTATTATTACACAACTGGCTTCCAATCTAAATTTGGGAATCTTCCCTGGAATGCCGTAGGAAATCCTTTAGATCCGGTCGATGAGCGTTTTCAAACGCGTCCTCAAGTCTTTCCAAGATGACCCTCTGGCAGTACTCACACTCGAGGGTACACTTGTTCTTAGACAACCAAGAGTGCAACATATCGCTTGCCTGAACACGAAGCAAGCTGACCTGTTCAAAGCATCCAAGTTCAGAGCTTCTGAACCCAAGATCAAATGCTACCGGCCTCCAGCTAAGACTCAACCTCGACGAAAGTTCAGGAAGAAAACTGCTTACTGGTAAAGACTTTCTATCGTCCGTAACGCCCGTCTCCATCGTTGGAAACAATTCGTCAGTCGACTGACTTGAGACGTCCTCCTTGATATCACTTTTAGACACTTGGACAGGACTCGAAATTACGCTAAGATCTGCATCTCTCGTCTGTGCATGAGTATCTTTTGAAGTTTCTTCCACGCTAACGCATACTTTTTTATCACCAGTTTCTTCCACAGAAAGTTTTGGTCCACAATATTCACAGTCGCTACACGGATGAATGCGGAGACGAGGCTGGGGTACAATTTGTTCTGTTGGCTGAATTACCTGAGATTCTTCACATGAGAACCTCTCTCCAGATCCAGCGTACGACTCCTCAGTTGCGTGGCTATGCGCAGATGTCGAGCTTGCACTCCTCCAGCCGTGTCGCAAATCGATATTCCAGTGCTGAGAGCCAACATCAGGGAAACTGCCATGGGATACATCATACGCACCTCTGGACGTAGCCCCAGTTATGTCCTCATGCGGAAGGCTATGCTCCGATGCGCCACTTTCTTTTCTGGTGCCCGTGTCAAAACTGTGCCGTGAACACGCACATGAACACGGTCCTCTTCCATGACTTGAGCTATGCCGCGTTGCCAACAGAGGGCTTCCTTCAGAGGCACTGCTTCCTCCCATACTCCTAGAATGTTCGGACGGGCCGCTGGCTCCACGTGATCGTGAGCTGAAGGAGCAGCTGCTTTCGGAGGCGCTGCTTTCTCCTCTTGTTTTGTGCATTGTCAGATTCTGTTGAATTCTGTCGACACTTGACAACCATTTGCCAATAACTGTAGCAGCGTCGAATCGGTTGATGCGTTCCAGAGCTTCAACCAAGTCTCTCGCTCTCAGGTCACTTTCTAGAGCACACCGTGAAAGGTAGCGATCAACTTCACTTTGTGAAATAACATTAGTAAAACCTGAAATAAAGAAAGAAGGGCTCGATGTTAACGCCACACATGTGACTGACTCACGGTAGGACAGACGGATGAACAGACGGACGGACGGACGGACAAACGGACAGACAGAAAGACAAACAGACAGACTGACTGACTGATTGATGACTGAATGACTGAGTGACTGATTGTCTGACCGACTGACTGATTGACTGAGTGATGACAATGTCACTGAGTGACTGATTGTCTGACCGACTGACTGAGTGAGTGACTGAGTGACACAGACTGACTGACCGACCGACCGACTGGCTGACTGACTGACTGACGGACGGACGGACAGACGGACGGACTGACTGACTGACTGACTGACTGACTGGCTGGCTGAATGACTGACTGACTGACTGACTGACTGACTGACAGACTGACTGACTGACTGACTGACAGACTGACTGACTGACTGACTGAATGAATGACTGACTGACTGACCGGCTGACTGATTCACTGACTGACTGACTGACTGACTTGTCTGCTTGTAGCAAATTACCGGGTACTTCCATGTCTTCATGTTCCACTGGTAAAGATCTGATCCCCAGCTGCTCTGACAATGACTCCAAGTTGTTTGAATCGGTACCGGTGTCAAGCAATTGGGCTAACTCTTTTCTTTCTCTCAGACTCAAGTGGCTTATGTGATCATGCGGCATTGTATATCTCCTGATTCCGCAATACCTCACAACAACCGCCATTTCGTTTATCCCACAGCTTTCAAGAACGACTCTGGCGCTTGGGCCGACTTCATGCAGCTTTTGATCAACTTCTTCCAATGGGTAACCCTCGAATTTCTTCCGACGCAACATCTTAATGCTGACGGCTTTGTGCACAACCTCGACTCCTCCGGCAACCTCGTCAAGTAGTCCATCCCTTATGCTTTCGATGAATTTCAAGTAGTCATAACAACGCTCTTCGCATCCTTTGGGAGCCCACACACAGCAATTCACAGCTTTAAGGCTTGAAGAAAGCGTAGCAAGGATCTCCACCGCGTCATCCGCAATCTTGATGCCACCGTGCCAAACGGGACTTTTGTGTCCAAACCGCCTTAGTAATCGAATCTGGAACTTTGGAAAGAAGCTGCATGGAAGGGTGTCTACTCTGTTTTTGCATTCCACAATACGACCAACAACGCAGAGGCTGTCACCTGAAGTACCAAACTGCGGCCAAACATCGTCCAGACTGAAGCGATTCTGCTCCAAATGGCTCGGAAAGAGGTAGTTGTCACAGATCAGGTGTTGTTCGTCCCAGGGTAGACAAACCTCAAAACGTACAAACAGCCCAATAAGTTGCTCCAAAGGGCACTCGGGAAACGTGGCCTGCAGTTCCTGTTTTTCTACCATGCCGTTTACTCTGTCGAACCGCAGAGAACGGGGGAAGTTGGCTGGCGCCAAAGCAATTCCAAAAATATGAGACGTCAGCCAATTGACGTCAAGGACGACTTTGTCACGAAGCTCTGGCGAGTTGTCATTCACAATCTGTCGGAAAAAGTTCGGTATTCGGGTCAAAGGATGTATGCCGCATGTTCTGTTTAATTTCTCTGTTTTTTGATTTACAGAATTACTTTAATCGCAAACGCATGATATACTAAAGTTCCTATTGAAGGACGGTCATTATTCAGGAATAAGAAGACGAGTTAAGAAGTTGAAAAGGTTACGTTACACTTTCTAAGATATGGCTATGTGCGAAGTAGTGCTACGGTATAATATAAAATAATAAATAATAATAATATTTAATATTTCTAAGGCGCAAATTAACATGTGAATATGATCAAATGCGCCTAACAAACCATATGAGTAATATAAATTAAACGATATGCTATGAATAGTGTGATTAATTTAAAACTAATTATTTACAATAATTATGTACATTAAACTAAGGTAACGAGCTAAAAATTAAAATATTAAAAACAAGGGATCTAGTAAAAATGTATAGAAAACATCAAGAGCTATTCAAACGCTTTTCTAAATAAAAATGTCTTCAGTTTGGACTTAAAATGGTTAAAATTGTCCTCATCTGTTATCGCACACGGCAATTTGTTCCAAAGTGATGGTGCAGCAGCAGTAAATGCCCTGTCACCAAGTGTTTTCTTCGTTTTCCTGGATGGTGGTACTAATAAAACTTGAGAATTAGAGCGAAGACCATACCGGGAGGGATTTTTAACACGAATAAGATTACAAATATAGTCCGGTGCCTGGCCATGTATGGCCTTAAAAGTAATTATTAAAATCTTATAAACAATTCTGAATCTGACAGGTAACCAATGTAAAGAATATAATACAGGAGTAATGCGACTAAAACGCGGAGTCGAGCAAATTAGCCTAGCAGGTGCGTTTTGCACACATTGTAGCTTATTAATATGAGTGGTCGGTAAACCATGGAGAAGACTGTTGCAGTAATCAATGCGTCCCATTATGAAGGCATGCACTAGCACCTTGGTAGACTCAACCGTAAGAAACTTCCTAATACGTCTAATGTTATGCAGATGATAAAAAGCAGCTTTACATGTCTTCGTAATGTGTGTCACTAGACTGAGGTTGGTATCAAACCAGGTTCCGAGGTTGCTTGCAACAGCAACAGGGGCAACACTCACATCACCCACCGATAACTTCTCGATGTCCACCTTGCTAAGCTGTTGTCGTGTACCAATTATTAAGAATTCGGTTTTGTCGTCGTTTAGCTTTAACTTGTCAGTAATCATCCACGCTCTGATTGCCTTTATGCAGAGTTCCATTGCTTCGATTGCATCAGATTGACTTGATGTGGTGTCGGGCTTGAAGGACAAGTAGAGTTGCGTGTCATCTGCATACGCATGTGCAACAGGTAGATGATCCTTTATCACCTCAAATAGCTTGCTAGAATAGATCGTAAATAGCAGGGGTCCCTGACATGAGCCTTGAGGAACCCCATGTGGCAGCTTGGAACTCTCAGAGAGACAGCCGTCTAAAAAGACGCTTTGCGATCGGTCAGAAAGGTAAGATTTAAACCACTTCAGAGCCGTTCCTGTGATACCAAAACTCGACTGTAGACGATGAAGTAAGATTTTGTGGTCCACCGTGTCGAAAGCCGCACTGAGATCTAGAAGAACTAGAAGTGTCACGTGCTGGCGGTTCATATTCATTAGTATATTATTCTGGACTTTTAGGAGCGCAGTCTCGGTACTATGACATTTACGATATGCAGACTGGAGAGGAGGATACAGGCCAAGATCCATCATGTGGTTGTACGTCTGGTCAAACACAGCGCGTTCTGTCAATTTTGATAGGAATTGAAGATTACTCACAGGTCGAAGGTTTTTAAACACCGAATCAAGGCCAGCCTTCTTTAGGAGGGGGTTGACAAGAGCTTACTTCCATTCACCAGGAAAGTAGCCTGAGAACAGCGATGAGTTAACTATGCGCCTGATGACGGGGAGGAGCACATCAAGACAACCGACGACTAGTGATGTTGGCATGGGGTCCGTTAGACAAGACTTCTTAGCTGACGTCTGGATTAAAGCCCATACATCATTCTCAGTAAGAGGGTGGAAGGCGCTTAAAGATAAACATGTTGGAACTATTGTGGGTGATTCTGCTATTTTAAACTTCCAACTATAATGGAATGCCTTCGAGTGGTTTTTAAACATTGTTGGTGTTTGTAAGTTGAGTGTCACTACACGATTAAATAGAAAGTCGAAAAGGTTTCAAAAGGATAACCAACATCATAGAAAACGAAAAAATATACACTATGCTAAGGAGAATCAGAATATCTATGTTGATATCCGCTACATTAGCCAAAAGATCACCCCTTTGTCTTAGAATTGATTTTGAGCTTTACTTTGCTGAACATTAATGAACTCATTTAACTTCAAAACAGTCTTAATAAGTTAACAACTAACTTAAATGAATAAATAAATTAATAAATTAATTAATTAATTGATCAAATGATTTTATTATGATGCTCTTATCTATCATTACGTGTATAGCAAACCCTCTTTAAACCAAGGTACTGCAAGTACAATGCTGTTTGTTGTCGTTTGTGAAGTTATCTTTTCTCTTACCTCTACACTCTCATTAAGGTAGAAAGCAACGTTTCTGGCCCCCTTCTCATCAGCCGTTTTGTTGATTTCTTTTACTTTCTTGACAAAATCCTGCCAAGATATTACGGGGAACGAGGCCCTCTCCTTTGCCCACGCACGAATACGAGGCAACAGCTGGGCACAAAAACGAGGTACGCGTTCAGAGGTCTGGAGAGAGATCAAAAGAACCACAATATGAAAAGATATCAATCACATTTGGGTGTAAAGGTGGCGAATTCAATAATTTCGATAAGTTGTCAGACCGCGAGATTTATGTCTTTTCTTCAAGACCGAGCCTCTTTTACCCTTGTATAAGACATCGACACTTTGAGAAGATGTCAAGAAGGCGTGATCCCTGAAATTTGAAATAAATACGTAATATTGATACGAAATATAAAATTTGACCAATGTTTTCATGTAGGGATCCGATGGACAGATTGGCAGGGAAGCACGTGATAACGAAAACGTTGAACCCTATCACATCGGTGTAAGAAAAATGTAATGCCAGCGTTCAGTACAAAATGAAAATTCGAAAAATTAGCCGCCGTCGTTCGCGCTCTCAAAATGACGCAGAAGTTAGTCATTTCACGTTGTTATGTTATAGAGAACGCTAAGAAATGTACAAAGAGTTATAACGCACGTGCACAGCCATTGATCTGCTCAATTAACCTTTTGTTTGGTGGCGTTCTCGTTGCCGTTGCCCTCGTGGTTTGGTTAAAGGCCCCAGCTAATGAATCAAGAGAGAAACATCACCTTGATTATTTTCGCACGGAGTTCTCCGAGGCAGTCACGCAGCGCACTGAATTCATGGCCACCCGGGTTGGTGCAATCCAGCACCATAACTTTGGGATAAAAATTCAGGTACGCCTGGAAGCCATCCATTGCCATTCTGAAATAAGTTTTGGCTCGAAGCTGAGGATCACCGTCCACCTTGTCAGCGTGTGACGCGATCAGGACGACCTCCGGTCGATAACGAAGAACTCCGCATTTTGTCTCCCTTGCCTTCAAGGATCCTAGATGATGAAACAAATCATCCTCGACTTCACTGTCCTTTTTACTCAAGTCGAATAAGACCAGAGAAATTGACGTTTTCTTTCCAATGAAGTATTCGTTACTTGTGAAGGCCCATGTATGTCCCGCCATGTCCATTTTACGGAACTTGCCAACCCCTGGTACGTTGATGATGCCAACTTCTATCCCTGCAGTTCTTGATGCCATATCTTGGCTTGTGTCCGGTTGTTCGTGCCTGAATCGGAGCTGAATGGATCTCATTTGCAGTTTTTCCACGAGGGTCGTCTTTCCCGCGTTGACGGCGCCGCAGACGTTCAGAGTGACGTAGGAAGGCGGGTCTGATCCGTCCTTGAGAAGGGAGCAACGGACCTTGTAACTCTTTACGGTAAAAAAAAAATGGAAAAGCACAGTTATCTAGTGAACACAGGTATTGAAGAGAAACGCCAGTTTAAAAAAAACATAGAATAACAAAAAGCAACACTGTCAGCAAAAACTCCCAAAATTACGTCCATTAACTACTGTCTTGGATAGCTTTTAGGTACAATAGCAAAAAAAAAAAACGCGCACGGAAATTAAGTTCACGTGGTCCCTCGTCTCCCGTATCTGTCACATGAGGCCTCATGGCTAGTCAAATGAGGCATCGTGACCTTTGCGTCACATGAACATCAAAAACGACGACGCAAGAGTGCAAAATTACAGTTCATTGCTTAAAAAAGCCAAATGCTGCGAACGGCCCGTTTGGGGATGAAGGTAGACTGTACCCTGCCTGGCAGACGTTTCCTTTCCATTTTCCAAGCGGGAAAAACGAGACGACGAGCGAGCAAATGAGCGCGCCTAACGTGAACAAAAAAAAGAGGGGGGGGGGGTTAGAAATGGGGAGTGAGTTAACAAAAAAAGAAGGAGGAGAAGGGTTAGGGGGTGCATTTCCAGCTCATTATTTTATCTCACTCGCTCACAGTTTCTTTTCTTTTGCGCGCTTTTGGAAATGTACGCCTTCTACGCAGGCTACCCGGGGAAGGAAACGTTAGCTTCACTTTGAAACAAGATCTCAAAAAAGGTATATATATCAGCGTTGCTACCCAGCCCATTCCCCCTAGTGATTTCGACTCTTGTTACGTGTGTCTGTTCGTTTAATGTTTGTTTGTTTGTTTGTTTGTTAATGTGATGATTTTAATTCTTAATTATTAATGCATACATGTATACATGAATGTGAGTAATTCTTGTTCATTACAATTCAAAGAACAAACAAAAAAATAGCCTGTCGAGCCTGAACAACTGACGTCAAGGATTGTTTGGGAATCATACCTGTATTAGCTTTACAATGTCCCGGTGCTTGTTGGCTTTTGCCCAGTCCTCTGCATCCCACACCTGTCAGTCAAATACACCATTTTAAGCCATAGATGTGATCAACTTCTAAATCCCCATTACTTTCCATAACAATATCAGAATACATTTTGCCCTCAGGAGCATTTTTCCGTGTTCATGTTCTATAAGCAAATCATCATTCTATTACATTTGTGGTATCCTAAATATAAAATGCAGGGTGGTCTGGGTTGAGTGGGGGACAGAGGGGGGGGGGGGGGGGGAAGGGTAATCCAATATACAAACTATATGGGCATGTGCCCCTGTGAAGGGGTTTTCAGGCAGTTTAGTCTGGGATAGGGTATAGAAATCAGACAGTTTTGGTCTCGAATAGGGTATAATGTACCAATAAAGTGGCCAGTACATAAACAATTCTAGAACAGGGTTCTTTACCCAGGGCTCTATTCTGAAATTGAAACTCAGAAGTCAAGTGACTAGTAAGATACTAGTTTGGTTAGCTTATGTTGGACTTCTATTAACAGTGAAAAAGTTTCTTTATGGAAAATAGGGGGAAGGGATAATGGGCAGATTGGGTGATTACATTAGGCGTTTTTAACACCAAGTCTAGAACGGGGTTGCAAAATCAAGTTTATTGGGATCTTAAGTACACTGCCTGGTAAGGGCTTCAGTATCCCAAAGTGGCCACTAACTCAGGTTTCATATCAAAAGTACTGTTAGTAATACCATGTTCCCAAGCTTGGAAACAGCATTCACATCTACTCCAAAGTCCAAAAGAACAATGCAAGTGTCCACATGACCATCTCTAGCAGCATGAATCAGTGCTGTGAAGCCATACTACAGTTTGAAAATGATCAAAATTCTGCATGAGACATTAATTGGGAAGTAAGATGGGGTTACCGTTGGGAATCAAATATTCACAACAACAAAAAACATCATTCACTAGCAGCTGCAACACTGGTCAACATAGCTTTAAATTTTATTTATTACAATAATAATAACCTGCCCAGGACTGATGGCCCAAATTTCCATGCAATCACCATACTGCTATTAAATACGTGATTTTCTAGACTTTTTTTTAACAAAGCACTTAACACTGCAGAAAATAACTCAAGTACAACACTAATTGCAGTATGAACTAACACCAACAAAACAATTATAGAAAGCTTACACTTCTTGATTGTTAACAGTTAATCATAAATCAAAGAATAGAAATGGCTGTAATATTTCACTCAATTCAGGTAAATGAATGCAAGCTCCTGTATCTATAGAATGCCTGTCAGTGTATCGATCAAGGATAATTTTATAGCAAGTAATATTTTAAAAAGAATAATGTCACTCAATAAAATTGACTAATCATATATTGGCCTTAATTTACTTCCATTCCCAGAGAATTATAATTTAAATCACTTGTAGGGGTTGGATACACAGATGAGGGGATGCATGGCTGGTGTTGATGCCATGTACTCACAACATCCTGGAGGTCAATTTTGGCTCCAGACTCCAAGAGCAACTTGCAGGTGTTACAGTGACCATTATGGGCTGCCCACATCAACGCAGTCTCACCTTCCTGTGACAAAACAAATTTCTAAAGTGACAATTAATTCTTCACACTGTATTGTTTTGGACTGAATCATCCATACTCCACCACAAACAAAAGGATCTTGGTTTAAAATCCCCTTGCTCTTGCCCTTCCCCACCCCACTGAAAATTCTTGATAACATCCCAAAGAAGATCCACAAGGATTCTTGGAAGGTTTTCTCCTGAACAAAAAAGTTACCACCAGCAAGGAAAAAAATCATACTAGTTACTAAGTAAACATTGACAAGAAAAAAAAAACTGAAAAAAAACTCATTGCTAACAACAAGAATACAGAATCTTTAAGTTACTTACAACATTTCATTAGAACAAAAAATGTTAGTCTAGCCATTTACTTACCTTTGTTTGACTATTGACATTAGCCCCTTTGGATAACAGCAGTTGACATACTTCAGTCTTGCCATATCGTGCTCCTAATATTAATGCTGTGTACTTACTCTGAAAATGAAAGATAATTAATTATCATTACACAGCAAGCATAGAAAAATCTATTAATGAACACCTTGTAATAATTAACTATTCAATTATTTAGCATCCGTGTTCTTGGGGACCAGTCAAAAAGTACTGGAGGGGTGGGTCGGAGCGGTAAGAGGGTGGGTCATCAGTTTTTGAGCCCCTGGTATTAGGTGGATTGTTCCATTTTTAGCTACCCACGAAGGGTGGGTCAATCTATTTTATAACTGCTTACAGGAATTGGCACACATTTAAAAAATAATTGTTTGTACAGGTAATCATATGGTTTCGAGTTGAATTTGGAATTAATTTGCATGAGCGAGTTTTTCAAGAAACTGAAATTGCATGAGCCGCTTTGGCAAGTGCAGTTTCAGCTTTTTGAAAAACTCACAAGTGCAAATTTAAATTCCAAATTGAACAAGAAAACCGTATGATTACTTACTAATAATATAAACATGAAAAACTTTGCGTGGAGGAAGTGCCGGAAGACCTTTCTTGAAGCCATTTTTTCTCATTCTCATTCACTTTTTTCAAAGTTTCTACACAAAATTTTCCTTTGATTGTCTTTAATTCTAGACGGATCATTGTGCCACACAAACCGAAGCCGGAGGCTGAGTGTGCAAGGTTTTTACGGTCAAGTGTTTTGTAGAGTTTACGGACTTGACTTGAAAGTTATAAGTTAAAGGAAAACAATAACATTTTTTACATGCTTTTAAACTATTGTTATTAAGGAATGTATATCTAAAACATATTAAATAATTACACCACAAGTTCATTCTGCTCTGTTTACTTATCTGCCAAGTGCTCACTTATGAGAGGTTAAAAACAAACAATTTCAAACTTTTAGCTCTAAAAGTGGTTGCAGTTGCTTACGAGAAATTGTCGCTTACAAGAGGTTTCATTAATATTAACGTAATTTGACTTGAAAACTTTCGGTATTCAGGAAAACTGGTTGCTGAGGAGAGGTAGTCACTTATGAGAAGTGGTCAGAACCAGAGGTTTGACTGCAATCTGTTAGAATAAACTTCCAGGATCAATTACCATTTGATCATTGTATCGATCATGACCAATTTGCTCAAGACTCTGTCTTCTTCCTCCTACTATCCCCACCCCCTCCTGCATGGCTGCCCAGCCCCCCACCCCCAAAAAGCAACAACCACCTACCACTGTGCAGACATCAACGTCAGCACCATGTTCTATATACAGCTTGCATACATCAGTCATTCCACTTTTTGCTGCTTGCATCAGTGGAGTCCGGAACCACTAAAAATAAAGGATGCAAAGTTGGATTAAGTCTTGTCTACCAGTGACATTGTATACATCATGAAGCACTCAAAAGACTTTTTCTCTCTCCCCCCCTCCCCCCGCTCCTCCCTGCCCCTCTACTGAGAACACTTTTTAGCATTATCACAAGTCATATTAATTTATTTCGTGGGTCTACAACAACAGCAAAAAAATTACATCTTGTTTCCATAGTCAACAAGCTAGTTATCAGAAATATACAGAGGATATTACACGGTGGCAAGAAGATATGAATTTTATGTTCGAGTGGCAAGAACATGTACAATATCTCATAAGTGAGTGCAGTGAACAAGTGAGATATTGTTCTTGCCACAGGAACATAAAGTTCATATCTTTGAGCTAACATGTAACGTTCTTTCTATTATTCCAAAGATTAATGAAGATTTCCGAAGATTGCCGAAGACTGCCAAAGATTGCCAAAGACTTTCACGGAAGACCCGAAGATTTTTTGATCATACACCAAATTAAGTACATCATTTAAGAGACAAACTTGATATCAGTGAAATCATCGACATCTTCACTAGTGAGGATATGGAAAACACGCCACTTGAGTCCCAGATGTGGTTTTGTATGAATTTTACAAGTGGTGTATTTTCTATATACATAATAAGATATAGTCATGGAGGATATCTTAGGGAGGTGTGAGGATATGAATTTTATTTTACAAAAAGGCACAGCGAGTGAGTAAAACATTGTTTAAATATGAGAAAATAAAGTTCATATCTTCAGCCACCACATAATTTTCTTTTTATTACACAGACAATTACTGTCTTTTAGCACAAACAACTGAGTGTGAAAAAGCGGGAAATGATGTCATCAATGTCCCTACTAGTAAGGATATGGAAATACACCATTCAGGTTCCGGATGTAGTTTTGTATGAATTTTTGTGAGTAGAAAGTATATTTTCCAATAAAATACTTGTCTCCATATCATAAAAAGTGATAATTAATGATTCTAAAGTCAGACAGAGATAATTAAAAATTTAAATATATCAGCTTACTAAATCACTGCCTGCTCTCCAGTTGACATCTGCCCCATTTCTTATTAATTCCCAACATCTGTTCACATCTCCTTTCTCTCCAGAATAAAACAGCTTCTCACTCAATAACTGACCCTGCTGAGAACAGAATTATATTACGACTATATTCTCGAGAACAATCAATATATTAATTACCAGTAGGGGTGTTCATCTTCAATTTGAATAGGGTTTCCATTATGGCCTTTCGAATACAAATATTTCAATTTGATTATGCAAATTACTTTCTTTACTCAGAAATCTCTGGGCATCTTCAGTTATGATCTGCTGTCTTCTTCACAAATCAAAACCCTCCCTCATGATACAAATCCCAAGCCAGTGATTCAGGAAAAAAATAGCAAGAACAATACTGGGGGGGGGGAAATACTCCCTTATATATCGATCTCGCTATATAGGTATGTGCGGCCCCAAAGGGTATGGTTTTTTAGTTGTTTTGGTCATAAATAGGGTATCAATTTTGGCCATTTTGGTCATAAGGGATGGTTTTTGCACTCTAGTCTTGAAATGCTGGTATGTTTTCTTATAAGAAGCTTCTTTTTCACCATCATCGATAAGACCATGAACAAAAGCCCTTCACAATGGGTGATTCCAGAAAATATCCGTACCATATACCACAGGTGGCATCTTAGAATTCCAAGAGAGAGGGGGGTTTCTTAGACTGAAATTCTGAAGGCATGGAGGGTACTCACAGTTTGGAATTCCAAACTCATTGGGGGGGGGGGGGGTTCAACCCTGAATTTCCAGAGGGGGAAGACGGTGAAAGCTTCGCCTGAAATCGTTGATCTGATAACTGTTCCAGTTTATAAATCATCAAGCACGAACCGACCATGGAAGGAGGATAAAGATCGATCAGGATGGTGTCAGGGATCATGCAGAAAAGTGAGCAGATGGGTGGTACAAGAAGCTCCACATCGAAGAGGCCTTACAGTTGATAGATTAGTAAAACATAACACAAGTCTGTGTTTCTTTCCTATCTAAAATTGTCGATCAACAATCTTGTTCCGAGAGAAAAACTCGCGCTAGTCTCTTGTTTCCAAATGGAACATCTGACAGATTTGTATGCTGCATTTACTAGCAGTCAGCAATTACTCAATGAACGCAATTTTCAAGATGGCGGGTGACAGCACATAGTGAACTCTACTTTTGTCTTCCAATGGTATCAATATGATCTACTCTCCTGAAAATATGAAGCTTAAAAGAGCTGTAAAATTTTATTTGGTGGTAACCAACTTATAGATAACACTTAGAAGGGAAAGCTACAGTGTACTTTATTTAACGTTAACAAACTTGAGTTGCTTGTTTGCTTGACCGAAAATTGTGAGCAGAATTGTCTTGGAGAGAGAAAAAAGTTTCCCATTTGCTGGAAGTTCTAGGCAGTCAAACAGGAATTCCAAAGGGTATGAAAAAAAAATTGGAAATTTGAAAGGGGAGGAGGAGATTTTGGAATTCAGAGGGCATGGGAGGGTAGAGCATTTTGGAATTTCCTAAGGCAAGGGGGGTCAAAATGTTCATGCCACCCATTGTAAGGTATGGATATTTTCTGGAATCACCCAGTGCCTGCCAGGTCATAAATAGGGTAGGGAAAATCGCAGATTTTGTCATAAATACCCCATTTTTCTGGCAGTACCCCCGTCCCCCCCCCTCCCCCGGGAGGGGGGGATATAGTATTGGTCACACAGCAGGTGAAACCTGTAGGAACAGGCTCCCGGCGAGGATGGAAAAAAATTTGGCGAGTGCAAAACAGAAGAATTCGGAGAGCGAAGCAATCGGGACGGGGCAGGGGATCCACAGGGGATGCGAACACTATTATCAGCTTTAAGAATAAATGTGCTGTTATTTACCTGTGTTCCTGTGTCTTTTTGAGTCGTTTAGAAGGAATTTGAATGAAGCGACAGCAGTTTATATTTCCGAATATTATCTCGTCTGCCACTTTGTAATCATGACGCTCCGATTAAGTCGCAAGTTTTTAGCGAGGGGAGAGATTCACAGGTTTCATAACGGCCGCGCGTTAATAGTTAACGGCGTTGATCGAGACTTGAGGCGTAATCGGAGCGTCTTAATTACAAAGCGGCAGGCGAGATAATATTCGGAAATGTAAACCGCCTTCGCTTCATTCAAATCCCTTCTAAACGACTCAAAACGACACAGGAACACAGGTAAATAACAGCACATTTATTTCTACTGCTGATACAGTGTTTGCGTTACCCCCTGTGCGGGCTCTCTCGCTTTATTGTGGCTCACCGGGAGCCTGTTCGCAGGCTATAGCTCGATCAACGGGAGATGCGTACATGTCAGGTTCTAGCTATCGAGACATCCACGCGAAAAGCATTTCGATTCAACATGCGTATTGTACTACTCTCAAATATTCAAACATTACAAATTTGTAAAACAATTAAAGTACTTCCCAGCTAAATTCCAGCCCAATATTTCCAAAGAGGAACATGTTACGAGGAGAAAACAACTGCATCATAACATCCTAAGCCAGAAGCTCACTTTTGAAGAAGCTTTAAAATAATTATGTCAGCTTTGCCATTATAAGCTACTTACCTTTCTCTCTGAATCTGGGCACTCGTGCGACCCTTGACGGTTGAACTGCATCGCTGATTCGCACTATTCAGACTATTTCACTTTCCCGCATTCAGACAGCCAGCAGCTTTTCAAAATTCCATAAACAATCACAGTTATTTCTGAAGATCATCAACAGTTAGCAAGAAGAAATCGCAAAATTCAACGCTGCTTCGCCTTCCACCGTCCCTTAATTTGCATTGTTATTGCTTTTGTACAGCACGAATGGGAAACTGGGACACCCCAATAGTACTGTACGTAACGTCTATTTTTAGAAATTGACAGCACATATGTGCTGAGGAGTAAAATAAATACGCGGAAAGAAAATGCCTTTAAAATCTATCTTGAGCCGTCGGGGTAGTGAAAGAATAAATAGAACCATTACACGAATATTGTCGGTAAAATCCAGCTACCTTATTACATGAAATTTTCGCGAGTGAGACACACTATTTCTTTTTCAATGTTATTTAACATGTCCCTGAATTTGATCAAACAACTTAATGTCCAAATAAACAGAAACGCAACTGATTATGTAAACAATAACAAGAAAGATGTTCTCACAGTGTCTACAAGGCACGGTTTGTAGTTCATGCTTGAATTCAAGTCACGTTTTTAGTGGTCAACGTTTGTAGTTCATGCTTGACATTTAGTGGTCAACTGACCTCATTATCCATGTACATTAAATATTCCTTTCTGCAGACTCCAAAGAGAAAATGTTGCCTTTTAGTTTCCTGACTGATGCTGTTTAATTGTTTACGTAAATGTCTTGATACGGATCAACAGCCGGTAGCACTTCTTTTCCAGAGGCGACAGTAAGAATGGAGGCATCTACCAAGAACGTTGAAGCAATTGAAATTTAAGCAACTGGTGGAACAGCACCACAAGGAGCCAGTAAATGGACAGTTTGAGGATTGTACAAAAGAAGTGCTACCTGGAGTGGAGACGCAAAGCAGTAGTGATGAAGAGGACCAGAACATTACCACAGAATAGTTGAAAATGATTGTTATAAACGTGTGTAATGGTGATAAAGTCGCTCTTTTCATTATTGACATAATGTGAGTCACTTAATTTTCGCGCCCTGTTAATTTCGCGACATTTAATTTTCGCGATTTTTTTTAAATCACGAAATTCGCGAAATTAACGTGTCGCGAAAATTTCATGTAATAAGGTCAGTCGTGGGGATGCCAAAGAGCGAGTCGGAAATATACCGGAAGTGTAAAAAGCCGCCGCCTAGCTTCTCGGAAGAACGGGAAGTAATTTACATGCAAAATTGTTCAAGTACAAAGTACAAGTGATGACAGCAGCCATTTTCGTTTCAGTTGAAAACTACTCCTTCAAATATATCCTTTTAGGAATATTTCTTTCTTTTTTTTTTTTTTCCAGACCGGAAAAAACAAACAGCGCAACGAGTCGCCCGCCGACTCTTGAACTTTGCAACTTGCTAATTTCGGATCTGTCATGACTCATCAGCGCATTAATCTGATTAATTCAACAAGAATCATTAGCAATGTAAATAGCTATCTTCTTTTGGCTGGGAAATTGTATTAATCTCTTGACTTATTTAAGCTCCGTAAGCAAAATTTTTATCCAAATTTAGTTTCTCGAGGGCAAAAGTACGTACTGTGACCACAGCTTGTCAATCAAAATGAAAACTTGCTCATACAAGGTATAAATTTCAAGGGTACATGTAGGTCATCTAATTAAACTTAAGTAGAAATTTTAGATGCTCAGAAGACATACAAAGTCATGTACATTTCTAAACGCATCAGGCCTAAAAATTGTTTCTACTTATATATCCAGCCTCATGTAGATCCGAAACCCTAGCGCTAAAGTGGCGGATCCATACCTTGATCTAAGGGGGCGCGGGGGAAGGGGGGCGGTTTGTTTTGTTTGCCCTGCCGGTTTTTCTTCCTTCTGTCATTTTTTCTTTTTTTACTCAAAATAGGGGGGACGGACCCCCGGGCCCCTACCCTAGATCCGCCACTGCGCTAACCCGTCAAAATAATTACGGAGGCAGTTCAGGTGGTGTTAAAAATATGTTTTGTTGTTTACACTGTGAAATTATTCCGATTTGTTTTTCATTGTTTGACCTCACATACAAAAAAAAAATTGGAGGAATTTGGAGACGCAATGATACGTTTTGCCAAGAAAACGCCTACTTTTTGATGCGTTTTCGCCTATCGTCCACATTAAAACGACCGAAAACGCTAATGAAAAACGGAGGCTTTAGAAAATGATTTTAAAAGTGGAGTCTTTTGAAAACGTATCGTTTTGGAAACGCTCCGTTTCCAGTGTTGAAGGCATTTAAAAAAGGTGGCGAAAAAAGATCGTCACGTGCTGTCGTTCCCATCAGTCGTTGTGGACGATAGTCGAAAACGCATCAAAAAGTATGCGTTTCCATACGAAAATGGATTAGTGTACTGGCAGGCGAAAACAAAACGAAAACGCTAGTGTTGTCCAAAATATTTTGTGACGGAAACGGGTACTTTTCTTAGAGCCTTTTCCACCATTCTGGCTGTGCGCAAATTGGAGCGAAAGCGAAAAAAAAAATCGACGAAACAGGGCCAGGGTATCCACCACTCCCTGCTTTACCGATATCTTTGCTCCCTTTCCAATTTGCCAGAATGCGCAAAGGGCTCTAAGTACGGGATCGCTAGCATGCTACGAAGCTAGTTTTCATTCCACAGTGTAATATGTGAAACATACAGGCTGGCAAAGGGCGACACATCTTAAGCATCACAGCTTCCTAAATCTTTCACCACCTTGCATCCGTATCGTATCACTGTAGTCGGGTCAGGAATAGAGGAAATCCACTTTGCCCGTATTGGCCATGATTTTTTGCCCAGAAACTAGTAGTTTCTCGGCATACAGGAGTGAGAAAACCTTCTGCGCGTCTACACTAATGCGTTCCCGTTTAAAAACGCATACTTCTAAATGCGTTTTCGCCTTTCGTAAAGCGCCGGGAAACGCTGATGAAACCGGAAACTTTCGAAAACGCATCATTTTGAAAACGCTCCGTTTCTGTCGTAGATAGATGAAAACGAAGGCTTTAGAAAATGGTGAGGAAAAAATCGTCCGATACGGTCGCTTCCATCAGCGTTTTCGGCCGTTTTATTGCGGGCGATAAGCAAAGCATGCGTTTTTGAATGAAAACACATTAGTGTGGAGAGGTGAAAACAATACGAAAACACTGGTATGGGCAAAAATATATATTTTGCGAAAACGAAAACGAATACTTTTAGGCCTCGACCACACGAATGCGTTTTTAATGTTGTTTCTTTTTTTTTTTTCTTTTTTTCTTTTTTTTTTTTTTTTTTCTTGTTTCCAATACCTAAGGGAGTACATCAGCGTGCTGATTTCCCAAGTGCTATGGTCGATGAGAGTATAGACCAAGAAAATGACATCAAATAACCTCTAACACGATGAACAGAAAGTTTCGGAAAACTTAACGAATTGTCCCGACTTTTCTAAGAAACCGAAACCGGCAAGAAGTAATTTTTTTCGAAGAACATGTGGTCTTCAATAAAGGAAACGTCATCTCACACGCGCGCTTTCGCGCTGATTTTCCTTCTAGGACGTTGATGAATTTTCGATACCATTGGGAAACGAACTGACAAGTCGAGCAGATTCAGTCAGTTTCCTGAAACAAGGACAGCTCATTGTTTCATATTAGAGTTTTGAACTAACCAAAATAGAAAGCGAAACAACTAACAATCTTAAACTAAGTTCAAATTACTTTGATTCCCGGACGGAATCGATCCATTTATTACTACGTTCCAAAACTGGCTTGTTTCATCGTGTGAATCTGAAAGGCAGCACGTGAGTCACAAAATCTACCTAAAAAGAGGGCCCCAATAGGTGTGGCGGGATGCGGGATTTGGCTTCTTTTCGCCGTGATATTTGGGATTTGAGCAGAAAATGGGGGCGGGAAGCGGGAATTACAAATACAAGCGGGAGAGGGATTTCGTGTTGTTATGGGGTTGGGATGTGAGATTCGCAAGGGGAACGGAGGGGGATACGGGATTTCAATTCTTTCGTGACCTGATAAATTAAGCAGCGCAGAAACCGCAAGCTGGCAGAAACCCGGGCAGAAAGGAATCTTTGTGCGTATAGCTGTGTCAGGTTTCAAGTAATGAATAGCAACGGCCCTGTACCCTGTCAGGTCAGGTTCTGTCAAACGTATCCTTTATCGCTTGACTATGTTAGCATCGTAAAACTGTAGCGACATTTTCGACGCTTGCGTCTGTAATCCTGAGGCCCCGATCCTTTCTAGTTTTTTAGCCAGTTTCGACCTTTCCCAGAGCGCTTGGCTTGTTTTGGCCAGGATGGCCACACCGGATGGCGGTGGCAGTGATTTACCAAAGCATAGAACATAGAAATATAACTGTAGCAAATTTTGATGTTGGTTCGAATTTCATCCGTTTCGAAGAAAACGTAGTGAAAACTTTTCACGGTGGTCTTCCCGATTTGAAATACTAGCCACGTGCAGTAAAGCACGTTTGTCATCCTTTAAACGGGAAACACGAATGTTGTCTTGTTGAAATATATCATATGTATCTCGGTTTAATGCAAGCTTTCTCGAATGAAGTAACCTTAACAGCGTTTTACTTTAAGCCAAATTCTAAGCGTTTTGCTTTTGACAAACAACCTGTGGGAATTAACACGCTCAATAACATACTACCCTCGCTGTGCAAAGAAGCAGGCTTTAAGCGCAAGACTAGCCACTGTCTTAGAGTAACTTGTGCATCTAGCTTATTTAACGCAGGTGTAGAAGAGAAGCTACTTAGGGACCGGACTAGTCATCGGTCAAACGGCTTTATTTAAGTATGAAAAGATGAGTGAAGTTAAGTCTGCTGAGGTTTCGGAGGTGTTGGCGCCTAAGAGCAGTCAGTACTGGCAATGAAGAAATGACTAAAGACACAGACTGTACTGTTGAAATTCGTAATACGAAGAGTTCTTGTGATCAGTTCATGGCCTCTGCCTACTTTAAGAACTGTAAAATAAATATTAACGTAAACAAGTGAACGAACGTGATCATGTTTTCTTTAGAAAATGACCTGTTACTTCTGTGTGACTCATTTTTATAATTGTGAACCTATTTCCAAGTGTGTCCCTTTTTTACAAGTTTGACACTTATTTCCAAGTGTGTCCCCTTTTTCCCATACGGATGGGCACCAGCATGGCGTCTCCATACAAATCTCTATAAATTTGGGTACAAAAATTTCTGCGCATATCTCGCATAAGAAAAATTGCTGTGACCAGAATTTTGGCGAGAGTCTTTGCATATTTACCTTCTTTCATTTCCCAGATTCTGGACTTTATCTATTGACCGGTTTTGATTTTGATTTTGATCTATTTTGAATTGCGTGACACTGAAAACCAGCAATTGCGCTGCATTATTCCAAATACCCCGCATTTTTCCAAGTGTGCCGCATTTTTCCAAGTCAGCCGCATTTTATATAGTGCGCCACATTTTTCCAAGTGCGCCGCATTATTCCAAGTGCGCCGCACTTTTCCAAATGTGCCGCATTTTTCCAAGTGAGTCGCATTTTTCTATAGTGCGCCGCATTTTTCCAAGTGTGCCCCATTTTTCCAAGTGTTCTGCATTTTTCCAAGTGCGCCGCATTTTTCCAACTGCGCCGTATTTTTGCAACTGCGCCGCATTTTTCCAACTGCGCCGCATTTTTCTAAGTGCGCCGCATTTTTCCAAGTGTGCCCTTATTTTTTCAAGGGTTCTGCATTTTTCCAAGTGTGCCGCACTTTTTTAAGTGTGCCACATTTTTCTAAGTGTGCCGCATTTTTCTAAGTGTGCCACATTTTTTTAAGTGCGCCCCATTTTTCCAACTCCTCCGCACTTTTCCAACTGCACCGCATTTTTCCAAGTCTGCCGCATTTTTACAAGTACGCCGCATTTTTACAAGTGTGCCGCATTTTTCCAAGTGCGCCGCACTTTTCCAACTGCGCCGCATTTTTCCAAGTGCGCCGCATTTTTCCAACTCCGCCGCACTTTTCCAACTGCGCCGCATTTTTCCAAGTGTGCCGCATTTTTCCAAGTGCGCCGTATTTTTCCAACTGCGTCGCATTTTTCCAAGTGCGCCGTATTTTCCAAGTGCGCCGTATTTTTCCAACTGCGCCGCATTTTTCCAAGTGTGCCGCATTTTTCCAAGTGTGCCGCATTTTTCCAAGTGCGCCGTATTTTTGCAACTGCGCCGCATTTTTCCAAGTGTGCCGCGTTTTTCCAAGTGCGCCCCATTTTTCCAACTCCGCCGCACTTTTCCAACTGCGCCGCATTTTTCCAAGTGTGCCGCATTTTTCCAACTGCGCCGCATTTTTCCAACTGCGCCGCATTTTTCCAAGTGTGCCGCATTTTTCCAAGTGCGCCTTATTTTTTCAACTGCGCCGCATTTTTGCAACTGCGCCGCATTTTTCCAAGTACGCCCCATTTTTCCAACTCCGCCGCACTTTTCCAACTGCGCCGCATTTTTCCAAGTTTGCCGCATTTTTACAAGCGTTCCGCATTTTTCCAAGTGTGCCGCATTTTTCCAAGTACGCCGTATTTTTCCAACTGCGCCGCATTTTTCCAAGTGTGCCGCATTTTTCCAAGTGTGCCGCATTTTTCCAAGTGCGCCGTATTTTTGCAACTGCGCCGCATTTTTCCAAGTGTGCCGCGTTTTTCCAAGTGCGCCCCATTTTTCCAACTCCGCCGCACTTTTCCAACTGCGCCGCATTTTTCCAAGTGTGCCGCATTTTTCCAAGTGCGCCGTATTTTTCCAACTGCGTCGCATTTTTCCAACTGCGCCGCTTTTTTTAAAGTGTGCCGCATTTTTCCAAGTGTGCCCTTATTTTTTCTAGCGTGCCGCATTTTTCCAAGTGTGCCCCATTTCTCCAAGTGTGGCCCATTTTTCCAAGTGCGCCCCTTTTTCCAACTCCTCCGCACTTTTCCAACTGCCCCGCATTTTTCCAAATGTGTCTCATTCCTCCAAGTGTGCCGCATTTTTCCAAGGGCGCCGCATTTTTCCAAGTGCGCCGCATTTCTCGAAATGGACCGAATTTTTCCAAGTGCGCCCCATTTTTCCAAATACAGAAGGTTGGCTCTCCAACAAAGAAAAAAGACTCAAACGAACGTTTTGCCATTTGTCACGACATATCATCCAGCAGTACGTGGCCTAAAAGAAATTTTAAGAAATAACTGAGTTGTAATACAAAACCAGCCGTTGCTGACAGGGCAATTACTACTATAAAGCATCAAGAGTATATGAAAGAATCAAATGTAAACCAAACAAAAATGTAATTTAATGAATTTTCACACATGATTCTTATCAAAACAAAACGCAACAAGAAAAGAGAAGTAATGTACTCCATTTACGAACGAATACAATTTAAATCCTTGAAAAGATCTCGTTACCAACACAAGGAAATTATGATTACTTTCAACAAAACTACTGCGCTTAGCAAAAATTAAATCCGTTGCCGGGATGCAAAAACTTTTGCCCTGCAAGCGCTTACAAGTTACAACTTGTTATAATTCATGCATCAATCAGTTTTACTCTGTAATTGTCGAACTCCTTTCGACTGAGATCCGCGAGTCAATCCGTCTTGATTCTCTAACTTGTCATGCGGTAAATAATGCTGTCCCGGCCTGGGTCCATGTACCACATGATCACGCACACCGCATATATAGAAAGGACTAAGACGATGACCAACCACAGCCAGAAGTTGAATATTATGGGATAGTCCTCGGAGTATTCTGGTGCCAGGTTCGCCTTGTTTAAGTCGACGTTTGGATCAGCCTGGTAAAAAAAAAACGCAAACAGGAATTAACAAAACTTTTTTAGTAAACCTCCATGTCAATTAGCGTGGTTTTAACTTTTCAGTCTGTGGATGAAACCCTAAGCTACTAGTTTCACGTGGTATTATTATTGCTGCACAAGGTAATTCTAGCTTTGATGTCCTTGGATGAAACCCTAGTGTGTGACCATTCAAATAAAAGTTGTTGAGCAGTACTTTCATGTGGTATTGTTTATTATGCTGTACAAGGTGGTTCGAACTTATAAGTCTGTGGATGAAACCCTAGTGTGTGACCATTCAAATGAAAGCTATTGAGCAGTACTTTCATGTGGTAATGTTCATTATGCTGTACACGGTGTTGTCAACTTTTAAGTCTGTGGATGAAAACCTAGTGTGTGACCATTCAAATGAAAGCTATAGTAATTTCATTTGGTACTGTTTATCGTGATGTGCAAGGTTGTTCACAGTTTATGGATAACATCCCACTGCTCCCATACTTCTGAACTTTATTGAGGGATCATAGCATATTTTAAAATTCTCCTAACTACGTTCTGTCACGTTCACAATTTGTTGAACTATTACGTTCGTACCTTGACTTGGGCCTGTTTGCCTGCTTCACGCCCTTCTCTGTGCTTTCCAATACAGGACACCTACGCAAAGAATAATGATAAGCAAAGAATGAGCACAGACCAACTCATCGTCTCCTGTACCCAGAAATTTCTTGAAGTAGGAAATATCATTTTTCTTTCGACGTTGACGTAATTACTTGACATGTAAATGGCCATCAAACGGATACAAATAGATAAAGAGTTAACAAACACAAACCCGTAATGGCGACTGTATGGAGAGAAGTTTATTCTGCAGCGACTCTCACAAAGACTGCTTCACGGTTTCTTCCTGTTAAAAAACGGTAACAATGAAAGTGAATAAAAACTTAACCTCATCCATTTAGTCTTTTACTTTAACAACTAATTACTTTTGACTTCAAATTCGTCTTGTTCTTTGCTACACAAATACTTGAATTCTTACTAGAGGAGAGAGAGAAAAGAAAACAGTAATGAAGGGAGGGAGGGGAGGGGGAGGGGGAAAAACAGGAGAGGGCAGCACAGGGGAGTAGAGGAGAGGAGAGAGGAGACGAAAGGGGAAGGCAGAGAGAGGAGAGAAGAGAAGAGAAGAGAAGAGAAGAGAAGAGAAGAGAAGAGGAGATTAGAGGAGAGAAGCGTTCTTGCGTCAAACCTGAAAATAAAGGCCACATATTCTACGACTTCCTTCAATGAAAGTCCTAGAAAGTGTAAATAAACTGAACACTTGCCAGATCATGCCTGAGTGTAACAGAAGGCAGGTGATCATGAAACATGTCCATTGACTGTGACAACAGATGAGGCTGGCCCTCCTGATAGACAACATGCATCTCCTGTGGGTACTTGATATGAAGATGACTGTCCAGGGGGGAAAGCAACAAGTTAGTAATGACAAAGTTCTCTTGGCTCACACATAACCACTTGTGTAAGAAAACGTTTCAGCAAAAAATTAGAAGAACTTTTTGGATTTGAGTTGAAGCGCCTTTCCGTGGCTAATGATTAGTGGTTTCCTTCAATACGTTTCGTTTTATACCAGCTTGTTAATAATAAAATTCTTGGTGTAACAGATCAATGATTTCAACGACTCTTCGCTAATTGGAAGGTTTTTGAAAACTTGCAAAATGCTTTGCTACAATGCTTAAGAATTTAGAAAGAAAAGCCAGATTTACCCAAACCACTCCGAAGTCAACAATTCCACAAGGATATTTCCGTTGTATAAATCGACGAACTTCTTTACAATCTGAAAAGAAATAAAACCGGGCAATAAATAACAAGATGCTAAGAAAATGTAACGACAAAGCTTTATCAACGGTTACCGTAGAAGAACAACCAATCTACAATCGTGGACAAAAGCTACTGGGACACTGATACAATGCAACGAATCATCTGTGTTATACAACTGAAGTTTGAAAAAGCACTGCTATCATGCTGTGCCCCTCCCAGCCAATACAATGTTGAAACTTAGGAGAAATTGTAGGTACTAGTTTTCAACATTGTACAAACACTGTATGTGGAGTGGGGGCAGGAGAGGCTAGGCAGGTGAAGTTGTATTCGCACCTGGGAGTAGCGTGTGTACAAAAGTGCCGTAAGTGTAAATTTGGCCCAAGACCTTTGTAGATGACTGTAGCTATTCATCAAACAAGCAAAGAAATAGACGAGCAAACCAAAAAATCAAAAAGACAGAGAAAATTAAAGGATTGTCACCATACGAATCGCGTCCTTCAAAAATTGCACGGCCCCTTCAGCCTGTAAGGAACTGTCACCATAGCGACGACGCAAGCCCTGAAGAAACATTGAGCGAAACAACTGGTAAACAAATGGCGAAAACACTAGGAGTACAAAAGCACTAATACGTTCCAGTCAGTTATCTACTCTCTTCTGTTTTTCTAAGTAGCTTGAACTACTGACTGATTCATATCTCGTAGTAAATTTCTCAGTTACAAACAAAATCCAACCTTGACAGAGGAGGGGGTTAAGGTAAACATATCAGGCACACCATCTTGGGTACGACTGGGGTTGGCGTTCAGCTGAAAGCAATGAAAAATAACTATAATAATATTATAACATTTGTCTAGTGCTTTCACACAAAGGCCATTCTATTGCTGATGCAATAGAATGGAGCGTAATAGGTGCAATTCTAGACTTGATAAATCACGTCTGAAGGTCATACCAACTACGGTAGTCAACAGGTACACCACAAAGTATAAATGGAAAATACTGAAAAAAAAAACAAAACAACAATAACAACAACAAAACATTACTTACCTTCCCCAGTATTTGAAGAATGGTGTCAATTTCAGCAAAAAGTATGAAGTCCTCCTGAAATACAGCCAGGATAAACGATTGTGAATACGAAGACGTCTAAAAAACGTTATACCGGCTCTCAACAACTGAAGATGACATAACAGAAAGTACAAGATTGCATGTATCGTAAAGTGAACTAGTAAACTGCATTTCGGAAGAAGAGAATAATATCATAACATCTCGTGTGCATTTGTTACCTTCTTCTCCATGTTAAAGACGGCGTTTCCTTTGCCGGGGACTGCTACAGTGAATTCTTTAGTGCTGGGTGCAAACTTGCCACCTAGAAACGAAAGAAATAAGCTATCACTGAGTGCAGTATGAAAACGTCACAAAACATCTATCATATTCATTGGTTGTTTTAAATGGCTGTACTGAGAACAACATGATTCCACAAGCGACTTCACCCAAATTTCTTTCTCGTTTCTAAAGTGGAGAACAACAAAAACTAGAGACTAGTTGAGGAGGAAAAGACAACGCTGTCCACTGGGATTTTCTCCAAATTATGTATATGTATGTTACTTTAAACAAAAGCTACCTTTTTCAAAATCAGCTTTCTCCAACCTCGTTAAAATCTATAAGGGAAGAACAGTAGATGGCATTGTAAATGACCAGGCCAAATATATATAAATATGTGTCTACACTGACAGACTGAAGCCGGCATATTTCTTGATCATTCATTTTGTAGTAGTAAAGAAAAATCGTCCTTTTGTCGGACATAACCTCAGAGGGCTGTTGATTTCGGTCATTAAATCTATTATCAATGGTCTCTACACTACGAGGGGAACAAAAATTCCCTGAGTTTCTACTGAGCAGAAACAAAAAAAAAACAAACAAACAAACAACCAGAACCTTCAAAATAACCTTAAACAGAGGCTTAACGTCGTGAGAACCAATTGTGCTGCATGTCATAAAGTCGGCTACCAAATCCTTAAAATTGCTGAGCGTTCAATCAAGACCTTACCTCCTCCTTGGAAACAGTGAAGTCTCCAAGCCCTTGTACACTGTTTTCCTCAATCTGCTCAAACTTTTCCTCGGCCTGATTCCAAAACGAGGTGTGACTATTGGTTCCTACGGCATGACCGACCGCAGCCAACCGGAATTTCGAAATAAAACAGATCATGGAATTGGATTAACAATACACGCAAAAGGTTTTTGGGTTTAAAAAATCTTTAACCTCGGCAATGCTGATCAAAGGCCATCTTTAGGAGGCAATATACCTGATTGCTATATGCTTCAAACGTTTTAACGATATTGTCTCAATCTGAAAATGCCGTCATAGTTAAAAAATAGATTATGATGATCTTCTTAGAAGTTCTCTGAAAAGAAGGAGAAAATCATGGGGGATAAGTGGAGTTTTAAAAGATAGGAAAAACTGACGATTTCATGAAGATTTAGAATTAGACCTTTTAGTTCACAATTGACAAATGGACACCAAAATATGCTACCTCAAAGCTGAAGTACTCTCGTGTAGCTGACATGACAGTCGATTTGCTGGTGTTATTTTCCTTTTTAACTTTTCTCTGAAATACCCCCACTCCCCCACCCCCTCTTCCTACCCAGTTGTCAAATGCAAGGTGACTTACGAGTTTACTTCCGGAGACGGACACGGTCGGCGATTTGCCGCCAAAAACATTTGTCACGCGCGTAGGAAGGTTTTCTTGCGTGACACTGGACGTGGACAGAATTCCACCCAAACTGGAGGCACCTTCGGACTGAAACGGCGAGGAGAGGCGTAAGAACACAAGCGAGATTAATTTTAACAAAACAGCATGAATATGTCATTAAAGATGTGTACATTATTCATCGTGGTGTAAGATAGGATAGATGAATTTTCACTCGTTTGTCTCACGATGGAGTCACTTTAAGATATAGATCGCGACGTTTCGACTGCTATACTGCTAGCCTTCATCAGGCAATGAGGTCACATTGTTGCTTGTCGCTATTTGTAGCACCTTGGTTCGCTGCTATTGGTGCATTTCGATCCTCATCCTAGCATGAATATGGTTGAATAAGCTGTTCAGTTCAAATCCTTGTTAACACGCACACCGTAGAGACAATACAATTATAACATTGTCGGGTCCCGGGTCAGGTATGGCTCATTTTGAAAACATTAGACTAAACATTTCCAGTTCCTCGTTTATAATCTGTCTCAATCTTGTCCAGTTTTAATTAACGTTTTGGTTAATTATCACCACTCGCGTGCATTTATACCTCAGTGGACCAGTACGGTATTTTGATTTTTGTTCCATTTGAGGGCAGCTTTGTTTATCGGAAAAACAGTAATTTCCCAGATCTTGACTAGCTCCTTTAACCAGTTTCATAGGACTTAATCTACTTATGCGTGTTTTATTATCAGAGTTGAGACGGTTCGAGTCCTTCCTCTTTGAGGCAAGACGAGGAAGCAAACGAACGTTTGCTAGAAAAACAGATTACTTTTATTGTCGTTAAAAGGTACCATTGATGGTAAAGTAGGCGAATGTGAAAAAGGATTACAAGCATGAACTTCCAAGAGTCTTTGATTACAGTACAATTCAAACACTGTAAATGAACATTCAGTTTTAAAAGTTTAACTGACATAATTAAGTGAGGTCTCGGACAATTGATGTCCGACAGTTTTTCTTCATCTACATCTACATCTACACTTAGTTAAGTCGATGAAAATCGAGAGATACCACACCAACTGTTAAGATCTGAATAACAATAAAACAATGGAATATTAATAACTATTAACTAACTTTGATTTAAAACTATCTACGGACGTTTTTTCCTCACAAAATTCTATCGTTCATCAAATTTGTGGTAGTTTTCAACAAGTATAGCTAGTTTCGCTTGATAAAAATAATTTCCACTCACCTCTGCGACAGGATATGACGCTGCTTTGCCGGGTACATCAAATTTGTCATCTAAAACGACAAAAAAAATACGTCCGTTGAAACAATTTTTGCCAGAGCGCTCCAGCCTCATAAGGTGCTGCGAAAATGCCTAAGACGCCAAAGAACGCTGAAGAGGAAGCAGCCCCTCATTTTGGTCTCGTCACGCCATAATATAAAACGACTAAAGGACACCAAAGGGTTCATGACAGTTACCTTTTGTAACGCCATCAATTGTAATCAAAACATTGGCTTTGGGTCGGCGAAATACATTTCCTGCTAACAAGCCAGCCCAGTTCAGCTCCTAAAGATTATGCAAAGTACAGCTTATTCACTACAATTCATGGTAAGTTCGAGATGTACATATGAAATGAAGGGTAAAACGCAAAAATGTACAAACAGAAAAAAAAAGACAATAATAATAAGTAAGTAAAAAGTGTGTAAAAATATCTTTGATAAAAGTAGCTATTTGAGGCCCGCAAAGGAGCCCATGACCCAATACTGGGAGAGCCACCACAAATCATAAGTTATATATAAGATAATAATGAAAAAGGATTTAAGGTATACTAACCTAGAAATGATGATAATAAAATTTACAGTATATGCTATACTAAAAACTTTATCAGATTTCTTTTAAAAGAAGCTAAATTAGCACCGTAATGTGCTGCCGTGGGTTTTCTGGTCAAAATTTCCTCGCTCTTCAATATAGCAGCCTACCCTTGTGGATGAGAAACCCATCGCGAGCCCTATCGCATTGGAAATTTCATCCGAAGGAAAGGCGCCAGCATTTGGAAGAAAAGTCACATAGCTTGAACTGTGAGCGACAATAAACTTGGAAGCGTCCGAAGTCTGCATAGAAAGAAACAATCTCGCGTCAACGTACGCGCCATCCTTAACGAATACAACAACGAGAGAAAGTTTTCAGTGTATGCTGAGAATAATCCTCACGTTCCTACTGGTATTTCTAAATTACCGATTAAATGGTGACCACTTTGCCCTCTTCTTGTTTGCGATACACGCTTCGTTTTTCGTAAAACGAGAAGTGTATCTTGCGAGAACCAATGAAGTGACAATTTTGCAACACATGACTAGCTGGAATGTCTCCTAGTTGCTGAGATGTTGAAATGGAAATCTTAGAAGTTTACTTGAAAGCAGAAGACCCATCCTACAATTTATTGTTTAATTCACTCAGTTATAAAAGCGCGGTTTTGTGCAGGGAAACTGATATCGCCTCGCGAGAAACGAGACAATTCTCGCGAGAAACGTGACGCATCTCACTAAGAACGATTCACATCTCATTTCTCTCGAGAATCAGTGAGCCGTGTAGTATGTAAAAGGTGACACACATGTACTTTAAGCGATTACGAACATGGCAGGTACAAACGAACAAACGACAGTGACAAAGAACATCATTAACCAACGTCATTGTGAACACATTTTCATCGAAGAATCCCGATGACACTCTAGCGCTTCACCTAGACGTACGTAAAAGTTCGAACCAACTTGTGCATTGTAATAAAATTTAAGCAGTACCACATGGAAGTACTGCTCAGTAGTTTTCATTTGAATGGTCACACACTAAGGTTTCATCCACAGCCTTAAAGTTAGAACCACCTGTACAGCATATATAATAAACAGTACCACATGAAAGTACTGCTCAACAGCTTTCATTAATTGTGCATGTATATTATAAAAACGTGCCTTCATAGTACAACCTTAATGTTCTTTTTGGTTTCGAAAAACAGTCCAGGGTGTCACCAAACCTCCGCGCCGCATTTTTCCAAGTGTGCTGCATTTTTCCAAGCGTGTCGCATTTTGCCAAGTGTGCCGCATTTTTCCATGTATGTAACATTTTTTCAAGTGTGCCGCATGTTTTCAAGTGTACCGCATTTTTCTAAGTGGGACCCATTTTACCAAGTGTCATCCATTTAACCAAATGTGACCCATTTTACTAAGTTTGATCCATTTTACCAAGTGCGCCGCGTTTTTACAAATGCGCGCATTTCTCCAAGTGTGATCCATTTTTCCAGATGTGACCCATTTTTCAACGTGTAACCCATTTTTCCAGCTGTGGCCTATTTTTCCAGGTGTGACCCAGTTTTCCAGGTGTCACCCATTTTTCCAGGTGTCACCCATTTTTCCACGTGTGACCCATTTTCTTTTAAGTCTGCCGCCTTTTACCAAGTGTGACTTATTTTTCCAAGTGCTACGTATTTTTCCAAGTGTGACCCATTTTTCCAAGGTTGACCCATTTTTCCAATTGTGACATATTTTCCCAAGTGTGCCGCATTTTTTCAAGTATAACCCATTTTTCCAGGTGTGACCCATTTTTCCAAGTGTCATTCATTATACCAAGAGTGATCCATTTTTCCAAGTGTGACCCATTTTTTAAGGTGTGACCCATTTTTCCAATAGTGACCCAGTTTTCCAGGTGTGACCCAATTTTTTTAGGTGTGACCCATTTTTCCAAGTGTGACCTATTTTTCAAGGTGTGACCCATTTTTCCAGGTGTAACCCATTTTTCCAGGTGTCACTTATTTTTCCAGGTGTGACCCATTTTTCCAAGTGTGACCTATTTTTCCAAGTGTGACCCATTTTTCCAATTGTGACCCATTTTTCCAACTTTGACCCATTCTTCCTAGTGTCACAGATTTTTGCAAGTGTGACCCAGTTTTTCGAGTGTTCCCGTATTTCCAAGTGTGACCCCATTTGTTTTAAGTATGACCTATTTTTCCAAGTGTGAGCCATTTTTCCACGTGTGACCCAGTTTTCCAAGTGTGACCCATTTCTCCCTATATGACCCATTTTTTCAAGTGTGACCCATTTTAGGAAGTGTGAACCCTTTTTTTTAAATGGGGTACATTTTTTTCAAGTGTGACCTTCTTTTCTGTGTTTGACCCGTTTTTCCAAGTGTTACCTTTTTGTCCAACTGTAACCGATTTTTTCAAATGTTACTAATTTTTAAGTGTGACGCATTTTTTCAAGTATGGCCCATTTTTCCGAGAGTGGCCCTTTTTTCTAAGTTTGACCCATTTTTCCAAGTGTGACCCATTTTTCAAAGAGTGACCGATTTTTCCAAGTGTGAACCATTTTTCAAGTATAAACTTCTTGTTTTCAATTCTGATCCATTTTTTCAAGTGTGACCCACTTTTCTGAGTGTGACCCATTTTTCCAAGTGTTACCTATTTGTCCAAGTGTTACCTACTTTTTCCAAGCTGTTACTTGCCCTCGAGGTAGGACATTCTTCATTCTTCATATCAGGCATGAATGTTGCCTCTTACAGCAATGTTATTAGCATCAAACATACGGCTAGAGCTGTTTTTGTCGCTTTTTGGCTAATTTTGCCGTTTAGAGAAAGGAAAAATTTTATACGGCTTAGTATTTTCAGCCACATTAAAAACGTATGTTGGTATTGCATTAACAAATTTTCAACACACAAATTTACATTCTTTTCAAAATGTCAGCCTCCGGTTTATTCTTAAAATTTCGTAAATTTTAGCCTCGATCGATATTCTTATAAAATATATTACATATCAAAGAGTGTACCAGAAGCTTAACTACATACAAAGAATATTAAGCTGGGAAACGCTCGAGAAAAGAGACCAGGCCATGATCAACAGCAAATATTGGGCAGAGCAGACGATGGGAAACGAAACTGCCTTTTTTATAGGGATAGCCTGACTTTTTCTATTTGTTTCGTCATAAATATCACAGTGAGCATAATCGTACAAGAATTATATTTCTTAAATAAACCTTGCTTCTCTGTACCAGCTGGAGAACTAGAAAGCGTGTTATACCGGCAAGTTCATTTTGAAGCTCGTTTTCTTAAATTTGGAGGAGTTTTACGGTCATCAGAATTGCCTTTGCATTTGTATTGATACGAGAAACCTCTACAAAGGAAGGACTAAAATATAAGACAAAGTCCGATAGGAAATCGAGCAATTTACGTTTTTAATGGACAAAAACCTTGTACCAGAATAATTTAAAGTATATTACAGCCCTTTTTGCATTTTCTAAAAGGTTAAGATATGAATAGTTGCCTGAAATAACACCAAAACAATTTCCTATGGGAACTAGCACTCGAGAAAATGAATTTCGAAGTTCGGAGAAATTGTTCAAACACAGGTAAAATTTCACCATCAGATTCATTTCACCAGTACTATCTAGTGTTTCATATGAACTTCAAGATATGTTTTCGACATTTGGTGCTCTCAGAAATGATTCTTTTTTTTGACAAGATATTTAAAAGAGTCACACAGAAGTTTGCAATACCATGTAAATAAACTCTGTACAAAGTTTTTGTCCACTTCTTACTCGAACTTGCGGTGGATTCCTTCTTAATCATTTCACTTTTAGAAATGTTTTGGAAGTGAATTAGTCGTACGGAAATATGGAAGAAGTTATTATAGTATTTAAATCTGATAAAAGCAGGAAGGCATAAATTTTATATTGTAAACTTGTAACTTCATTACAAAGCTATCCTAAAAAGGATGTTTACAGAATGTTTGGAAGAAGTTGATATTAATGTTTCACCGGAACGTGCTCATTATCAAGTTTCACAAGTAAGAAAAAGCAATACATGATAAAAAAAAATATGTTAATTCATTAGGTGAGAAGTTTATTAAATCACGAGAAACGATTGAAGGCAATGTGATAGATAAAACGTTTACCGAAAACTGGTCAGGATTTATGAAAAGACAGTGCGTGTTTTGTCGTTAGCGAGAGCGTATTTTAACAACTTTAAACGTGACCTTCTTCCAATTTAATGTTTGTATAATAATTAAGGAACAGAAGGAGTCTTAACTCAGATTTCACAAAAAAGGCTCTTTGAAGCATCCGACGAAGAGTAAGATGTTCCCAGAAACCATTTGATTTGATGTAATGAACTTGTTTACCTCTCAAATAAAACGTGTATTATGTCAAAATCATTTTACATCCTGTTTATGTGACCGCAAAATACTACTTCTTGAAAGACAACATTGCTTACTATCAATTGCCAGATATTGTTTGTTAAAAATCTCTGTATCCTTAGTTTCCTGGGCTCTCCTTTCCTTGTCTTTTTGAGCTTAAAAATTTCCACGGCATTTCCTCTTGTAAACAATATGGTTTGCACTTAAGTTTGATGGCATAAAACGTGGATCACTTTGATTTCTAAGTTACAGTGACAAGCCGAGAATAAATAGTAGTAATTACTAAATAGTTTCCTTAAGTAGTTAAAGTGTTCCGTTCCATTTTGTAGTTGTGTTAAAATAAACAATTTGAGGAGGAGGTTGTTCTTCTGTTAATGTTATTTTTTTTTACAAGTATTCCTTATGAAAGAGAAACAAAAATTAAACCGAAATGGGTCGGTTGTTGTTTGCTTGGGTTTTTTTTTTTTTTTTTTTTTCACGCCAACTGCATGAAAATGAACCCTACTAATTTTATGATTTTATTCATTACAGAAGCATATCTACGTGTTTTGAGTCACAGGATATACTTCAGCTGGAAAGTGCAACGGCAAACCCTTTAGGCTTCTTTGTATCGAGGATTCATACAAGCGACATTTTAAATTTAAGGGCCCTTGGAAACGGCCATCACTCACAAAAAAAGCCGATGTCATAAGATTTAGTGACGTCATTAGCTTTAAAAGCTACACTTGTTTAGGATCAATTTCTCTTTGCATGCATAAAAAGAGCCTCACATGGTCTCAGGCTTGGACTCACTACCCTGGAAGTTAGCAGCAGTTGAGCGATAATTTCAAAGTCTTGCCAACATGTTAAAATACGTGTTTATTGCCGCCTTCCTTTTCCACGCAACTACATCAGGCTTACATCAGGTAAGATAGCATAGTTAAACAATTCGAATCCGAACTCATTGACGATCCAGTAGCTCTTTTCAAGACTTAAGACTAGTCCTTGGTCTAAACAAAGGCGGTTTGCGACAGAAAATTCGTTTAGCATATAAATTCATAGAAATAAGATCTGTTGAAGGAACACATTAAGCTCGGTCACGTGACAAATAAAATATATAATTTTGACATTCAATTGTAGATCGATCGAATGAATTCGGGGTTTTGTGTGTAAAACCATTACATGTTACTCCAAACATAATTTCTTTAAATTGCATAATTTTTGTAAAAATAATTCGAATTAAATCAAATGAGAACAGTTGTAAAAAGTCAAGTTTTTCCAAAGTACTGAGTGCAGAAAATTGAGTAAATTTCGAATAAATTTTAGAATTGGATTAGGACAAATTCTTACATAAAAATTATTAAAAGACTAGAGCCGTATACCTTTCAAAGAATGTGGTGGTTCTGTGTAATACGATTTATTACCTTCTGTCATTGTTATTTTAACATTTCAGTTGTTTTTATAGACGGCTGAATGTACGTAAGAATTTTACATCAGTTTTGAAACCTACCTTGATCTATCTTCCAACACTGCGACTGTTTCTTGGCGAAAGAAGGCAAAATATCAACTATTTGACACTTGACTACACTTCGTTTATGTTAATTTTTCTCTCATCCCGTTGTTTATGAATGTGAATAATGTAATATCATATAATTCTATGCTATTAAAAACTACAAACTGACTACATGGATCGATGTATCTATGCTTACAACAATTTTAGAACGTCATTTGAATGACAAAAGACGTGTTAGATCTGCCTCTCCGCACGGGCACGAAAAGACCTTCAAAATAACCAGGAACTATTTTTTTGTTAAAGCTTATAATTATAAATCTTTGTGAAGAAAAGAATTTTAGTCCTTCAGTTTCTTTTACGCAGACTGATTATTTCCTGGTGCGCGCTGTTACAAAGGTGATCGAAAGTTTAGCGCTGTCAAAGAGTATCCCGTTTCCACGACGACACATATAACCACAAGAGCTTCGCAGTGTTAAAATAGCTCCTTGAGAAGTGACCGAGTGCAGGGACTGTTACAAGCCACACTGAATTTTCTCGGTGTTCACTTTCACGATAATCAATGAGTATTAAAAATAGTTTTAATACGTGCGCATGTGACTACTGCTCCTTAACATCAGTGGTTATTTATCGATAGCTCATACAGTGGGTGTCCGCTTTGAAAAAGTTGATCATGACTGCATGTGAATAGTTTTCATTGAGAATAGGGCTGTGAAATAATACCATGCATTACTGTTCATAAGGTTCCATGTTTAGCACGCGAAAGGTAAATATAGAATTTATTCACATGATATTTAATAAAAGCTTTAAAATCACGGCCCAAGAAAATGATCCCAGTCGAAGGAGGCTGAACACATTATTCAAGTTTTACCTTACTGTTTATCATCAAGATGCAGATGGAAAATTCTAAATTAAAAATTCAGTTGCAGGAGTCGTGGCTCGATGACGTCGATGGGCCAAAATTCCTGAGAGGAGCCGAGGAAGAAATCCAAGAGGATAGTGAGAACGTAAGTCTGCTGCTTCAAGAGGGAGGGACGGGTACGAGACCCCCATGCAGGCCTTATTTCCAAGGCAATCTCCTCCAAGCTACTTTTAGACATGGTGCCCAGTTCCCGTCCAGATAATATGGAGGATAATAATAATAATAATAATAATAATAATAATAATAACAACAACAATAATAATAATAATTATAATCAACTTTATTTAGAGAGTGACAAATGACAGTATGAACTGATAAACTAGTGGTCCTGCGTGCTAAACATCTACGACCAGTTATATAGTAATTAACAATTATTCACCGAAGTGGAGGTGAATAGTACAAAGTATGAATAATAATTGCAAAACATCTACCCATCTACAAATGTATATAAAAATTAATTCAAAACACATGAATATCTCTACTCACAATACTATGCTAAGAATTGTTTTTTTTTTATGGCCGAGCTAAAGGAACCGATGGTGTCCTTTTCACTTATTTCTAGAGGGATTCTATTCCACAGCTTTGCGCCATGAACTTGAAATGCCCTGCCTCCATCTGTTTCTCTAACGTACCGAGGACCCATTAAATTATAATTCGCTTAACGACTAACCCTACTATGCGAGTCTGAATTTCCAGATAGTAGCTCTGTTATGTAACTCGGACGGTCAGCCTCTATGATACGCCTAAATATCAATTTCCACTTTAAGAGATTTATTTCATCTTTCAGCGGCAACCAATTAAGTCTTTCAAATTATACTCTTCTCTCTTCCATGTCTGCATTCACGATAACGCGAGCTGCTCGCTTTTGCAATTTGAACTCTTTTTACATTTTCTTCCCATGCAACACTTCATGCACACGATCCATACAACATTATCGATGAAAATACTTGTAAAGCCACTTGGGCTATCCACGTAAATTGACTATTTTGAGACCCTCCTGGATTTCAGCCACTGGGAGTGATCTAAAAGTAGCTTGATAATAAGACCTTTATGATCGATCAACTGTCTCACCCTTCATCTTCTCTTGGCTGCTTCTCGTGTCAACAACTTCTATTTATCTTCTCTTTACAACATTGTTGCATTATTAAGTAGAGTGGCAATGCGAACAACGAAGTTATCTAAAGAATGCAAAACAAGTAAACTACCGCCACATTTTAGAGTTAATTTGACGAAACACAGCTCCGATCCAAGGAAAATCTGGGACGAGGGCGGGGAAAAAGTTGCTAGCGTGACTGGGGAGAGACCTTGAATGGTGCCTTCTCCTTTCCAGTCCTACACTGTCTCGTAGTCTCGCTTAATCTTCTATGTAATTCTTAGAACTTAAATTAAAAGTCATCCATAACAGTTGGCGAGGATAATTTTTTTAACTTAAGACATGGGGTGTTAAAATAGTACTAGGACGTGCTAGAACAGAGCTCGAACAAATGAAACGTGTCTGCTTTGAAATCAGATTGTTCAACTTCAGCAAGAGTCTAAGGCGTTTTTCTTTCGCATTTTGGAATAAGCAGAGTTCGTGTAGATGTTAAGTAGTTCATCTTTTGTGATCGTTCTGAAATGACCTGTTTTTGGTCAGTGACTGACATTTTAAGTGAAAAGTTTGCATGTTTGTCTGTCCATGGCCTCAAAAGTAGTTCTGGTCCGTTGAAACTGAGGGGTCAGTTTAGCCGTGTTGGGTGATTAATTACTTCATTAGTTAACGTTTGCAACGTCACGCCTTGACCCTCTCTCTGTCATGCAACGTTACGCTCTCGGGAGAGCGGGTCCTTTTGTCCTGAGAGCGTAGCGTTGCGTGCTAGAGAGGGAACCAGAACTGGACTACATCACGCCCGGTAGAAGGCCACAGTGAGGAGGGGGCGTAAGGGGGGTCCGAAAACCGCAAAACCGCACAGATATACGCCAAAAAACCGCAAACCGCATCGGATTTTTTCCCGAATACCGAAACCGCACGTACATGGAGGCCACAATATGAAAGCTGACGTCAGAAAGACTTGTGATATATTCTGATAACATTGTACGTTAATATTAAACATACCATCATAACGCTGACGGTATATTGTACTACACTATTATACTCTGTTTACTACTAACCAAATGCCAAGTATGTGGGTCATGTACTTGAACAAGTACGGATATCTCCTTGACTTTGAAAAACTCTGTCACTGATCCTGTACATCTTGCATTGGGTGACTGATTACCTTGGACGACCCTGTGCTAGTTGTGGAACGCGGAATAAATGTTACTTCTGGAATTGTGACCTTCTTGTCTCCTAAAGAGTTCACGTTCAGTGGAGAAGACGATTGTTAATTGCAAACCACAGAGTTAACTTGTAAGCTGATGTAATGAACCCTGATGCGTTGTAAAACAAAACACTTGGCTCGCGCTTGCAAAACAACCGCATGCCGACCGCCTGCCGACTGTTCTAAAGCGTGTTATCACCGCACACATTTTTTTTTCACCGAAAACCGTGACTTAAATGTTGTAATAACCGCAAACCGCTTAGTGTTTTGAAACCGCAATACCGCGAGTTAAAACGAAAATTACCGCAAAACCGCACCAAAAATAACGCAAAACCGCATCACCGCAAACCCTTACGCCCCCCTCAGTGAGGGTCGAGCCAATTTAAAAAGCAAGAATAAGCAAGATTACATCGGGCTAAATACTTGCAGGGTATTTTAACGTTTGAATAGAATCATTGTATGTGCACCAAAAGTTGAAACTACCTCATGTAATTTCATATTTTGTTTATCATTTTTAGCGCTAACACGTTGAAGACAATTTAACAACATATAAGCAATATATTTGTTTGCAGGACTTTGCATTTGCCGACGATTTGAAAAGAGTCGCGCTAGATGACGCCATTACAGCTACATCTATTATCTGTGACGTGGCTGCATCTCCTCAAGGGACTACTACCGCTAAATGTAAGATAAATGTCTTAAAAGTCACGTAAGCAATAAAGTCTGTATACGAACCAACTGGCTCATGAGGCCGGAGCTTATCCCGATTTGCGCAACATGAAGTGACTAGAAGTATTTCCTCCCTGGAAGGGGTGGTAGTCCATCGCTGGGTTACCCCCAGCATTAAGTTCGCCGGTATTTATTTGTGCACCTGGGTGGAGAGAGGCAATGTGAGAGTAAAGTGTCCAAGAACACAACACAATGTCCCCGGCCAGGGCTCAAACCCGGACCGCTCGATCCGGAGATGAGCGCACTAAGCAATGGTTTTAATTTACTTTGTAGAAAATTCACTTTTTTTAAGGTAAGACTGTAAATGTCAACAATGTTGGTGAATCAGAACAGCAAACAATTCAAATACTACAAGACGTTCTAAAAACATGGCAGACTGCCGTTACATGTTGTACCTCATTATGAGATTCTTTTCCGAGTTAATTCCAATCTATACATAAAATTAAGGTGGCTCTAAGCGTTTTCCTACACTCTAAAAGACTTAGATTCTAATGGGTCATTATAACCATTTTTTATCAGTTAATTCTACAACTATGGCATCAAAAAGCTGTCCAATCATTGGGCAACATGTTGTTATCATTTTCGTGACACAATAGGTTACCATAGCAACAGTATGACTTGTAAAAAGCACCCTTAATTTTAGTTTTAACTGCAAATAACTCAAAAACGAGCTCGGGCACCCCTTTCTTATTATGGAATTTTGATAAACAGGATAAGAGGCAACTTTTGGCAAAGTTAAAAAAATATATACATGGGGTTCAGAGCCACCTTAACGTTTCGAGCTGTCCGTTGAAACGAAAAAGCGTAAGGTATTTTTAAGCGATGACGTATTGTGTGACGTCATCGCTTTATGCTGGCATGCATGCATTTCTTTGGATAGTGATTTCGCATAGTTTGTCGCGCTTATGTCCGTGCGCTTATGTCGCGCACTTTTTATCCCCCTGGGAGTTCCTTTGCTGCATGCTTTCCTTTGCTGTTTGTAGGTTCAGCGGAGTGCTTTTAATTGGAGCTTTTAAAAGAAGATTTAGGGGTGGATTTGGTTTAAACAGTATCGGATAAATTTGCGTTCACGGGCAAACTCATAATAAGGACAAATCCTCCATACATACAAGTTTAGATAGACAAGTAAGTCGCACAGGCGATAGGTGAAGGCTTTGCGGCTTTCCTTTGCTGTTTGTAGGATCAGTAGACTGCTTTTAATCGATATGACAAGTATACAGTTAAAACAACAACTTAATTTCCGTTGAGGTAATTAGTGTGCCAAATATTTTTAAAGATGATAAGGTGTCGATTTCAGAGAGAGTAACATTCCTTTGCGCGTTGCCTTTGCGGCTTTCCTTTGCTGTTTGCAGGATCAGAGGAGTGCTTTTAATTTCAGCTTTTAAACGAAGATTTGGGGGGTTGATTTTGGTTTATACAGTGTCGGATAAATTTGCGCTCACTGGCAAACTCGTAATAAGAACATATCGTACATACATACAAATTTAGATAGACAAGTAAGTCGCACACGCAATAGCTGAAGGGTCTACATAAAATTTACGGATTGGTAGCGCAGTTGTACTTTTGCCAGTCTTGAAGTGAATTGAATGAGCATTGTATGAGCACTGAAATATACAGTTTACAGTAGTGAGAATGAAGTCAGGGTACGATTCATTTGCAGTTTTCAGTTTTTTATGAAGTTTTGGAAATGTGCTGTTTTATATTTTCTGTCAACGAAAAAGTGGTTGTGATTAAACAATCGATAATCGTTTTGTCAGGGTAAAGACAATACGAATGTTCATGGATGACAAGTATACGGTTAACAACAAATTAATTTTCTGTGAGGTAATTACCGTTGCCAAATATCTTTAAAGATAATAAGGTGTCGATTTCAAAGAGAGAAACTTGTACTTCGCGGCTTTCCCTTGTTGTTTGTAGGATCAGCGGAGTGCTTTTAATTTCAGCTTTTAAACGAAGATTTGGGGGTGGATTTTGGTTTATACAATGTCGGATAAATTTGCTATAACGGGCAAACTCATAATAACATATCTTCGATACATACAATTTTAGATAGACAAGCGGGTCAAACACGCGATATGACAAGTCAAGAGAAAATGATCTTCTCTTGGACAAGGAAGGTTAAAACAACAAATTAATTTCCGGTGAGGTAATTAATTAGCTTTGCCAAATATCTTTAAAGATAATAAGGTGTTGATTTCAGAGAGAGGAACTTTTCAGCGGAGTGCTTTTTATTTGGGTTGGTACATTTCGCTGACCCCTAGCACATGGACTAACAAGATGGACCTGGTACATGAACTACTTGAATGAACCACCAATGGACTACCCTAAATGTAAACCCCTAAAATGTCTAACCTAAAAGTTTAAGAATCCGTTTGTCTGCTCATGTTCCAATCTTCTAGGAACAATTTTAATTTTTAAACGTCATCGCTTCTGCATGCATTGCGTGCCGTTTATTAAGGCATAAAGCTTTGGGATGACACTACAAGACATTCTAGAAAACAGAGAGAAAAATCTGTTAGCTCTCATCAGAATTCTCTGTCGTATTCTTTGCTTCCTCAGACAAAATACAGCTACATTTAGTTATGAAACAAAAAACACACAACACCTTACATTCTCTTTAGTACACCAACGCATGCGAGGTAGCAATGACTGTAAAATTTAATTTTCTATCGATGTAACTTTAAGAACTTTATTCGCAAATACAGACAAATAAAATCAAGGTTGCTGACTGACAGAAGTCCGGTCATCGGTCGCAACTAAGTTATGAATGTGGGCGACTTTTTTTTCAAGGAGCCTGCTTGGAAGCCTAACATTGATTTAGAAATATTCTAATCAATCATTCCAGAACAGGGAAGAACAATACAGAAGTTATAAGTACTGTGAACCTATTTTCGCAAAAAAAAAATGCAAATTATAAGGACAATGCAATTTGTTCCACCACTCCAAGAACGGTTCCCACCTTACAGTGTCCATGCCTGATTATGGCTCCAGTTGGCTATTACGAAAACTCTTCCGTCTTTCCGTCTTGTCATCGGCCTTTCCCTCGTGCGTTTATGAACAAGACCTTCAACCGTTTCATAGTGCCTCTCTGCTCAGGGTAACCTGGGATTGGCTATGCCACTGAGCAATTAAGTCAATGCTAAGACAATTTCATTCAACTCACAAAAAAATCGTTACAGTGAGAGTACTTCCCATTAGGTTAACCAAGCAAATTTTGGCAAATTGACCAATGACATTAAAGTGTAAAACGAATAAACATGACCATAAATTGCCTTTGTAATGTGCAATAATTTGTTGAAAAACTATTAACGTCCAAGGGTTTTTTTCGTTAAATTTGTACAAAAATTTTATCGGGTGGTCTTTGTTGAAGTATTCGCATTATGGGAGAGAAAATGACATGAAGAAAAAGAAGGAGAAGAAGGAAAACTAGTTCAATGGCCATTTCGACGACATTTATTCTTTCCTCTGTTAAAAAGAGGGAAATGTAGAGTAGGAATTGCCTAGAATGTACACATTACTATCATTTAAACATTAATTTACCATTACTTATGCACATAGTCACTTAATGCTTGTAAATGCTTATAGAGTATAATTATGCAGGTAGGCTATTCAACTTTTTCACAGAAATTGTGTTAGGGAAAAAACTTAAGGAACAAAAGAATGATTATTTAACCTCTTTTTTTGTTTACATGATCAGGGGATAAGAAAAATACGGTAGCACTGGCTACACAGCATGCGTGCGCCGACCCGTACCCGACTATGGTTGAATTGGACTGGCCGGATGATAGCGTTAAACTTATACCCTCAATAGTGCTGCTTCACCGTTGCGTGGGTGAATGTTTAGGAAAGCACAACATTCAGAACTGTACAGTCATGGAACAGGAGGAGGTTATGCTGAAGGTGATTGAAATAACAAATTCCAATCCTCCCAACACATCAATCAAAGACATCACAGTCTATAATCACACAAAGTGCGGATGCGCATGCAGAACTCGCAAGTCTGACTGCAACACAGCCGTCCACGACTACTTAAACGGGACCTGCGAATGTAAATGCAAACAAGCCTTGAGCAAGTCGTGTAACACCAGTATACAGTGGTTCAACGACAAGACCTGCCAGTGTGAGTGCAACAGCGCACCGAAGCATTGCGACAGCCGCAATAATAATGAAGAATGGAACCGAGACATCTGTGACTGCGACTGCAGGGAAAAAATAAAAGATCGCTGTAATCGCAAGGGCAAAGTGCTCAACAAATCCAAATGTGAGTGTGAGTGTCCAAAGCCATTACCAGCATGCCCTGCTGGCACCTCCTTCCTGAAGTACAACTGCACCTGTATAGACACTTCCGTGAGTACTAAGTGAAGTGGAGGTCAAAAATGAAAACTTCAAAGTGAAACAATTAAATATATATTTTCGGTGAAGGGAAGTAGGGGTGATTTTTAAGGCAAAGGACACAATATTGATTAATAGGTTCCGTGAAAATATGTAACGCGCACGGTTTCCTTTGAAAAAGAGCATTCTATCTTTACTGTTGTATATCATTAGACGTATATCTAGTTTGTCATCGGTCAGTACCTTATATCCCAGAACAAGACTTAAAATAAAAGTGTGATCTTCACCATTAACGTTGTGTTTTTTAAGTTGATAATGCATTGTAAACTCTTTCAGGGACATCAGGGGCGTTTTTTTTCCAGTCCGCCAAACTCTCACTGTGCGGACATCCTGTTAACTGCAACTTTTACTTCCCGCGGGAGCTTCAGAAATTGTTCTGCTTAAACAAAATTTTCTCGCCAAACTGACGACACATGTTAACTCGACTCATTACCCTGAACATTTCCTGAGGGAAAAAAGCCCGGGGAGGGGGGCACTGCCATATATGGGCTATATAGGTATGTGCCGCTGTGAAGAGTATGGTTTTCAAGCAGTTTACTCTATGATAGGGTATATAAATCAGAGCGTTTGGGTCTAGAATAGGGTATAATTTTTCACAAAACTGACTAGTTGGTTGAAGATTTTATCTAGACTAAGGAAACCAGGAATTGCCACTCAAAAATATAAAAAAATCAAATCGGCAAGTTTAAATTTACGCAAATCAGCCTCAACAGTGTCGATAGATGGGGGGATTTGGGGAGTTTACTCTAGTATAGGGTAGCAAAATTCAGCTGAACTAGCTCTGGTATAGGCCATAACGAGCCAGACGTTCTTAGCAACCAAAAAACAGACCTGGGATCCCGTGGAGATGTACAACTTTTAGTCCTACATCTCCACGGGATATCCAGTGGCTTACAACATTCCAGTGTAATCATATCCCTGTCGGTGATCGTTTATGTTCCACAAAACGCGTCAAGTTTTGCACGAATGTGTCATAATCCTAAAGCGTGAAATTATATTTACTGTAAGACAATTCCATCGTGTCAGAAAGATACAAAACATTTTAATAGTCGGCGATACGGGAAAAGAAAAAATAACGTTGAAACAATGTGTTTTCTAGGTTGGGGCGCAAACGCCAGTTTAAAACTTAGAATTTTTGATACATTTCTTACTCTTGTAAAGCTACGGAGCACGTATAGATGAAATGTTTTCGCTAATCTCAGTTATCACTGTTATTCAGTAAGCGAAGTGACTATGCGCAGCAGCCCAGAAATGCCCGAGAGTCAGAAATGTTCTCAGATTTTCCGCGGAAAGCCTGATTGAAACCTGTTTAGGGTATTCTTTGTATACATGTTTGTTGCTTAGCGATTCCAAAAATAATCTGAATTTTCTAGTATTCGAATTCGAAGATCATGTACACCGACACTTTGAAAATCAGTTAATGTTATGGGCAGTCAGGAAATCATCTCAAAAATTATGTCAAAGCTCTCAAGAGCGATAGAAATCTCGAGTACATGATGTAATTCTTTTCGAGAAATGCCGAGCGATTCTGGAAAGAGCACGACGGAAAAATCACTATTACGATTTTGTTACATATCCCGAAGCACTCAGCAACTCTACTGCATGGACTTCAGCTTGGATGAACCAGAAAGGATATGTAACATGTTCCTATAATGTCACGCACGACGGAAAAAATAACTATGACGATTTTGTTACATATCCCGAAGCACTCAGCAACGGTATTGCATGGACTTCAGCCTGGATGAACTAGAAAGGATATGTCACATGTTCCTATAATGTCACGCACAACGGAAAAATAACTGTGGCGATTTTGTTACATATCCCGAAGTACTCAGCAACTGTATTGCATGGACTTCAGCCTGGATGAACCAGAAAGGATATGTAACATGTTCCTATAATTTCACGCACGACAGAAAAATAACTATGGCGATTTTGTTACATATCCCGAAGCGCTCAGCAACTGTATTGCATGGACTTCAGCCTGGGTGAACCAGAAAAGGATATGTAACATTTTCCTATAATGTCATGCACGACGGTAAAATAACTATGACGATTTTGTTATATACCCCGAAGCACTCAGCAACTGTATTGCATGGACTTTAGCCTGGGTGAACCAGAAAAGGATATGTAACATGTTCCTATAATGCCATGCACGACGGAAAAATAACTATGACGATTTTGTTACATATCCCGAAGTACTCAGCAACTGTATTGCATGGACTTCAGCATAGGTGAACCAGAAAAGGATATGTAACATGTTCCTATAACGTCACGCACGACGGAAAAATAACTATGACGATTTTGTTACATATCCCGAAGCACTCAGCAACTGTATTGCATGGACGTCAGCCTGGATGAACCAGAAAGGATATGTAACATGTTCCTGTAATGTCATGCACGACGGAAAAATAACTATCACGATTTTGTTACATATCCCGAAGTACTCAGCAACTGTATTGCATGGACTTCAGCCTGGGTGAACCAGAAAAGGATAAGTAACAGATTCCTATAATGTCACGTACGACGGAAAAATCAATATCACGATTTTGTTACATATCCCGAAGCACTCAGCAACTGTATTGCATGGACTTCAGCCTGGGTGAACCAGAAAAGGAGATGTAACATGTTCCTATAATGCCATGCACGACGGAAAAATAACTATGACGATTTTGTTACATATCCCGAAGCACTCAGCAACTGTATTGCATGGACGTCAGCCTGGATGAACCAGAAAGGATATGTAACATGTTCCTGTAATGTCATGCACGACGGAAAAATAACTATGACGATTTTGTTACATATCCCGAAGTACTCAGCAACTGTATTGCATGGACTTCAGCCTGGGTGAACCAGAAAAGGATAAGTAACAGATTCCTATAATGTCACGTACGACGGAAAAATCAATATCACGATTTTGTTACATATCCCGACGTACTCAGCAACTGTATTGCACGGACTTCAGCCTGGGTGAACCAGAAAAGGATATGTAACATTTTCCTATAATGTCATGCACGACGGTAAAATAACTATCACGATTTTGTTACATATCCCGAAGTACTCAGCAACTCTATTGCATGGACTTCAGCCTGGATGAACCAGAAAGGATATGTAACATGTTCCTATAATGTCATGCACGACGGAAAAATAACTATCACGATTTTGTTACATATCCCGACGTACTCAGCAACTGTATTGCATGGACTTCAGCCTGGGTGAACCAGAAAAGGATAAGTAACAGATTCCTATAATGTCACGTACGACGGAAAAATCAATATCACGATTTTGTTACATATCCCGACGTACTCAGCAACTGTATTGCATGGACTTCAGCCTGGGTGAACCAGAAAAGGATATGTAACATTTTCCTATAATGTCATGCACGACGGTAAAATAACTATCACGATTTTGTTACATATCCCGAAGTACTCAGCAACTCTATTGCATGGACTTCAGCCTGGATGAACCAGAAAGGATATGTAACATGTTCCTATAATGTCATGCACGACGGAAAAATAACTATCACGATTTTGTTACATATCCCGAAGTACTCAGCAACTGTATTGCATGGACTTCAGCCTGGGTGAACCAGAAAAGGATAAGTAACAGATTCCTATAATGTCACGTACGACGGAAAAATCAATATCACGATTTTGTTACATATCCCGACGTACTCAGCAACTGTATTGCATGGACTTCAGCCTGGGTGAACCAGAAAAGGATATGTAACATTTTCCCATAATGTCACGCACGACGGAAAAATAACTATGACGATTTTGTTACATATCCCGAAGCGCTCAGCAACTGTATTGCATGGACTTCAGCATGGGTGAACCAGAAAAGGATATGTAACATTTTCCTATAATGTCATGCACGACGGTAAAATAACTATGATGATTGTGTTATATATCCCGAAGCACTCAGCAACGGTATTGCATGGACTTCAGCCTGGGTGAACCAGAAAAGGATATGTAACATGTTCCTATAATGTCATGCACGACGGAAAAATCAATATCACGATTTTGTTACATATCCCGAAGTACTCAGCAACTGTATTGCATGGACTTAAGCATAGGTGAACCAGAAAAGGATATGTAACATGTTCCTATAACGTCACGCACGACGGAAAAATAACTATGACGATTTTGTTACATATCCCGAAGTACTCAGCAACTGTATTGCATGGACTTCAGCCTGGATGAACCAGAAAGGATATGTAACATGTTCCTGTAATGTCATGCACGACGGAAAAATAACTATCACGATTTTGTTACATATCCCGAAGTACTCAGCAACTGTATTGCATGGACTTCAGCCTGGGTGAACCAGAAAAGGATAAGTAACAGATTCCTATAATGTCACGTACGACGGAAAAATCAATATCACGATTTTGTTACATATCCCGAAGCACTCAGCAACTGTATTGCATGGACTTCAGCCTGGGTGAACCAGAAAAGGATATGTAACATTTTCCTATAATGCCATGCACGACGGAAAAATAACTATGACGATTTTGTTACATATCCCGAAGCACTCAGCAACTATATTGCATGGACTTCAGCATAGGTGAACCAGAAAAGGATATGTAACATGTTCCTATAACGTCACGCACGACGGAAAAATAACTATCACGATTTTGTTACATATCCCGAAGCACTCAGCAACTGTATTGCATGGACGTCAGCCTGGATGAACCAGAAAGGATATGTAACATGTTCCTGTAATGTCATGCACGACGGAAAAATAACTATCACGATTTTGTTACATATCCCGAAGTACTCAGCAACTGTATTGCATGGACTTCAGCCTGGGTGAACCAGAAAAGGATAAGTAACAGATTCCTATAATGTCACGTACGACGGAAAAATCAATATCACGAATTTGTTACATATCCCGAAGCACTCAGCAACTGTATTGCATGGACTTCAGCCTGGGTGAACCAGAAAAGGATATGTAACATTTTCCTATAATGTCATGCACGACGGTAAAATAACTATGACGATTTTGTTATATATCCCGAAGCACTCAGCAACGGTATTGCATGGACTTCAGCCTGGGTGAACCAGAAAAGGATATGTAACATGTTCCTATAATGTCATGCACGACGGAAAAATCAATATCACGATTTTGTTACATATCCCGAAGTACTCAGCAACTCTATTGCATGGACTTCAGCATAGGTGAACCAGAAAAGGATATGTAACATGTTCCTATAACGTCACGCACGATGGAAAAATAACTATGACGATTTTGTTACATATCCCGAAGTACTCAGCAACTGTATTGCATGGACTTCAGCCTGGGTGAACCAGAAAAGGATAAGTAACAGATTCCTATAATGTCACGTACGACGGAAAAATCAATATCACGATTTTGTTACATATCCCGAAGTACTCAGCAACTGTATTGCATGGACTTCAGCATAGGTGAACCAGAAAAGGATATGTAACATGTTCCTATAACGTCACGCACGACGGAAAAATAACTATGACGATTTTGTTACATATCCCGAAGTACTCAGCAACTGTATTGCATGGACTTCAGCCTGGGTGAACCAGAAAGGATATGTAACATTTTCCTATAATGTCATGCACGACGGAAAAATAACTATCACGATTTTGTTACATATCCCGAAGTACTCAGCAACTGTATTGCATGGACTTCAGCCTGGGTGAACCAGAAAAGGATAAGTAACAGATTCCTATAACATCACGTACGACGGAAAAATCAATATCACGATTTTGTTACATATCCCGAAGCACTCAGCAACTGTATTGCATGGACTTCAGCCTGGGTGAACCAGAAAAGGATATGTAACATTTTCCTATAATGTCATGCACGACGGTAAAATAACTATCACGATTTTGTTACATATCCCGAAGTACTCAGCAACTCTATTGCATGGACTTCAGCCTGGATGAACCAGAAAGGATATGTAACATGTTCCTATAATGTCATGCACGACGGAAAAATAACTATCACGATTTTGTTACATATCCCGAAGTACTCAGCAACTGTATTGCATGGACTTCAGCCTGGGTGAACCAGAAAAGGATAAGTAACAGATTCCTATAATGTCACGTACGACGGAAAAATCAATATCACGATTTTGTTACATATCCCGAAGCACTCAGCAACTGTATTGCATGGACTTCAGCCTGGGTGAACCAGAAAAGGATATGTAACATTTTCCCATAATGTCACGCACGACGGAAAAATAACTATGACGATTTTGTTACATATCCCGAAGCGCTCAGCAACTGTATTGCATGGACTTCAGCCTGGGTGAACCAGAAAAGGATATGTAACATGTTCCTATAATGTCATGCACGACGGAAAAATAACTATGACGATTTTGTTACATATCCCGAAGTATTCAGCAACTGTATTGCATGGACTTCAGCCTGGATGAACCAGAAAGGATATGTGACATGTTCGTATGATATGAACGAGCAAGGGAAAATGACGATTTTGTTGTTGTTTTTGTTTCGTATAGTGTCACGCATTACTGAAAAATAATGTGGTTTTTGTAAAATATCCTGTAGCACTCGGTAACGTAGAAATACTGCGAGGACATTTGCGTGGGAAAACCAGAGCGGATTTATAATGTGTGGCTACATGGTGATTTTACTATACATCTGGATTCGTCTTTCAGAAAACTAGTGTACCATGGACTTCAGTCTAGGGTCTAACCCACGAATGAAAATAGTGATTTAACATTTTAGTAGCTATCTAGACCCCATACAATCTAAAAGCATGACAATGGGTGTAAGTTATGATATAAATAGAATATTAATCGGAAGACTTAACTTGGTGCGTTTGACTTGTTGAGTTTTGAAGCTGTTGTCTTGATTCGATTCTCTGGGAGGTTGGTCACGGGCAGCGCAAGCTGAAAACACTTTCTGGTTCTCTCCGTCGTTCTTGGGTGAATGAATTCACGTATAAATCAATCGTGGCTGGCGATTTCGTTTGGTTTTCAACAACTGTTTTATGGTTTAAGCGAAAACCAATCCAAATGTATAGTCAGGGCAGCTCCTTTGTTTCCCTTCCCGTGAAAAGAAATCCCACGCGCCTTCTTTAACTCCTCAAGGCAAATTCGATTGGAAACTGGCTCAATTTCGCACAAATGCGTCAGAGAGACACCATATCTTCTAACTCAGAGGCACATCTCGTTTTGTGTCCGTTTTTAACGACCGATGACGGGTTCATTCGAAGTCGAAGTCTTTTTTTTATATATGACCGCGCAATATTCCCGCGTTATGAAAATTTATTTTAAAACATCAATTATGTGGCCAGATCATATCTGAAAATAACCAGGTTAATTTTGTACACAATCTCACTGAAAGCAATTATCGCTAACCACAATAGAATCGCAAAAGTCTTGCGATGACAGCAACCTAACAGATAAATGACATCACCCCATAGCAACCGGACCTGGCGAATTTTTGAGCTTCCGGTTAGCTCTGGCTCGTGATGAAGGGTTCCAGGGTCCCAGCGGCACATCCCCACTCAGAAATTCCCAAAGTACCCCTCCCCTCGGGAAAAAAGGCACAACTGACTTAAAGGACACGTAAAAATGTCAGTTTCCTCCTAATAGGCGTCTCAAACTTTGGAATCGTGTATTTCATGAAATATATTTTAGAAGCAAATTTTTGTATCACGGACTCTCACTATAATAGATTTTCCCAGAGGCACTTTGTTCCTACTCCCCCTACTGATTTTATAACTGATTTCTGTTCACCCAGGTGGTGGCAAAGTCGGGATTCCACTGCTCGTTTGAAATGCGAGTTGTACGCAGCTTGAAGAACATGTCTGTATGACAAGTCGCTCTCTCCCACTTACACGAATATCAACAGCAACAACCAAAAAACACCCAAAACGCATAAATCGACAATCCACGAAATGCAGGCTTTGCGTACCTACTTTATCCTCCCCCGTAAATAGTACGGTGCATAACAAGAGCGCGCGCTCATTTGCAGTGGCGAAGAACGCGGTTTAAAAAAAAAAGAAAAAAAGCGTTGAAATATATGTGAAATGCGAAAACGTGAAAATAAATCGAGGAGGAGTATTTTATTTCCCTGAACGTGCTCAGAGAAGGCTTAAAATTAGACACGGTTGGTTGCAAGGTCAAGATTTCTAAAGGTCTTTATGCGATCGATTTTTCACGGAACTAAAGTTGACTATTACTCCTGCTGCTCACGTGAATAACTGAGGCGCAATCAGCCGCAAAAGTGTGCTTTAACTACCTTTGTTTGCCCGATGAAGAATTAAACGAGGGAGAGTATTTCTTTGCTTCGCAGAGTCTTCGCAGATTCCACAATCTCCGGCGAACGTGTCGAGAGAAGGTGCCATACGGTCACACATGGCCGACCAGAGAGCAGCGTCACGCACTCCACGTCATCACTGCGTCCGAATTATGTCACGGATCAGTGATTTGAATTGTGATTTGCATAAAACTCTTCACGAATTCGAATAACTCAGTTTAAGATTGAAGTATGCTGGTTATACTTTTGCTGTTATCTCCGCTCCTCTTTCAAGCTCCATCTGTGGACTCCAAGGTATGTCACACCGATAACCATACCAAAGAAATTTTCTGTTCTTTTCAGCTAAAACTGCTCAAAGAAATGGCGTAATTGAAAGCGCTGAAACAAGTGACCGTTTTGAACAACTTGCCGTTTGACAGTACATAGGCATAATAGTGAACAAACCGGGGAAAAGGTTTTGAACTGTTACGATTCTTTGCATAAAATCAGGCTTGAAAAATAAATTGAACGTTACAGAAGTTATATAATTTTAAAAGATAGTAAAAACGACAGGAGACGACAAATCAAAGTTTGCCAACGCTGTTGCGATGTTTTGATAACCATGGCATTCCAACAGAAGGAACAAAGCAGTCATTGACTTATTCAAGAGCGGCGCGTGTTTTAACGGTTCACCATTTCGAGAAACAGTGATTTTTGAAGAATCGCGTTTTGTATAGACGAAAATCTTACTCCAGGCTTTTACCACCAACACCAAAAATTCCACAAATTTTTGTGTACGGTTTTACTCTAAAATTGTCGATTTAATCCTCATTTTCTTAGAAAAGTTATTGAAAAGGTTGAAAGGATCTGTTGTTCTGGTGAGAGTTTTATCCCTCAGGGACTCACAATGGCACTGAATAATCCCCGCACAAATATTTAGCTGGACTTTAAATTCTTTTTGTTTTACCGAGAATCTGAGCACGAATTTCAACTAGAAAAGGTTTTCTCTTCCTTCCGGCCAAGATTCGAATTCAACGGTTCAGATATTTCAACTTGATCAATTTTCAGATCTATGGGTTATTATAATTTTTTTTTTTTTTTTTTTTACTTGCAAGAGAAGCTGATTATTGCACACTTTTGCTTTATTGTTCTGGGCAGGTCTTAATTAAGTAAGCCCTTTCGTGTCTGATGTTTTATCTGCCAAATAATCGAGTCCGAAAATGCGGAAAAAACGTGACACTTATGACCAATATTTATACCTATGAAATCGTCGTCGACATATCTGGCGAGTTTGGTCTCGCCATGGTTCGTATTTTGGCGAGACATGGTTGACCCAAAAGACCCATACGCGTCTGATATGCCGCCGAAGCACACCAAAAACAGGTACGACATAAGTATTTACCACACCCAAATGTGATATCGTAGCCATATCAAGTCAGTGACGTCATTTCTCAGGATATCAGGACGGTAGGCACGGCTTCTGATTGGCTAATGGCGAATTACTACCAAGGATCTTTCAGTTGCGTTCTTCTTCGATTTAACATATTTCTAATCATTGTCTAATGGCAAAACAAAACATTTAAAACCTATAAAAGCATCGATTACGTAATAATGCTATCCCGGAAAGGTTTGTGGCATCCGGTACAATTTGAAATATGAAAACTATCTTTGAAAACATTTTGAATTCAACTTAACAGGAAAAAGAACAGCGGAATGCAAAGAAACCACTGGCTGATAAAACTTTTTTATCCCTGCGATCCTAAAAAAATATCGAAAATATATTGATCACCGGGCGGTTTAACCGCCCTTATTTCCCACTGACGAACACTGAAACTGTGTCAATAATACTTTTGTAACTTTTGATACTTAGCTGAACATTGATGTAGCGGAGAAAATCTTAATTGCAGTCAGTTTTCGAGATTAGGTATGCATTAACAGAAACCCAGCTCAGCCAATTTGTTATATTAGGTATAAATGTCGTATCCAAGAAACTTTCACTGGAAAAGTGGTCTTCTGGGAACTTTTTCCGTCGAGAAATAATTTTGAGAATCAAGTCAACTTCTGACCGGTTTTCTGGTTAACGATGGAGGGTAGAACAAAATGTTTACATGAGTTTAATTTTAAGAAGCACTTTCTTTTTTTTCTTGTTTTTGCGCTTCACATTTCCTACGAGGAAGCAATTTTTGTGAGTTTTAACAAGTAAGCAGGTCGGAATTACTGCATTGTTTAATACTCATCTCTACCATATGTTTAATATCGCGGAAAAGTTGATAAAACGAAAAGTTAAAAACAACGCAACATACAGTTCAAAACAACCGAAATCAGGGCCGAGTTACCTTCTCAGTCTTCTTTATACAGTATACCATAAAAGAACTTCGTCTTCAGAGTAAAATTAAGGGGATTTTTTTTTTTTTCCTCCCGGGGAATATTTTACCGGTGTGATGCAATAAGCCGCAATGAACATCGAACCCCCGGCCGGGGATAAAAAACTTGCACAATAAGTAACATTTCGGGAATAATTTTCGCAAGACTGTAATACAACCGCTAGTAATGCGGCGACTTTTCTAAACCGTCTCTCATTGTAAACTATAGCTAGCTGAGTCTGTTGTTGTCTCAAAGAGGAACAGAGGGCAATGAACAAATAATAGAGTTGTAACTGAACTATAGTAGACGGTGTTGACTTTGAAAAACCTTTGTAACAAAAATTCAGTCTGTAATAATCTTATATTGTTCAGCTTTTACGACACCAACATTTCAGATATTCGATTCTTTGAACAAACGTCCAGCTAAGTAAACAAATTAGTGTTTACTATAAAGCCCTTTTGTCAATCCAAATGGAAATTTCCTTTCTTTTCTTTTCCTTTTGTTTTCCATTCCTTTTGCGTCGTAACTGACCACTCACGGAGCCGAACGAACTGTAATTTTCGACAGCTTTGGATTGAAAGGGAGTCAACTTTATTCTAAACCCATTTTAAAGCACTGTCAATCAAAGTGTCAGACCAATCTGCTTGAGAATGGAAACGTAACAGCCACAGTTAACTCTTTTGTTTTCCGTTGTTATTTCGTTTTTCACACTCTCTTTCTCTCGTTAACGTGACTTCACCTTGCTTGTTTACATCTTATTGTCCATGTTTGTATTGTTGCCAGTAACAAAAAAAACTTACTGTGGACAGATCTTTTAGTAGAAGTGTGATACAACACAAAATAAGAATAATTAGTTGAAGGTTTCTGTTTAAATATAAACTAAGTTGTTCTTTTGGACCGTAACTGTCCTGTGCTGGTGAGCGAGATGAAGCTGTTTCCGGATACGGTAGAATGGAGCTAATTTTATTTAACCCGTAATAAGTCAACTATCCTATCCACAAATATACCTCGGAATTGATATTGCTCTCGGTCTGTTGTATTGCTTAGCTGTAAACGAAGTGGTTGAAGAACCATTTTTCAAATGTCAAGTGATGCCATTGCAAGGGAAACAATCAAATATCGTGACGTCACGAGGATTTAAGCCAATCATAGACCACGACGCTTTTCCGCCGCGCGTTGAGCGAAACAACAATGTTTAAAAGCACCGTTCAAGCCCTCACCGTCATATTTTGCTCTCACACAAGTATCCATAACAATGGTTTCCATAGTCTTCATTATCTTCGTCACCGTTCACATGTCGTGTTCGTTTTCAGACCCAATGGTGAGTAAATTTGGGCAATACGCTCGTCTCTTTCGATTAACTTAAATACATTATCATTTCTGATGGTTTAGGTTGGGTTTGTGACAGAAAATTCTCCTTTATTTGTGACAAGTTTCAGACTTTCGCTCCTAAGCTGAATAAATAGTATTTAAAAGACTCGAGGGTGAGTACAATCCCATTCTAACCGAAGAGCAGTAGTTTACGATTTCGACTTTCAGGCAAAATTGTCATTCTTCGTTTATCTCAACTATTTTCCTTTTAATAACATAATGCGGATTTAAACCCTTCCCTGATTGTTTGAAAACTTCTTATCTCTTCTACAGCCCGTAGAAAGCCAACATGTAACTTCCACAATCGGAAGCAAAAATGAAATTGCATCACAGCTGAATACAAAGTATCGAGAAGTTTTTCTCACATACAATATTAGATGCACTAAATAGCATTTGAAAGTTTTAGTCAAAAAAAAAAAAATTAACCCCTATTACTGACTTAAACAGTTACGATATCCGACTTTCGTGCGTCGTGTTGCCGGTACATTGTTTGTTTTTCTCGGAAGGTAAATCTTGCCTTATTTTTCACTGATAGGTTGGGAAGCTTGATACGATTTTAATTAAAATTTCAAGTTCCATACACATTAAGCGGTGCATTGTTTGTTTTTGGAAATGTAAAATACGATTTACAATTATTTGCCGTTTTATCGTCACGTAGCAATGAAGGATTGTAAAGAAACATTGAATTTTAATTCAAAATATCTATACAAGCATTGTCGTAAGTGTATGTTTCGGCAAGAGATTGAAAGATGCGAAATATTTTCCAGATATTATTATTTATTCTCGTCGAGAATACGCCACGTTCGATATATGGCGCCGACGCTTTCGGGTCAAAATTGCAAATTTTTAAAGTTTCTTTTGTCCTTCAGTTCCCAAAAGAGACTTGCATACAAAGAAAACACCACCAAATGTAGAGGTTTATCCTGAAGACCTCGGAGCCATGCTAGAATGATGATATATCGAATGTGGCCTATGGAACAAACTCTAGAATTGCACAGGTCGATTAGGCCGCCCACCCCCCCCCCCCCCAAAAAAAAAAACTCTAATGCCTCTAGCAAGTTCCTGTTAATATACCAGTGTTCAAATGTCGTACGTCGCTTTTGGGTGGAGATATCGATCACCGTAGTCTTGTCATAAACAGAAATCTCGCAGAAACCTTTCTCAGTCAAATGATTGCGTACAAAAAAAGAAGAATTATTCAAACGATGCAAATTGGCAACAATTCAAACAACGAAATGTTTCTCTACTATTAAAGTTGGTTAAGTTGTATTTAGATCACTCGCGGCTTTGGAAATCCCAGGAGAGTCTAAAAATTGTCAATCTTATGATGCGGACTTTTACACCACAAGCGGCTCCACGTGCATTTTATACATCGTCCACGAAGACATCCACGCAAAGCGCGTTCTTCTATTATCCGCGCGCAGAAGAACTAGGTAACAAAAAATTACACAAAAAAATATCTTGAGATGGATTACCTAAGGCATAAGGCCTATATGGGAGATGAACTCTGTTAGCCTTCCACCCCTTTTTGATGATATCCAGCACAGCAGGGCTCAGTAGTCATGTTTACTTTATTTGCTCTTTGAGGACTTTGTCGCCCAAAGCAGCTTTATTGGTAGACTCTCTAAAAGTCCTTTCCAATAATATTTCCATTGTTAGTTTCGAGCTCGCACCAGCGAGAGATTGCCCTCCTGACTTCGTCGCGCGAAGATTCCCCTCTCTCTTCGCTCGAGGAAGATAAGTATAAGTCAAGGATTAAGAAAAGGTTGACTTTTGGCAAATCTACTTCATTGGTGTCTGAACTCGCAAACGACTCTATTCAGGCAAACCTATGAATCGCATTAAAATTCGGAGTTAGCTTTGACCGATATCTTAAGAGAACTTTTCTTGGAAGGTTGATTGTTAAATTTTAGATTAGATAGATCAGTTGTGTCAGTGTTATCTTGACACCAAGCATTGTCCGAAATTGATGACTTCCCGTTTTTTTAATTCACCTGCGATCGTTAATTTCTAATTCGATCTAAGTGCGAACATTATTTACCAAGTTTCAACGATGAACGTGCATTTTTGAGCCATAAATCAAGTTCGAACGTATTTTTTATTTACCCCTAGACAACAAAAAAGGTGGGGCTCATTTCGCTGATTACACTATGACGTTACCTTACTTTCCGTTGACGGAGGCGGTATTATTGAACTTTCAATGTTTGACGGTTAGCAACTACATTTACCACAATTTTACACGGTTTAGATTCCATTTATGCACCAGGACGTTCTTTCCAATCCACCTTGCACGGCTTTCTCCCAGGCCTTCAGAGACAATCGATTTCGTTGACGTATCCGAGACAGATGGCCCGGATAACACTTTTCGCCCACCTGACCACGTGACCCGAAAACGATTGACCGCGGCAATTTATCAAACACTCGAGACAATGTTTCATCGGGATATCCAAACACCGAGAAGAAAGCTAAAAATACGACGCGCAACGGAGTATTTTTGACGAAATTCAAGGTGTTTGGATAGCCAATGAAACATTATCTCGAGTGTTTGATATATTTTCTCAATCGAAACAAAAACTAAGTAGTAAAGGGAGAAGTAAAATCGTCAAAATCTATGCTAATTAAGACCGGGTATCGAGGAGCGAAATCGCAAGAAACAACAAGCAGATAACCTTGAAGATTCGTCCAGTCGTCCTCCATTTATGACTGATAAAAAGAATCCCACTGGCCTTCATTATTCTTAAGTTATTATCATTGTCTTAGTTCAGGTTTCTAAGAACTTAACTAATCAAGGGTTTTCATATATTCATTATTCTATAATTGAGAATTCCAGAATTCATATTTAGGCACTAATCCGTCAAATAGATTTGCGAAATTACCGGTATCCCTTTCAGCAATGAAAATTTCTCTCAAATTTAAGTATAAATCTGCTAGCGTTCTATAACGAATGCCGTTCTCTGATTGGCTACGCTACTATCTATTCTGTTGTAGATAGTGAGTGGTGTAGCAGTGTGAGCTTGTCAACAAGACGGCCGCTTCTTCGCGTTTTCGAATTAGAAGTGCCTGTGAAGAGGATTTAGATAAAGTTTGAAGGACTAGTAGAAATATACTAAAACAATTAGATTATTCGCTCTCGATTTCTAAGAATGATAGGAATCGGGTGCGAATAATCTAATGGTTGAATAGCACATTTATCAACAGGCTCTGCCGAGAGGCCTTGCAGTATTTCTTGAGAAGATGGAAATTCCACGAGACGAATTTATGAGGAGATACCAGGCTTATAAAGCAGGCGCCTCCCCTATATCTGTAATACGGCATGACGCATCGACTAGCTCTCAGACCTCCAGTGACGTGCCGGAGCATTCTGGAGGAGTTAACACTACAGAACGTAAGTATGTTAGCTAGACAGATGGCTACGGATACCTTTTTCTTTTTTCGCGTGGGCACTAGACGCCGCTCTCTTGTGGTACATAATTCTCGTATTAACAGTGTTTCCATTACCGCGGGGAGGGGGGTACTCAGTAAATCTTTGGGTGGGGGTGTGCGGCTGGGACACTGGAACCCTTACGCTATACTAGACCACGATCAGCTTGATTTTGCAATCCTATTCCAAACTAGCCAGCCACCAAAAACCCCTATCCTATCCGAGACTAACCATTTTCCATGACGAAACTTTATCACTATCGTAGTCTACCATATGCTAAACTAATATTTCAGGGTCTCTTCCGAGTTTCCTGGGTAAAGAACCCTGTTCTTGAAATTATACCCTATTCTAGAGCAAATCTGTCTAATTTCTCTACCCTTTCCCAGACTAAACTGCCTAAAACCCATACCCGTCACAGCGGCACATACCTAAAAAGCTTATATATGGAATTAATCCCCTGCCCTCGGCCTTTATTCTACAAAGTAAGTCGGATTGTCCATTTCAAAAGTCCCGTTTAATGTTGTGACCAGTAGAGGTTGGCCGATCAGCAACGGCGGAACCGTAAAAGCGTGACACATTTGAGTGAGTGCTTTATCTGTTCGGCCTTTCTGTCACGCAGTCGCCATTTGTTTTTTTTTCAACGTTAAGTTTAGGTTAATTAACTCGTTAAATAACTCGTTACCAGTACCTCACTTTAAGTTTGAACTGATAGCGGGTTTTGATGCTAACTGTTTCTTTTACAGTAAATAACCTACCGGTCATACCGGAAGACGCCACCTGTAAACCAAGACCAGCAATCATTGAGTTACCCAGGGTATTTGGTACTTCCCTATATCCCAGCTTCGTCATCCTTTATCGTTGCGGTGGAAGTTGCTCGTTGCAGGACGCCCAACACTGCGCTGTCACGGCGCAAGACGCCATCAATGTTGAAGTTTTGGAAATAATCTACAAACAGTGGGATTTTAAGAGTATGAAGTTGTATAGCCACACCCAATGCAGTTGCGATTGTATCCAGACAGCCAGTGATTGCGATCCGCAGATACAGATTTGGAACGCAGACCATTGTAAATGCAACTGCATTGAGGATGGATCGCAGTGTGACGGAGCAACTCAAAGCTGGGATATCAAGACTTGTGCCTGCAAGTGTGACACAGCTCCACAGATCTGCGCTCACAACAAAGAGTGGGATGCTGAAAACTGCGGCTGTCATTGCAAAAAGATACTCCAGGACAAATGCAAGGCAAATAACCAAAACATCGACATAAATACTTGTCAGTGCCTTGATGTAAACGTACTGTAACGTTTTGCGCGACTTCATTTGTGTCACGCAACGTCACTTGACGGAAGGATTTTACGGCAGTATGACGTAGTCACGCAAGGACCGCACTTTCAGAAATTTAACTTACATAAGGGGCTTAGGAAAAGAAAAAACAAATAGGCATATTGTAGTAAAAGACATTTAATTTTCATGTGAAAGTTTCGTACAAATGACAAAATTGTGACAATTTAACAAAGTATATTTTCCGCTCTACAACTACAAACAAATTAAATGATAAGAAAATTTCATGATGACCGGTTTTGTTGACTGCAAATTGAGATGAAACCGGAACTGGGCCGTTGACAATGCAATAATTTCTTACACAAACAGCTAGCCATCCGCCATGTTTGTTTTCAAGTCTATGCAAGTTGCGCTGGTGATTTGTGAGGTGGGGGAGAGGGAGGGGGGAGGAGCAAACAAGATAAAATCGACAAATTCCTGATACGTTTTTTGTAGCTATGATAATTATGCTTTCTGTATTGCATATGGAAGCCCCGGGGGGGAACTCCCATACAAAAACGACAGGGGTACTCGTCGGAAATCCTTAAGAGGTAAGCGTCGTGGGCGTGGCTTGAATTTTTTTTTTCGCTCATAAAAGGTAGCAATTCTAAAACAACACATTATCTCCCAACAGGTACGACGAGGACCTCTGTCCTTCTTATATGGAAGTCCCCCCCCCCCGGGAAGGAAGCATGCTTTTTAGGCCATTTTGGTGGTTTTATAAAAGACACAAGACTGGTGGTCAAGATGTCGGGTATCTATATATTCCAAACCAACGATCACTCCGTAGTTGACACAAAGGGAGTTTTCCATTCAATCAAAAATTCCGAAACTTTCCAAAACGAGGACAACTGGTGCTGAGAAAAGATGTTGCATTTTTTTCGAAATCTGAACCATTCGACCGAAAATTCTGGAAATTGGAGGAAAATTACATGGAACGGAAATTCCCGGGAAGAAATTTTCGAAAATTTACATGGTTATTGTTCGTGCTGTCTTCCTTTTTCCTAACCCCAATACACAGGTTAACCGCAAGCTTCCACAGCTAGCTTAGGCTAATCGTTGTGCTATTTAAGGCTACCCAGAGAGCTTTTAGGCTTACCGAAATGCCAGCTAGGCTAACCGAACCTTTCATCACATGCTTATCGCTACAACTAAACTACGTGGTATAATTTATCATCAGGTGTCCATCTTACGTAGGTCGATCCTAATTTTACTTTACCTATTCATAACGTGTTTCTCAAATACTGGGGCGGATCTGAGGGGTTGGTTAGGGGGGTTCTGTTGAAACCCCTAAATTAAAAGAAATGGGATATTATAACACGCTTACGTGACCTCAGAATGCCGGACTTCCCATTTCCAAGGACCTCAATTTTAAAAATTTTCCGGGGGAGAATGCCACCGGAACCCCTTCTCTGAATTCCTGTATCCGCCCCAGAAATATGATTCTGGCAGAGATGCTTGACTATTGGGACGAGCTGATTTTCCAAAAACGGTCTTCTTTCCAGAGTTTCACTTTGCCCCCTCCCTTCCCCCTTCCGCTGACCTTATGGCTAAATAGCATTATAACTCGAAAACCATCATGGCCACCATATTCACCTAAGTCGAATCTAGCAATACCAACGTCAGCTGCTTAAGGCAATCGTCGGCCGAATCTGATTAATAGCATGGCGCGGAACCTTGTCGAAAAAAATTAGGCCCGAGGCCTTCTCGATCGTTTCCACCGGGACTTGAAACATATGTAGCGGTGTCTTCTCGTTGATTGGTTGGTTAGGCAGTATGTAGGACTGGAACGAAAAGACATGTAAACACGTGATCAGTGTGTGCTTGACATATGATCAACATGTGCATTACCACAAGTGGCATAAGTCCAAGAAACGATAAATTTACCGGCTGGGATGTTATGTTACACAGGGGGCTGGTAAAAAGTCATCCTCGGCGACCCAGGGGCAGCTAGTCGGGACGACATTTTCGGGCGGATGTTTAGATCAGCGGGAATTCAAACGCTTCTGTAACTGGTTCGGTAAGAAAAAGTGCTCAGGAGCTCTCCCGCTCTTGTTACAAACTTTCGCCCGAAAATATCGCGTCGTCCCGACTAGCTTTCCTTGGTCTCCGAGTTTGATGAAACGTCCAGTGCTCATAAAGTTTAATGTGAAGTAGGACTTGAAAGTGATGTACACGTTACTGCTATGTAAATTTACTACGTAAATATCCGCATAGACGTCAGATCTGGGGAAAAGAGTCTACGTGTCTTGCAAACCTGGTGGGTACTCTCCAAGATTTCAGACCAAAATATGATTGTCGATACTCCATTTCAGACTTTACGCAAAATCGATACCCTATTGCAGATCACTAGAATTGCTGCATTTCCCTGATACGTGATCTCAGCTAATCACGAATTTGCATACAGATTTGAGAAGAGCTTCAAATTCCGCGATGTTTACGGCACAAAAATAAGTTTCATCTACACTTCAATCCCAATTCCATGGTTGAGTGAAAACCACGATCCACTGCAGACTAAAATGGTCAAAATACTACGCGTACGGTGGAAAGGTGTGGGAAGGTGTCGTGAAATACCGTCGAGTAAATAACGGCTTTTCCGCATTCTGATTGGATGTCTTTTCTATGGCATGCATGATATAAAGGGAAACACCTCCCCCGGGGGCTTCAGACAAGATCATCCCAGTGCATAAGCCTTAACAAAGACCTACTTTATTGTTACTTATTTCCCGAGACTTACGACCCGTCTAAAAAAGGTTTTCGCCAAAATTAACTACGCGAAATTTAATATTCTGCTATATAATTCTTTGATCAGCGCGCTACATTGCCAAGAGGGGAGAAAGCAGGAGTTGCTGGGGTAATAAAGGCCGGATGAGTCAGCTCTTTCCCCCTCCCCCACCACTCCCCAGCTGTAAGCGCAAATAGTTGGTATCATGTACTCTGTATAACTATATATAGCTATATGGTTTTGTTCAGTGTTATTTGAAACTATTGCTTTGGAAGATAAAAATCAGTTCTGACAATTCTGAGACTAACTGTTTGATACTAGTAATGAAGATCGGTGTTTTGACAATTTTCACGAAATTTAGTTCCTGTTAACGTATTTTTTTTTCGGCAATTTACGAGATTTAAGTCCCGCGAAATATGCCTCTTTCATTTTCACGAAATTAAGTTCCCGCGAAAATAAATAACAGTGAGGTACTGTGTAACGCCACAATAGCACAGAGCGTTAATTCTCGATGGCATTATGAACTCGGGAATTTTCACCGACTTGTCACAGAAGAGAGACCAACCTGCAGTTCTAACTGGTCATTCCTTGTCTCGCCCAGGATCACTTTGAAGTAATGTGTGGGAACAGCTATGCGATTCTGCCCAATCAACTAAGATGTAACAATGCAAACAAAGAAAATGGAGCATTAGTAATTACAATATAGATAGGACCCTGCACGCGCTCTGATTGGTCAAAAACCCATGTTTCATCAGAGTATACGAAAACATAGAAAAAGCGTGTTTTATTGTTTTTCGCCCCATTACCTCTAGTCAACATCTTTGTTAGAGACGGCGAAAAACATTTCTTTTCGAAGAAATTTGTGGTGGAGTTCTCTGCGAAGCAGCAGAAAGTTTTGAAGACGAGGCACGTAGCACTTAACTGGTGTTAAATTCCGTCAGTTTGTCCATCTTTGTACCACTCGCGGCGTGTAAAATCTATATCATAAAGGAGCTAAAGCCGTGAAATGTAGAAAAGAGAAATGTAGAAATGTTCTTGAGAAATGTAGAAAACACGAGCCGCACATTTCCCTTGTGTTCTCAAATGCGTCGTGTTTTATCACAGTGTAATACACGGCTTAGACTTCTTTATTTGTTAAATAAATGCACACATACACAAGCGACTAGAAAACTGTTATCAGTAGAGTTAGAGAGTGAAGTTAGGAGAGTTCAATGTAATCATCTTCACATTGAAACGCATCGAAGCAAGTAGTTCCTTAAGGTTATTTCGGAATTTGGATTTAATTAGTAATTTCACAATGTAGGATGGAATTCCAGACTGAGACGCCAATTCTTGTAAAGGATTTTCTCATCTTCTCCGTTCTTGAAAATTTCACAAAGAAGCCGACGTATTCTGGTATATAGTTAGGTGCTGTACACAAAAACAAGTAAAAGTAGGGGGGACAGGGTCAGTTTCCTTTTTTCTCCTCACAAAATAGCTCAAAAAGCAGAGTGGATTGTTCAGCCATTACCGATCACAAGTTGAGCATATTCGGCTGTGTTTCAAACGATTCACTTTTTCCTTTCTACTCGCGTAAAAAACAAAACGCTACAATAGCCGATAGTAATTTTTATTAAGACTAACCTTATATTTCACATAAAGTTGATTGTCAGCTTCCAGTCTGTGGAGAAACAGCATAAGTTAACAAAAATTGACCATGATAGTGGTGCCTTCCGAACAGGCATAATGCAGTCGAACCTCTCCACAATGGTCACCTTGGGGACAGAGAAAAGTGGCTGTTATAGAGAGCTGGCTGTTATGTGGGGAGGTGGGGAGGTAAGGGTGTAAATGTGACAACTGTTTTTTCAGGGCGTGCAACATTTTTATTTTAAAAAAATGCTTGTTGTAGAATAAAAATAAGTAACACGATCCAATTAAATATATCAACAAAACAGAAACCAAACAGCAACAGAGACCAACGACGTGCTAATCTAGAGGACGAGCAAAAATCGCAGAAGGACAAAAAGCCGGGAGGGCAAGCAAAAAAAAAAAAAAAACCGAGAGAAGTCTCCTCCCCACCAAACACCAACAAAAAGATAAACTAGAGTAAAGTAGTCAAAGTGTATCACCTGTTCGAGCGACTACAATGTCAGTCGACTCGTAAGTTCGTTAGCTTGTCTGTTTGCAAACTTCGATGTCAACATGTTGTCGGTGACGTGATACGATATGTGTTCCGTTGTTAACGTTATTAGATCATTGGAAATTTGTTGGCGAGGGGACTTCGCTTGCTGGCTAGTTCGTTGGTGGCGAGACTTCCTGGTGCAAGGTGACCAGCCCCAATATGGAAGGAAATGCGGAAGAGGACTTAGTGTTTTTTTTTTTTCTGTTTTTCTTTTTTCGACTTACTTTGGTAAGAAGAGAGGACCAGTGATAACATAAACATTCTTGTATAACTTCGTCAGATGGCGTGAATACTTTTCAAGGTGTTCCCAAGCATCACGGTTAAATCCTGAACCTGCCTTAAGAAAAGAAATTTGTGTCAAAAATTAAACACCTTTTAAAAAGACTAAATGATATGAGGTACATTAATTGATGATTTATCAGGTGTATTCCTTGAGATAAATAGTTTTTAGGACTCAGATTACTGTCAATAATAATGAAATGGCACACGCAGAGATAAAATCTGAAAATACATGTGCAGCCAAGATGGTGCAGTGATGAGAGCCCTTGCCTTCCGCCAATGTGGCCCAGGTTTGAATCCAGGAGTGCCCCATGTGGGTTGAGTTTGTTGTTGGTTCTTGCCTTGCTCCAAGTTCTTTTCTCTGGGAAAACCATGGTAACTTAATGGAACTGGAAACTATGTTGCATATAGCTATGCATTACTCTGTCATGGTATACAACGTAACATCTCACAAGTCACTTGTATTTTGCCAGTATACACAGGAACTTTTAGGTGAGTTTGTTTATACCAAGAAAATACAAGTGACAAGTGGGATATTTCATGGTATACCATGAGAGAGAGTTGTATAACTGTTTTATACCACGCCATAGAAAAATACAGTGATGAACACACAATCAATGCGCCATAAGCACGGCGCATGATGGGAAGGTTGTATGTAATACCGTCAAATATACAACGGCTTTCCTGTATTCTGATTGGCTGTGTTTCCTATGGCATGGTATAAAATGTATATCGCAAAGCTGAACCAACATCACAGTTTTGATTTCCTTAGTTTTAACTTGATGAATTTGTAGATGTTGGGTTCAACAGGCATCTCATTGCTGACACAACATTGCTGATGATTTATCTTTGCTCACCAACTTGTGGACTCATGTTACTCAGGAAGAACGTGGCACACATCGAGTTCTGGGAAGACCTGTGATTGGCTGCTGCAGCAAGATGTCCCCTATCATATCCACTCTTCCTGAAAACACCCACAACCAAATTTAGCACAATTAATGTTCACTCTAAAAATACAACAGTACTATTTACCTAATTACCACAAACCTGTAGTCGTCATTTGTTGTCGCAAACAAGGGATGAACTGACGGATCACCCACAAACTCACAACGCCCTCTGTCAAGATCTCTGTTGTACACATTTACAGCTGTCAAGTGCTGAAAAAAAGGTGTATGAAAACAACATTGCTTAGAGGTGTAACTTGGGTTTGCCCAGCAACACAACTCAAAATATTAACCATGTTTTCAGGGATTTCATTTCATTTTCAGCGGGAGGGCAACTGGTTTTCACAGGCAGGCAAACCTTTTTGAACTGAGATGGTCAAAACCAGGGGGGCAAAATTGTCCACAGAGCTGGTCAATTTGCCCAAATACGTGACCCTTATGAAACCCCCGTGTTTTAATTCACACCCTTAATTTTAATTACTGCTACTGCCAGGTTAACCAGGTTAACCTGGTTAAGATAACCAGGTTAAACTAATTATACTGTTCTGTAAAGGGGCACATAAAAGATTATTAAGAAAAGTCAATAATCCTAAGGTGTATGTGATTTCTGTTATTTGTTATGGTATATTACATCACTCAGTAAAAGTATATTTTGGTCTGTCATACCGGCTTTCTGCTTTCTTACCAAATAAAACTTACAGCTTACGTCATCAGCTGTTGGTTAGAAGGTTTGGGTTCAAATGGAATTTTAAAACCAGTTTGATTTGTGTGTGTGTTTCTTTGCCCAATATTGTTAGCAGAATGAAAAAAAAGTGGATAATACCATGTTATCTTCTTGATTAATCAAATGCCCCCAACAATAATTTCAAACTTGGTCTTGTGAACCCAGCATTTATTTGACAGCAACAGTTTATTTAAGCCTTGTGTTCATTACACAAAGAAAATTATTCATTAGCCATACCTATAATCGGTGACAAAAGTGTTGAGACATTTCACTTCTTCAGAGTACTTTTCCATTGCTTTGATTGTAATTCTGCCCAGTTTGCCCCCCTCACCACCCCCAATCAATGTTGTTATGCAGAACTCAGATCCTGTTGATAACTTAAAACCACATTGAAAGGGGGAGTGGGGGAGGAATTGAGTACCCCATAATATTGATAATAATCATGAATTTCAAATTTATCTGACAATGCAATATGTTGGAACCGTCTTAACTGCTTTTGTCGCAATTGTAGCTCTATCTCATTATACCATGAATAAAGTAATGCTTTACGGGGGTATTTACAACTCTGCCTTGGAGATCAATCAAATGTGACATTTATTTGGGGACTAGCAGTGTTGAATCAGAAAAAATATAGTAAAAAACTGATATCAGAAAAATCAAACCAAAAATAACTAATTATTTACTCACGTACTTGTAAATCAAAATCTGTTAATAGAAAAACAATTTTTTATAAGACCACCAGAAGTACCCTGAACAATGACTACCATAGAAAGAAATTTCATTAGCCAAAACATTACCTCCGCTACCCAGTTTGCGAGTCTTAGACGGCGGTTGTATGAAAGAACATAATCATCCTTGGCCTTGACATTATCAAAACCTATGGAAGATTAACATTTTATAGAAAACTTAATCTATAAACTGGAGACAGACAACTGGTACTAGGTTTGGAGTTTTTCCTACAACTGTGGCAACAGTAATCAGTCATCAAGTAATAATATATGTTAAACAATAAAATCTTTATTTAGCCACAGGGTTCATTTTACAGAGCCACGAAAATTAACAAAGAAAATTATGATAAAAAACTTTTTAGAGCAAAAACCAAAGCAATCACTTTAGCCAATCACAAGGGACACATGCACAGATAGTACAAAACTCGAATTAAATGCATGTAGCTGATGTGAAGCATGGGAAAGTGTGTGTGAGTGAGTGTCAGCAAGTCATGATTGGCTTTGGTTTTACTCTTGATTGGAAGAAAAAGTGGTGTAGGGTTTTTTCTTTTTTTTTTGGAGCCAAACATGTAGCATAGTTAGGCAAAACTATTGATTATTGTTCAACACTCAGGGGAAAACCGCTCTAACATGACTACCTATAGGAGTAAATGATTGCACTATAATTACCATTGCAGATGGTCTTTTGAACACAATAATCAGCGGCGGATCTAGGGGAGGGGCCTGGGGGACCCCCCCCCCCCAAAAAGAAGAAATCACAGAAGGAAGAAAACCCAGCAAGGCAAGCAAAACAACCCCCCACCCCCCTTAGCTCAAGGTCTGGATCCACTACTGATAATCCATTGCAAAGATAATGGAAATCTCAAGATCCTGGAAAAGGGTGTCAAAAGCCAACATTTCTAAAACAAAATATGACGCTGAACTGTTGGAAGTTTCCATAGGAGAGGGGTAGTTCAAACCAACAACCTTCCACACAAGAGGTATGGACATTTTCTACAACAACAAAGTCACAATAAAAGATTTCAATTGAGTGCCCAAAGTATTTGCATGTGCTTTGGTCTTGCATTACGACTCATTGGTAGAGGAATCTTGCGCCACTTACTCATCCCAAAAGCAATATTATTGTGATGTGATGGCATACATTTCCCGATACTTCACACTGGCCCCATGTATTCACTTTGAGGGTTTTTTCACTGTTTTGTCCTTATAGTCACTGTGATTATCTGGAGTGATCACTTTGACTTGATTTTGGTTTTACAACACTCAGTCGAAAACCTCCCTATCTCACCAACAATTTAATTGACACTCTTTGGTGATCAATGAATAAACATTTCTCATATAAATATTATTATATTTCAACTACCAGGAAATCCAAATCTCATTATTTCTGACAATCTGGATCCTGGACCATCAACAACATCTTGTTTTGGTTTTGCATGTACCGCAGAAAGTACACCATGTTGAAGCCTCTTTCTGTGAAACAAAATAAAGTAATATTTATAGCTGGGTAATAAATAAGTATTTTAAACTCAACTATAGTTCACTGACACCTTACACAAAATGGTGGTCCTTAGAACACAACTGAAACCTGCCATACAAAGACTTCCTTACCATAGGAACCAGAAAAAAGTATCTGCTTATTAGAAGAAGTGTTCACTTAGTGGAGGTTTAAGCACTGCTAGTGGGTGTTTGTATGTAGCTGAGTCCATGACAAAGCATTTCCATTGGGAAGTGAAGTCAACTACATATTTAAAATATGGATACTGCTTAGACAAACGGAACTTGATGCTGTAAGGGGGAAGCTACAGTTGTCATGGTAACCAATGCTCAGTGAGGCTTTCACCAATGTTGCTAGGCAACAGCATTTTGTACCTGCTCTGCAGTTTCACATTTGCAGACAGGGTACCAAATGCAGATGGTAGACTAGGTACAAGATGCAGACCAAGATTAAACCCAGGGAATAAAGTGTTGTTTTCATACAATACAGAAATGTTTGACACATTTTGTTAAAAAAAAAAAAACAACATTAAAAATGTTACCGAGCAGGGGTGGGGTAATGGGCAGGTGGTATGTATGGAGTTGGTGGGATGGGCACTCAGGAGGGGGATTTCCTTATAAAAAGGAGAGGGGTGCTCATCCAGATCCTGTTCTGTGGGTGTGGCTTGAAATTTTTTACCACTTCTAAAACAACACATTGGGTGCCATCCATTCAACCAAAATTTCCAGGCCGAGGTTTGAAAATTTCTTGGTGTCAAATGGATCATGACGGGTCCGGAATTCCACTCACAAAACAAGTGTCACACTCACTTAAAATGGAGGCTCACGGCTGGTCCTATAAGAGCTAGATGACGATTTCGATGGGGATATCAATCATATTGTGTGAGCTGTTTCATCCTTAGTAATTTAACCAGTATAATGGGTTATTTTGAGCAGACCGTTTCCAGATATTTGCCGTATGAGTTCAAACACCACTTTCGAATAACAAAAGGAAGATTCCAAACTCTCTCAGGAAATAAATCGTTTTAAAGAACTGTTAACAGCCAAAACTTAAACTTGGCTTGCGAAGCAGTGACAGACCTGTTGTAACTGCACATGGATGTACAAGTAACACTGATAAATCTGCTGTTGACAATCCGTAAAAGCTGCAATGATAAGTGTTTTCCTCCATGTTGTAGTGTACAAGGAAAATACCAAACAGGGAGGTGGTCCACCTCAAAAGGTGGACCAATTTTTAGAACTTTTCCACTTGGACCGAGCCAATCCATTTACTTTTAAACTGAAATTTCCAGAAATTTTGTTTGAATGATTCATGCCCATTATATATCAAGGCATAATATTTTTGGTTCAATACCCTAAAAGGTACCGCAAAAGCTCACGCTGTGGACCTTTCGAGGCTGAACACCCAAAGAGGTACCAAAACTGCTGTTTTAACCCCCTAAAGGTACGACAAGCACCCCCGTTCTTTTTACATGAGAGCCCCCTCCCCCCCGCGCGCCCCATCCCGGGGGATGGCAAAATTATAGTGAAAACTGTTTCTGAAAAAACATATCATTTTAAAGAAACACAAGGGTTGCATTTCGATTGATAACAGTGTGCAAAAATAACTGAAGTTGAAATTTTGACCAGTAACAAAACAATTTTCATGTGTGGTAAAAATTAATTTGCACCACACATGAAATTTCATGATATTTCATTTGAAATATCGATCACTTATAAAGTGATCGATATTTCCACAAATTATAAAAAAGCGCACGGCGAAGCTTTTTACCTTTCAAAGAGAACTCCAAGGCTTCCTCCAACCCCAACAGCTACCACTGAAACCACAGGCACGGCTAGACGATGCATCGACGTTCTCAAAAATTCAACAAAATGCTTTGCTCTCATCTTCGCCTGTTCCGTCCATTCCGTCAAGACCTATGAATCCGCAGTCAGTCAACGATAGCATAGCGGTATAATTTGAGGAGTGTGCGCAGATTGAGATAAATTTCAAGATGGCGGACGGAAACGACGAAGGCATGCTAAAGTTTACGTTGGTTCATGGTAAGAAAAACTTATTAATCATCGGCTGATTTCTCCATCAAGTAATACCTGATCAAAATTGGATCATTCGTCGGTCGTTTCGCGTTGCTTTTAGGTGCAAAGAAGTACCCGGTTGAGCTGCCGATGGAAGGCAGTGATGGTGAGGGACCCACTGTGGAAGATTTGGCAAATCTTGCAGCTCAGCTGACTGACGTTCCACGAGGATCACAGAGACTAATTTTCAAAGGTACTGTTCATATACTATGTAATATTTCTGTCTCATTGTACAAAATCCTTAAATAATTCACTCGTAGTAAGCTTGCATGTAAGTGGCGAGGCAGCCTAATTCAGCTTTCAACCTTATTTCTTCCAGCTCGAAATACACTATTGAATTATTTCTATTGTTTGAAATTTAAACTGATTTTCTCAATATAAACGATGAGGGGGTCTATAGAAAAGCAAAACACCTTGAGTTTCTGTATCTCCTTTAAGAAATGTGGTCAACTGTAGTGTTATATCAGTGAAAAACATTTTGGATAATTATTAGCTCAAAAAGACCTCATAAATGACTATGGTTGAAATGATGTAATTTCTATCATGATAAATGCCTGGAGATGAGAACTAATATAAAGAGTTTAATTTTATGCAGGTCAAATAGTTACCTCAGATAAGTTTATATTACAAAAGCGCTGCTTTAAAAGGCAAGACAGACTGAGTTCAATAGCATTAAATCCAAAAACCTCTGCTAGTCTCTTTGACTCAACTTGAATAATTTTAAACTGGATGGAGAAAAAATCCCCCCTTCTCAATGATAGAGTATGTAAGTATTGTTTAGTACAAATATTAAGGTAAGTTTTCCTTGTTTTAGGGCAGTCTTTAACAGAATTTCCACAGCCATTAAAATTGCTTGGAGTGAAGAAGGGAAGTAGGATAATGTTAATTGGCAAAAAGGTCAGACTGCCACACATTTAACCTTCATTTGAGAATCTTAAGATTCTACATTTTATTCATTATATTTACGTGTAGTTCCCTGGTTCTGATTTAATTTTGGAAGGTACGGTACACTACGGTGTACAGTGCTCAATTAACCACTCCCCAATTAACTACTCCCTACAAAAGCAGAAGGTACCATGGCCTAATGGGTAAGATACTCTGGGTCATGCAGTCCAGGTTCCAGCCCTGGCCGGGGACATTGTGATGTGTTCTTGGGCAAAACACTTTGCTCTAACAGTGTCTCAGTCTCCACTCCACTCTCCCTCCAATGGGTGCCAGTGAATTAGTGCTGGGGGTAGTCCTTTGATAGACTAGCATCCCTCCAGGGAGGAGTAGAAACAGTCACTTTGTACTACAGAAACCTGGATATTAAGCTCTATGGGTTTATACCACTTGGTCTGCTGCAGACTTTACCATTACAAAAGCTTTGCAGTGATAAGTTGCATTTACAAGACAAAAATATCAATCAAACTGATCTAATAGATGGAGGGTTGTAAAGGTAAATGTAAAGGTAAACTTTATTTAGCCAGGGTGGCCCATTCAGCAATGAGGCTGATATCCAGAAGGGCCCTGGACTAAAAATGTAATACCGGTAATTAAAATTACAAGACATCATGATAATTTAAAAATAGAAGATAAAATTTAAAAAGTACTAGATACAAGATAAGAAAATAGTCTTCTGGCTCAGATTTTCATTGAGCTGGTCACCTGGAACAAAATTTTTGTCCCCAATCTTTTGCAACACCTTGAATGCAGGGCTACCAAGCTTCATGTTTACAAGATGGTAGATGCAGTACACAGAAAGACAACACACTAAACAAGTGCTCAAAATAAGATTTTCCCTCAATTACTTTACTTGTTATAGTGGCACGGATACTCAAGGTAGTCAGGAATTGATTCCAAACTTTTCCTTTAGATGGTTCAATGTGGTTCAGATATTGAATCATTGTACATGCGTAACCTAAAAACCGTTCGTTGTCCTTTACTGAGTGATTGCCCGTCAAAATCCTGCCAGTGATCACCTCTTTCTCAGCCGGCGAATTTCACCGGCAGCCTGCACTTAGTGACAACCCTGTAGTTCAGCAACATGATAGATCAATTGTCATTCTTCCAGTTTTAGAACCTATGCAGGATTCATGGTTAAGTTAATAATAAGTGGCATACCCTGTCATTTTTAAGAAACACTGTTTCCAAGTATTTTGAAGTTGCCAAGTGAATTTATTTTGTTCCTGTCATTTTGATGTTATTTCTGGTTCATCTTGGCACAGTTTGATCCTTTAGCTGAAGAAAACATGAAAGCAATTCTGGCAGCTGAAAAGAAGGTGGATGATATTGAGAAAAGACTCAACGAAAATCTAGAAGAACTCCAAGGAATAGAAAAGGTCAAAATACTGAACATACTTGTGATAATTAAATGAAATAGATAACTATTATTTCTTTATTAATATTTAATTACTCATTTCTTTAATAGTTAAATTAATGCTGTCCCTAAAATGATGACAAGTTGTGAAACCCCTGTACCTGGTTGTTATGATCTTCCCATGTCCTTCAAATTACAACATTTGGCAGTTTCTGATTAACAACCATACTGACTGCATCAATCTGTATTGAAGATGGTAACCTGGGATGTCTGGGGGCCCATTGAGACCAGCCCATCCCCAGACAGGAAACCACTTGAACCACAGCTGGCAAACCCAGCAACCGAACCCTCCACATGGGTAAAGGGCAGGGACTGGGGGCTGAAAACATAGACCAAATAAGCAGAAGCTCCTCAGAAATCTGTTACACTACACAGCTAACACTGGGAACATCATTTAAAAGAGATGAATGTTATTTATATTTGGCATGAGTCTCCATTCCAAGCTAGTTCTAGTCCGATACCAAGCGTACAAATATGGCCTATTCTCTCAGTTTCTGTATTTAGAATTATTCAGTTTTAATTGCCTTGTTCTGTTACAAATTGATATGTTCAACAGGGATTTCTTCAACCAGAGCTGGTCACCCAGGCACTGGATAAGCTATCAAGAAAAATACAAGCAGTTAGTGAGGACTTTATGAAAACTCTTGAGGGCCTGGATGCCTTGGTTAGTGGAATCTTAGTTGAGGAATCGTCAATAATGTTGCAAACATTTAACAGTCACTTAATTCACCTTCGCACCTTTCCCTATCAAGCCAAGTGATACATAAGACCTCAAGGTTTCCATATTTAATTGCTGTTTTAAAGGAATGGGTGATTAGCTCATACCTCAATCCCCAACTTGGTGGATCAAGGGCTAATCTTTGTCAGGTCTCAACCCCTTGACTACAGACTGTAATCTAGCAAGGTTAGACCTGCCAGGGACGGAAGACCCAGCCAGCATAGCTCTCAGGGGTTTCATTAACATTTTCAGCTGGTTTTCACAGGTGGCCAAAACGTTTTGAGGTGAACTTCGTTATAAGAAAAACTTACCTCTTGATGGTCAAAGCAAGTGGGCAAAAACATCCTCACAGTTGGTCAATTTGAACGGTTCCCAGCCCCTAATGAAAGCCCCGAGCTCTTAAGATCGGCACACATGAGGGGACAAGTCCCTGCAACTGGTCCCTGCAACAAGTCGCAGGGGACAAGTCCCATCGTGTGAACTGGACATTTTTACCACAAAATCTAATTGCAGGGACTAAAATTTGGTCCCTGCGACTAGTCCCACAAATTCAAACCAGTTTGAATTTTTGGGACAAGTTCCTGCGACTTGTTCCTCAAAACGCTTCATGTGAACTGTTCTTGGGACAAGTCCCTGCGACCAGACCCTTCATGTAAACTCTTCAGGGGACTAGTTGCACACAAGCTGTACCACCACAACGAGGTGCACACCAAGGTGAACAATCACTCAATTTACTACGTAATTATCATGCGAGGGGGTATTGGTGATCTACTTCAATTTATGTTGTGACTGGTCACTAGCTGCAAAGTGTCCTGAGTTGCTTGTTGGAGGTTCTACCAGATACCTGACACAGAACTGAATGCTATGTTAAACATAACTAAGAAAAATGGACCAGAAAAGACACACAGGGTACAACTCTAAACACCAAAAAGTTAACAGATACAATTCGTCTGTGTGCGTGTCTGTCTTTCTGTTTGTCTGTCTGTCTGGAGTCAATAAAAAGTACCAGAAATAGCTTTTGATTTAATGCTCAACAATTTCAGCTCATAGATCCCAGTCTACAGCAAGCAAGAGGAAAAAAGAAATCATTGGTTCAGCGGATTCAGGTCAGTATCATTTCAATGATAAGTGGTAGTTTTGTTATAAATAGCAGATCTATGTGTATTTTAACCTGCTAATTCTGTCTGATGATGGGTGATAACATTATTACAGAGTCAACGTTTTTTGTTTTATTTGGTTCATCTCTTTATCGCATCAGCTCAATCTGGTATCTCTATAGTCTGCGTCCAGCCAAAGAATTTCATATCGCCAGATGTAATACCAGTTTTCAATACGGTACAATCTTTCTACTCCGATCTCGATGGAATGCTAGTCCACTGCAGGATCAAACCCTCCCTCCCCCCAGCTTTAAATCGCTCTAACCTATTTATTCATAAGGGTGGAGAGATGCACTGTGAGAGCAAGTGTCTTGCCCACAAACTCTGGTGTTTTAATGGGACACACGGTCAGAAGCAGACTTCTCCTTTACCCTTGACAATTAAGTGATAGAGAGTGCCCTATAGTTGACAACGTTTACTGTTCTTGTCACAAACTGTGCGTATGTACATGTATTACTGTTATGACTAATCCACAGTTACATTTCCTGTTAATTCCAAAGCAGTCTAAATGTAAAGACGTCATGTGGTTTTCTCACGTTTAGTTTATTTTTTTTCAGCTTTTACTGGACAAGACTGATAGAACATCAACTAGAATCGAATCCCTCAAAGAGAATTCTTAGCCAATGCTGGAAAACTCAGTTTATTTTGAAAAGATTTAAAAAGAACAACTTTCACTTTCCTTAGGCAGTTATGTCACTGTTACATTAGTTTCTCTTTTGCTACGCGAAAAATTACCCACATTTTGAAAGGAAAGCCAAAACATCATTTACCAAGGTTGGAGAACACCTTGGAAGTTATAACAGGAGAATGGTCGGAAGAAACTTGTATTTTAAGAGAAATTATTTATTGCCCGGAATGCCGAATTGTTTCCTTTTGCAGTACTGTTTGCAGGATGAATTTGGAACGTTTAATATAATGGTTTTTCCACTACGTACTTATTTAGTAAAGCCTAATTTGAAAGTACATATTTTTAAAATACAGATAAAGAATAATACCAAACTATTGTTTTTGTGAAGTGATCTCTGAAAGATCGGATTATTGAAAAAATAAAATATAGCACCTTCCAATGTACAATCTCATTGACCAGCTTATGATATCTTCTTTTTACACTATTTACTATGTTGAGTAATTACACTCTTGTCTCAGGAAACTTTCCCCAACAGAAGCGAAAAAGTCATCATTTCGAGGTAACTTGCACAAATTACCTCTGCCCGTCCCATATTCTGTGCAACCCCCCCCCCCCTTTCATAACAACCACTAACGCCAAACTCTTGTACTCAGGGAGCACATCGACAAGTCAAGTTCCCGGGGTATGCCCGGGGGGGGGATGTTAATGATGCTTATTATTTTGACCGGTACTTTAGCCTGGAGAATGTGAACCACGGCGGCGAATATCTTTACAACCGAATTTTGTAACTCAAATGCGACACTGAGGTTGTCTTCTTGGGGGAGGGCAGGGCGTTATTACCGGAAGGATATTAGTGGGGCGTCCGGGGTTGACCTTGTTTTTGCAACGGCTTACATTTGGAATTTTGCGGTATATGAGGTCGGGCGTCTTTGAGTTTGTGGTAGCATGGTTTGTTGGCACCAGTGTAAGCTCATGTGGAGCACGTACGCAACAACGTAATGAACGAATTACGACTGAAAAATCGAAGATAGAGGTCTTTTTGGATCCTAAGTAGTGCTAACGCAGGAGTTCTTTTAGGAAACATTGATTTTAGTTCTAATAGCTATTGTCCCGTTCATGCAATGCAATGCATTGTCGTATTTCTCTTCAAAGAACTTCTTCTTTCTCTCCGGCACTTTCTCAAACATCGTCGAGGGCCCGAACAAATTAACAAAAACAAAAACACAAACTAAAACGCAAACGTCCGAACCACCAAAGAATCCGAAGGGAGGAAAAAACCTAGCTTGATCTTTTTCCCCCTGAAACTACACTACGAACTAAACATGCCAAAGACCTGCAAATTTGGGCCTTGCAAACGACTTTACAGGGGTTGAAAATAATACTGACTTAGTTCTGGAGGCATTTCTTTTTCAGTTATAACTTCAGACATGTTTTTGTTTTCGTTCGACCTCTTACTGTTGGTAAAAAGTGGAAACTCAATCTTTTAGAGAGAAGGTCAAAGTAAAACATCTCTTTAGTTATTGATCGGCATGCATTCTTTTCAATGTTAGAGCTTAGAATTTGGTTCACCGTCTTGATGCGGAAGATATATAGACAATGTAATCTTGTAAATTTCGAAGAACAAAAAACAGCTGCAAGAATAACTGAAATGGAATTCAGAAATACCATAACAGAAAGTCAGGTATAGCCGTATAGTCGGGCTCTTGAGTGCTTTTGCCACTTAAAAATATTACAGTTTTGAAAGTCAATGTCCCTTTCAATGTTGAAACAAAAGAGGTAAAACCATCATTTACTAAGTTTCAACCTTTCATGACATTGAATTTCTGAATTTCTTGTTTGACCAAACGTCTTTGTAACAGAAGGGGGAAAAGTGAAGCTATCATTCGATTTTTCATTACTGAAGCATATCCACTTAATTAACACAGGCGGGAGGGCAGGAAATCAGAGGAGTCCTTTTTCCTTCCTATAAACTAGCACTCATGTCAGCTACTCAAGCGGGTTTTCCTGCATTCTGCCACCAAGTGCTAAAATTTGATAAGTTTCTGTCCTCAAACACGGAACATGCCTAGAACACCAAGAGGAAGGTATTTGAAATAGAGCTTTAATTATTTTGAATTTGTAGCGGTTTTTCCACAACAACGGCTGAGCTGAACTTGGAAATCAAAACCTCGTGCATGCCTGTAACTGTCCCACAACGCCACGCTATCGGGGTCCCTCTCTCCCATAAGCAAGCCAGGGGGGACTCCCACATAAAAAGCACGGGAGTGCTCGTGGTACCTTTTAGGAGTTAATTAAGTGGTTTTGGTACCTCTTAGCGGTGTTCAGCCTTAAAAGGTCCACAGCGGGAGCTTTCGCGGTAAATTTTACGGTATTGAGCCCGAAAAGAAAGAATTGACAGAAGATAATGTAATGTGTCGTTTTAGAATTGGTACTTCCTAGGGTTCAGGACACGCCCACAAAACAGAATCTTAGTACCTCTTACGGGGTTTTTACAAAATTTTCGCCGATCTCACCCCCGTCCTTTTTTATACATGGGAGTTCCCCGGGAAAGCATAGCGTTCAGCATGAAGAAGAAAGGTACCGTGTGACATGAAATTTCGTGGAATCTAATTTTCGCGATTTCATCGATCAGCAGCAAAAATTAAATCCCTTGAAAACAAAATTCCGCCAAAAAAAAATTCAGTGAAAATTTTCTCCTGTTATTTATATTACTGAATTTTAATGACGTTGGTTGCAAACAGTGTAACGAAAACGACCTACCGTATTTTCTTTACAATAATTACGGTAGTGCAATTGAGAGTCTGCTGTTTGCCTTTTAAATCAACTATGTGAAGACAAGGGAACTGCGGTATCTCCTGCCTAAAAACACAACAAATAACAGTAGATGCGCGTATATGGCTTCCGTATTTGTTAATATCAAGTACCGTACATGAAATCCGCGAAAAATTATTTCCAGGAGTAAAGTCTGAAGTCCAAATTCGCGAAAATTTGTTTCCGCGAACTCGAAAAATCCCAACCCTAGACCATTAATTACGTGTCGTTTTTCAATGCTATAGATATATCTTGGACTTTTGCCTTTCGACGTGTTGATTCAAGAAGGCTTATTCGATATCCATAAGTGAGTATGAGGGTGGTTCGGGAAGTTAAAGTAAACCCTACTTACAATGTTTCCGCTACAGCCATTGCAAATTGATTAAGTAGTTATTTTTAACGCGATTATATTATGATAAACAAGAGGATCGTCACTCGGAAATACGCAAAACGAGATGCCGTAAGACGTCAGTGTCAGTAATTTTACCTCCTGGGTAACTTTTTTTGCTTTATAAGAGAGTGTCCTTCCCAATAAGATTCGTTGCTTCAGTTTGGACCACAGCTACTGTGTGGCAACCATTTTAGAGCAATTTGTGCTGCATCAATTTGCGATACGTGTTTAACAAACAATGTAAGTAGCAGTTATTTTGTTCACTGTATCATTGTAACTTCACTTTTCAGAAATTGCAGTGGATTGCATGTGGAAAAAATCATCAAAAAATTCCATGCAACCATTTTCTATGCAAACTTTAGTCCAACTTATTATGGGACATAAAGAGAGGCACGAAACATTCTAATTAGTAGCAAAATGGCATTTTGGACGACTTCCAACCATCGTGCCCTCTTTGCTTTTCTGATTGGATCTATACTTCATAATATTACAGCAACTTTTGGAAGCAATACCTTCCTTCCCTCCCTTGAATGTAGCGACTTCTCAAAGAGGCGTTAATTTCATGGATGTTAGCACTTCCGATAATAGCGACACTCCTAAAGCAGATACAATAGGCTGTAGCGTGTTGCTCTGATATGACATACTAAAAATTATTTTTAAAAACTTCCGCCCTTTTTATATCTATATGTGAAACAAAGAGTGATTCCTTCCGCGAAGTCCTATATATTCAAAACCTTTTTTTTAAGATGGACCGTCCCAATGTACGTTTCTCTACAATGGGAAAGATCTTTTGACGGGGTATTTAAATTGTACATGCTGTTAATTAGTTACATATTTGTACTTATAGTGCAATAAAATAAAAGTGTACTAGCAAAGTTAGAATTACTTTTTTTACATTCAACCTAGTGACAATCTCGAAAGCCCCGTGCTCGATTGGTCAACTGTTCAAGACAAGACGACAATTTTTCACACCTGCACAGTTTCTACACTGAACACCCAAACGGTAAGCTTTCTGCCGCTGAATTTTGTAGTTTCACCTCTTCACGAAGTATTAGGTAAAATTTTAGACATTCAGTTACTAGTTCGACGAAGGAGGGACAGAAAAGCCCGGGGGGGAGTCTCCCATATAAAAAGGAAGGGGGTGCTCTTCGTACCTTTCAGTGGTTAAAAAAGCAGTTTTGGTAACTCTTAAGGTGTTAAAACGCAAAACGTCCACAGCAGGAGCTTTTGCTATACCTTTTAGCGTACTGAGCTGAAGAAAAATATGACAGGAGATAGTGCGTTGTTTTAGAATTGGTACATCTTAGGGTAAAAAATTTCAAGCCAATCCCACAAAAGAGGAGTTTGGTACCTTTCAAGGGCTCTTCTCAACTTTTCGACGAGCATCCCCGTCCGTCCTTTTTTATATGGGGAAAAAAAAAACCCCCGGAAAAACAGCCGTTGGCATATTTGAGGTTTATTCTGTAAGAACTGCATTGAAAACTGAAATGCTGACACCAGAAAAAAAAAACTGTATTCAGTAGCGAAGGGGTGGACCCCTATTACATTTGTTGATCGGGGAGTAGAAGGTTAGACAAATCCCTCAAAAATATTGAGCAGGCTGCGCTAAAAAGAAATTTACTGGAAAGATGAAAAAGTGCTAAGCCACTGATTAAAATTCTTGGACTTCGTCCTCAAATATTCTATAGCTGGATGCTAACTAGATCAGTGAAGGATTTAGTCGTAAGGCTTCACTGCATTCTTTTATAGGTGACTCTGAATTTTATGCAACTCACGTTTGAACTATATTGAATCTGTAAGCTCCATAGAGTCTTTTTGAAAACATTTTTTTCAGTTTTGGGGGAGCAAGGATGGTGCAGTTTTGAGGGCTCGATTCTGGGCAGGAGCCATATGTAGGTTGAGTTTGTTGTTGGTGGTTCTCGCCTTTTTCGGAGGATTTTTGTCCAGGTGTTCGGTTTCCACCCTCCACGAACAACCAACATCTCCAAATTCCAATTCGACCAGGATAGATGACCCGCATGAAAACCAGCTAAGGCTGATGGGGCTTCCTCTCTAAATATTGTAATTTTTGATAAATAATGTTACGAGAATTGATTGTTAAGTATCTTTAACTAGTCTTAGTCTTAATTGTATGTGGAGTGAAACCGAGAAAACCGTTAAACCGAGCCTAAAAGGTAAAATGAGAAGGGATTGATTGAGGTACCAATGGCGGATGACACTCCCTGCTAATGTAGACTGTATGTATGGATTTCATTTCAGATGAAGACCAGCTACATTCTAGTGGTGATGGTACTGTTTTTAGTACCAGTAACAACTGCTTTCTTTTCCTTAAGTGACTGCGAGAGCCTTTGTCACTATGAAGTCAAGCATTGCTCACAAAATTGCTTTTTACGACGTTGTTTCAAGTACTGTGATGACACGTTCAATGAATGCAAAGAGACCTGTGTAAAACGGAGCAAGGAGGACCCAGATTCCAACCGTAAAGTGGCCAAATGAAATAAACAATAGCTGAAGGCTTCTTGCAGAAGAATCCACTAAATGATTTATGTTCGTTGTATTTGAACTTCCTGTGTACGAAGTTGAAATAAACGCCACGTTTTTCTCACTAACTGTCTCTGATTCATAACTGAATCATCCAAAGTTCCTCTTCAAACATGTAAAACGCGCCCGTTTAATACAGAATTCATCTGAAAAAAATGGTTTCACTTTACTTTTTTAAACACCCTTACCTCTCCAGGGGGCTACTCTCGAAAGTTTTATACAGGGAAGCTCCGGCCCGAGATTCAACCCCTTACCCTCTTGTATTCCACTTTGACAGAAAAGTAACCCTTTTCGTATACCATTTATTGAAAAAGGTACCTCTTTCACATACCTACTTTAGAACACTGCATCCCTTTTCTAAACCCGTGGAATGAAGTTAGGAATAATACTATAGGAGAACACCAAGCAATATCTGAAGAGATGTTAACCAAAACAAGTATCACTAGTTCAGTTCATGTTGTGGCGGGAGTCAAGATACTCCACCAGTTCCCTACCCTTTCATATAACTCGACTTGTGAAATCTGAACCCTTTCAGGAGGAGCTTCCCCGACCATATAGGCCAGAGAGTAGCCCCTTCCCCTCCCCAGGGGCCTTACTCAACGTGACTTTCCTAATACAAACAACTCGGCATATTACTAGAAGAAAACAACACAAACAAACAAGGTAAAAATTGGACCAGATTGAAGCCACGTTTCGTTACAACCACTGGATCAGAGAGAAATTTGTAGTCCTTTAATAATGATCTTCACGGTAGTTTTAGAGGAGAAAACAACAAGTTATTGCCAGTCCGGAAATCATAATATAGATTTTTCATCTATTCACTTGCATAATGGGTGTTTAAAACTAAATAAAACGCCAACAGCCTGCGAGCATGCGCTGTGCCGGCTAACATAGACGTCACAGATTTCACTTTCCAACATTCCCAGACGTTTCCCTGATAAACATCAAATTTCCGTGATAAAATAATTACGAAATTCGAGATAAAGTAGCAGCTAGTAGCAGCTTCAAGTCTTCCCTCGCAGCTGTGCATTCCAACTTTGAAATTAAGATTATAAGTTTTCACCAAATTTAAGGATTTAAAAATGAGCACTTTTTGATGGCAGCACTCTGACTTCAAAATGAGCTTTTCCAGGTCGCATGCCACAATAGTTTATGAACAACTAGTTCCTAAGTGTTAAAAAGTGATGTTCATTGTACTAATGAATGGTTCAAGAAGCATGGAATTACATGTAAGTTCATCCTGTCCATAAGGAAGTTGTCCAGGGAACAAACCTCAGAAAACAGTGTTTTGAGGGGGGTTTTCTCGTGAAATTTTGAAAAAGTTTACCAATATTAACTAATGTTAGCTATATTAACTGAATAAAAGGGGAAAAAATTCATAAATTGCAAAGTTAGAGGTTTCCGACCTAGATAATTGTGTCCTTTACCAATGTTGAAATTTTGACAACATTCGGTTGAAACCCAATGGAGATATTGGTGATCCGTCTATTTACTCATTTTAAGAAATAAGCCATTAATTAAAGTTTTACTTCGGTCTCTGAGAGCCCAAAGAAGCCTTGTGAACGGGGGTAGGGTGGAGGCAGGGGGAAGGGGGTAATATCGAAAGGTTTTACATAATGTTCCATTGAATACCCGAATGCACACCAGTCATAGGAATGTTAACCAAGTATAAGGAGCGTATAAAATGGTAAAGGAACTGAATGTTCAGGACCATGATACAAAATTCTGATAAGTACACATCTCTAAAGCTTTCCTGTAAAGTATCATTAAAATTTACTGAATTGAATCTATTTTGTGAGTACCTTTGGACTGTAAACAACCGTTGCTACTGGTGTTGTTATGTTGAAATATAGCTACCAGTGTGCATATTTCCTAATTTAAACGTAAATCAAGGCGTAATTAGGACAAAATCGTTTCAAAATATGATTTGTAAATGGTCAGGGATGTTGAATCTTCATGTTTCGAAAACATGTATTTTTTTGGAGAAAAATTTATAACTGAGGGTACAAAGACATCGCGGAGATCACAGTAACGTGAGGCCGGGTATAGGCCCTTTGCAGCTGTGGTCACGTGACCAAATTTTTCCGAGAAAATTTTCATATTATATGTTATAACTTAAAGAATGCCAGAAATGGAAAGAGCGCATCTAAAATGCCAAAATGGCCAAGTTTGAGGCCCCTGGCATTAAAGAGTAAGTTTACACGACAGCTTGAATTGCTGGTTTTCAGTGTCACGCAATTCAAAATAGATCAAAATAAATATCAAAACCGGTCAATGGATAAAGTCCAGAATCTGGGAAATGAAAGAAGGTAAATATGCAAAGACTCTCGCCAAAATTCTGGTCACAGCAATTTTTCTTATGCGAGATATGCGGAGAAATTTTTTATCCAAATTTTTAGAGATTTGTATGGAGACGCCATGCTGGTGTCCATCCGTATGGGCACGAACATGGCGGCCGGAAACCAACAGAGACATCCGTCATTGCGTTTTGCTACAAAAGCGTGACTTTATCCCTCGAGGAACTCTAAAACATTAAAATAATACTTTTTCTAAGACATGAACTGTTCAGATAGCCAAGTTCCCCGAAATAAGTCACTTTTTTAACCATCATGACAGCTCTCTAGGCCGTCATGTAAATGCCGCGTCACGCAAAAGCTTAGAAATTCAAGCGTAGTGTATCACAAAACCAAGAACCCATTCGGAGCGAAAATTTGTATGAATATTAGTTTTCAGCTGCTCTTATACATCATTTAAGTAAAATCTCAGGAAGATCAATAGTTTTGTAGTTCGAATTTTAGTGACGTCATGTGAAAACCAGCTATTTTCGGAAAATTTAGAGGATTTGTATGGAAAATGTTGCTGGAGAGCAAGACCTTGCTCTCCAACAACTTTTTCCATATAAATCTGCTTATTCTTTTAAAAATTCAGACTGTCATAAAATCTCATTCCTTAATGATGGGGCCCATAATTTTATGAAAAGTAGGTCACGCGACGGCTTAGCTGCAAAGGCCCTATTGTTGTCCCGAGCTTCGCGAATCGCCAGCCGTGCATCCCTGGAAACGACAAAAACAAAATGGCGGATGTGTCAACTGTAATGTTCTCATGGAGCTCTGCAAAAACTATCGAACATGCCAAGGCTTTCTGGAAGTCGATAGAACCGCTTCCAGAGCCGAAATCTACATTAGTCGTCAGTGGAATAAATCATCGCCTTCAAACAGCGGCTAAAGTTCCGAACGGTTTGTAAACAGTGTCGATTCCGAGCAAAATAACTTGCTTATCGGTGCTTAGCTTAGCTTCTGCTTGCGTCGCGATCGATCGTTTTTAAACTGATTGACCGTTGTGATTTTCTTTCAGGGAACAAATGTAATGATACTAATAGGACTCAGGGAGATTTCCATGAAAAGGAAAACGACCCAAGTGAGTACACTTCACCTCCATTATTTTATTTTATTTTGCAATTTTAATTAAAAGTTTATTGAGGCTTTTCTTTCTGTGAATGACACTTGATTAATTCGATTTCAGGATTGAAAAAACATCTGAAGGATGGACAAAAAAGGAAAGAACAGGAAGAAGCAGATTACATACAGAGAATGGTGAGTTAATCTTATTGTAATAAATTTAAATTTCTATGATGTTATTCGATTTCTGAAAGACTTATCCTAACTTTCTTCCCTGTTTATGTCTCTCTTTAATATCCGGCCGGATAGTTAAGCTTACTGATCAAGCGGAATCATAAGCTTGCAGTAAGGTTATTTCCTACTGTAATGGATTGGGAAACACGAACATCTTATTTGCTGGGTTTGTATCTTGCAGACTTTATTCAGGCAAGAAGCACAGCAAAGCCTGGCCCAAAGAAAGGCTGAGAGATTTAAAGTGAGTACGGGACCACCCAAAATGTCGAGCCTAGATGGTTGCTTACGGAAGATTGTCGCTTACGAGAGCTTAGACCATATTGAGTCAAAATTTCGCCTCATTTAGTATATGGTAATTGCAGACCAGACTTACAGAATTGCAGACCCCACATTTTAAATGTTTTATTCATGTGAAAAGTCAATTTTCGAGAAAAAAATCTGGTTCTTCCCATTGAGAAATTTCCATCTCTTACACTACTCAGGAATACGGTAATGTTACAACACCTTATTATTCAATTTCTGCTCTATTATCTCTCAAGTGGTCTATTACAGGGAGTTAAAAACAAAAGAAAAGTTCAAACTTTTAGCTATAAAAGTGGTCACAGCCATTTATGAGAGGTGTTTGCTTACAAGAGGTTCCAAATACATGTATAATGATGTGACTTGACAACTTTTGGTATTTTGGAAAACTGGTTGCTGAGGAGAGGTTTTCGTTTATGAGAGGTGGTTGCAACTGGACGTTCGGCTGTAGTATTATTGGGACCATTACAAGAAAAAGTAAACAGCTTTGAGATTCTTGATCACAACATAATAATTTTCAACATAATTTGCATGTAGGGTACCGTACAGAGACATGCATAGTGAAAATCTTGCAAGGTCCTTGAGGTTCCTTGAGGATCTTCACAAGTTGTTATTAAGGATCTTGATCGAGATCCTCAATAATTCTGGCCACTTTGGGATCCTAAGGATCTTCAAAGAAATTTCTCTTATTAAGATCTTTGAAGATCTTGGAGGATCCTTGCCGAAATATTTACATTTTTTTTTAATTTAAGGATCTTTACAAGATCTGTCAGAAATCATTTAAGAATCCTTGATAGGTCCTTATCTTTAAGGATCAGTAGAAGGTCTGAGTGCCAAATCAAACAAAATTACAATGTTGTATTGTTCCTTCTCTTACAGAAAGAAGAAATTTCACATCGCCAGCCCAGAGATCCAGTTTTTAATATATCGTAAGTGCAAAACAATTTCCATCCAGTGACTTCAATATAAAATTGCTTGTAAAATACATACATGTTCAATCTTTTCTTTTCGTAAATTTTTTTCTAGACAAAAGTCATGCAAGATCCTTCATAATGCATTCAAACTCCACAAATCTGAATATGGTACCTTTTATGAGGAGTTTACCAGCAAAACATGGAGGCACAGTGGTCTCATGGTTAGTGCACTCGTTCCTGGATCAAGCAGTCCAGGTTCAAGGCCTGGCCGGGGACACTGTGTTGTGTTCTTGGGCAAGACACTTAACTCTCACAGCGCCTTTCTCCACCCAGGAGTATAAATGAGTACCAGCGAATTGTTGGGGAAACCTAACAAATTGTGGGGGAGTGACCTGCAACCAGTAACCAGGACTTTCCAGGTTTTCCAGGACTTGTGCAAACCCCTGTAAATGTAATAATGTGTTCCACATGTAACATTTTCCACCATATATCTTCAACTTACTGATAATTTAATTTGATTTTAATCTTTAGAGAATCAAGCGATGAGGATGAGGAGATAGCAGAAGCCATGGCAGAGATTGATAAATTTGAAGAAACTCTCAAACAGAGGGAATCCATCAAAACAGAACAGTTTTAAAGTTAACTCGCTGTTATTATTTAAGATTCAATTTTTTGGATGCAATAGCATCTTGTAAATATTTCAACTGTAATAAAAGGCAATATTAGTTTTTAACAGTATCAATCCTCTAAATTTCTATATTTATCCACAGCTGGCATCATTTTTTGGGGCTTTTGGGGAGTTTTTTGGAATTTAATGCTGAGGGTGACTCTGCAATGACTGGCATCCCATCCAGGGGGAAGAAGGAATATTCCTAGCTACTTCACGCTACAGAAACTGGGATAAGCACCAGCCTGATGGGCCACTTGGCTCATATGCAGACTTAACCTTACCTTACCTTTCTTTGAGACAAGTCAGTAGCATAGGGAATGTTGTCCTACATAGGGTTGCTGTTTTCACCAAAATCACTGGCAGGGCTTACACTCTGGCAATACTGTACACCCAAGCATGGGTCAAGTGCATTAGTGCACCCACCCCTGCCAGTGGGCTGCCCTGATCTATCATTACTAAGTCTTGTTTGCAAATGATAGGCGAACAGGTCTTGGTACCTGGTGTAAAGCACAGCTACCACACCCAAATTAGCAATTAACCAATTAGAAGGTTTACTCATCGCCCTATATTCTTGTGATATCAAGTCCGTGATTCAATGTGTTTAGAATTATGGTCCAATTTAGGTATGGTGAATAACTTATCACACGACCTGTTTAAATATAATTTGGTGGCATATCACCCTTGTTTGGTCTTCATATCATGGTATTGACTGAACTCGCTTGAGATGCTGCAGAAACATACCAATAACGTGTGATTGTTCTGTTGTTTTTCTAGCTTATGATTGATTCTGTTTTTTGATTTTGCCCAGAGGACAGGGCGTTTGGTCACTGCTGACCAAAATTAATTGTGGAGCCTCTGATGTAACACGGTGGATTAGGAGATGAACAGAGAAATAACAAGTGAATTGAACATAACTGACAAACATGGAACACCAATTGAGTTAAAATGTAAAGCTTAATACAGATCCCCTAACATAGGGAAAGCGAGGAAGAAAAAAGTACCATTCAGACGTGTAGGATTTTTATTGTAGTACACATACTTAACCATCCATTTCTAACGAAAAAAACACTTAAACAAGTTAAGACGACAAACTATTTTTCCTTACCGCAGCTATTCCCAGTGTAATCCTCACGCAAAGGCAATTTAACAAGGAAATCATTCTCATCCCCATTGCTACTCGTTTTACTAAAGTAAAATGCGCGAAAATGCAAGGAAATCAACACTCAAACGTGCGCACGCGCAGCAATTAGGTGCTCTTTCTGCCTTCTTTTGCGCGGAAACTGCTGCTTGTCTCCAGGCGTACATTTCTTTGTTAAAAAAAAAAGTAATGCATGCGAGTTTGGGGTCCCATATTTTCATCAGTTTGCGACAGAGTCTTACAAAAATTCGCATATTTACTAAATTTGGCATGGTGAATTGGAGGTGGGTTTTTGCTTATATGAAAAGTGCGGGAAACTATTGATATCGCGTGACAACAGTAAACTATGGTTGGCGAAATGGTGCAAAATTCACAAAGTTTATATTCATTCACATTTAATGTTGTTATTATTGTTCACGAATATATTTATTCACATTCAACAACTAAATTTATATTCAAGAAATATATTCATTCACATTTAACGACGTATTTCGTATTCACGAATATATTTACTCACATTTACGGGATGTATTCATTCACATTCAACGGTATATATTCATTCACATTCACGATCGAAATATTGGTTCAACACGGTGCAATATTCATTCAACATTTTCTGCGCACCGCCTTCGCGCATCACTAGGTCCCAGCTCACGCTCTATAATTTCTGAACGCAATATGGCGGACGAAGGAAGCCTCATTATATGAGCGGGTACAACAAAGACCCAAGACCCCAAACACAAATGTTACATTGGCAGGAGCTTTCGATCTCCTACAAGAGTGCGAACGGGAATGGAACACCGCGGAAGTAGGATTTAGAGAGAACATCCAAATAAGGCTCGAGTGTAGCTCTCCAGCAATTACTACCTTTTGTCAGTATCATTGCGCAGTACTGAATGAAATAGTGGGAAATATATGTCTTTTGCATGGAGAATGGATACGACAGGACTCATCAAACTGCACAAACCTTGCAGTGTATTCTGTGACCAGCCCAGAGGTCTTCTTAACTCGATATTCAATATCGGAGGTAGTTCTTGGGGAGCGGGGATGGCGCAGTGGTGAGAGTCCTCGCCTACCACCAGTTTGACCCGGGGATGAGTTTGTTGTTGGTTCTCGCCGTGCTCCGAGGGTTTTCCTCCGGGTTCTCCAGTTTTCCTCCCCCCACAAAAAAACAGCATCTCCAAATACCAATTCGACCAGGATAGAGGGTCTGAATGAAAACCCGCTCTTCCTCTCTAAATAATTTATTTCTAATTTTTATTTTTCCTTCTGCAACAAAGATTGTCGGGTTTCACGTGGACAAAAATAGTTCAAATGCTTCTTGAAACGTCGTATTGTGGAGTATGGGCTTCTCGTTGACTTCGGATGAGCAACTAGACAATCTGGTAGAACGTTTCATGATGAGTGATCAGTCAACGGGATGAGAGAGGGAGAGTATTGGCCACGTTGACCCTGGAGACTCTAGAATCAGCTGGGCTGTCGTAAGACACCCTCACATTTTCACCCCTATGATCACTTCGCACCCTTGATGGCCACTAAAATCCTTGCGTCGCTGAGGGGTGCAAATCTAGGACAATGCTACAGTTCTGTTATTAGTAGAACATTTAAACAAAAAAAAAAAACAACAATAACGCTAGTATAGTTTTTTTTACATTGTTTTAGGAGTACCTTTTTAAAGATTAAAGATTAAAGATTAAAGGAAAATCATCAATACCCCCGTGCATGACAGTAACCGGGCTATGGTGTCCGTCAATATGCCACAAGCTATTTGGAGCAGCCACAGAATACGCTCTCCTAGAAATTACGACAGCCTAGCGGATTCTAGAGTTTCCAGGGTCAACGCGGTCAATACTCTCCCTGATTCCTTCCTGTTGAACTCTGAGACCTATAATGATCGAAGATGTCTGGTCACCAAGGAATACCCGAACAAAGTCCCATGATCACTCATAAAACGTTGTACGAGATTATCTACTTGCTCATCCGAAATCATCGAGCAGTCTGTTATCTCATCTAGCCCATGTAATGTTTATGTTCAGTTGTGTATGTTTGGGGTCTTTTGTCTTTGTTCTACCCCTTCATATAATAGGCCTTCCTTCATTCAGAATAGAGCGGGAGCTGGGACCTAATGATGCGCGAAGGCGGTGCGCAGAAAACGTTGAATGAATATTGCACCGTGTTGAACCAATATCTCGATCGTGAATGTGAATGAATATATACCGTTGAATGTGAATGAATACATCCCGTAAATGTGAGTAAATATATTCGTGAATACGAAATACGTCGTTAAATGTGAATGAATATATTTCTTGAATATAAATTTAGTTGTTGAATGTGAATAAATATATTCGTGAACAATAATAACAACATTAAATGTGAATGAATATAAACTTTGTGAATTTTGCACCATTTCGCCAACCATAGTAAACAAGCCCATTTCCAATAGTTAAGACAGTCACTGAATTTAATAGTTATCCAGCTTGTTTTTCTAGCTCGTAATAGGCCTTATCACAGTTTTCGACACCATCTAGCTTGCCGGGTAGGCAAAGCGGTCAGAAATTACGGTGTTGGTATATATGGGAATCGGATGGCAAATAACTTTATTTCAATATTGATTTGACACAACTTATGAATCGCAACTTTACCATACTAGGTAGCTGACTGTATTCACAAAATTTGAAGCACGCAGCTGGGCTAGAAGACGCTCAGTTAATTTTCCCATACATTGGTCTTTATTTTTTTTCCCGCGAACCGCGTCTACCAAGTCAAATTTACAGACAAATGTATGGAAAATGAGAAAAATCAACCGAGCGTCTTCCAACCAGACTACATCCTTCAAACTGAGTATTGTAACGTCGCGATTCACAAATTGAGTAAAATTCAATTTTTGGAAAAGTTATTTTCCATCGGATTCCCATACAAACACTGTAATTTTTGACTTCGAGGCCACGAAAACTCGGAAGTGCAGTTGAATTTTTGCGTTTGATCTCAGCGAAAGCTCGGCCTTTATGACTGATAACCTCTTCGAAACCATTGTAAAAGTGTATATTCCTGCAAAAAAGGATTATTCCGAAACGTTTCCAGCAGAAGAGGACTGAAGAGGACATTCCGAAGCTCTACATTTTCAGCACGATTAATTGTTTGTCAATTACTGTGTTTTTAAAAAAGATTTGAGGTTGCGAGGCAAGCGCTTCCGGTTCCCGGCCCGCTTCCCGCTTCCCACCTTCAGTTTTCCCGCCATTTCCGTCCTCTACCCGTTGCCATAGCATCATCACATAAGTCACGTGACTTTTGTCTATACGCCGCCATGACAGTCGTTCAAAACAGTGCCCATTCTGGAAATTTATTTCTTTGCATACCACTTTTTTAAGTCAGAGTTTCTTTAACTTTTGGATTCATTGATTGGAATGACAATTACTTCAAGGATGTCATACGAAGCCTCTTACGTGAAGGCAAGGAAAAAGTAAGTGGGCTATAGCATCGATCGAAGAAGTCTTATAGACGCAAAGTTTAATAATTAGCTTATGTAGTCTTTATAGAATCTGCAGTCTTTCAGACAGTTTGAAATCAATACAGAATTTAATAAGAAAGGTTTCAGTTTGCAGCTCACTAGAATTCACTAGAAGTCTTGTCTTTGAGTTCAATCCAGAATTTAGTGGAAAGGCTTTGGTTCGCCAATCTCATGATGCATTATTAGCAGATTTTCTACCATTAATTAAATTGTCTTCAACGTGATTTTAGCTAATATTTAAGATCATGTTTAAGCTTAGTACGATTTAACGCTTAAGTCTTAAATCACTGATTTTATTCAAGCTGAAATTTTCAGTAATCTCGGCATGATTTAAAAAAAACTTTTATCAATGTTTGCATGGCAAAGATATTTGGCGTCAAGTACATTTCGAAAGTTTCTTGACTCTCAAACGTTGTGCCACATGTACAAGCTTAAGTTTGTTTATAATATTGTATCGTATTAAAATCTCTCTCGTAGTTTTAAGATCAGTTATTGAAATTGAACTAATTTTTCGGCTTTCGGTCACCTTGATATCATCAAAATGAAGTTGATTATGTTATGTAAAATTTGATTTTCCTTATTTTAATTTCATTTTAGTCTGTCATGAAGCATTCTCGCCTGCAGTGCAGGTGTTTTTTAGCGGTATTAGCTCGCAATCAAGTAGATTCACCGTCATGTTGATTTAGAAAAAGGGGGCGGGGAAACACCCTCTCCCTAGGACACCTCTTTGTCTCTCCCCAAGCCTCTTCCAAGTTTGAATCCAAGATGGCACTCGCTTGGTCAAAATGCACTAGCTCACCAAAGTATACCTGCATCGTAGGCTAGAAGCATTCCATTTAAGAAACTGAAAACATTTTATGTGTTTCTATATTTGAAGTTTAGTATAAATCTATTAGTGTTCTATCATGAATGCCATTCTCTTATTGGCTACGCTACTCACTATCTATTCTGTTTTAGTTTAAATCTACTGGCATTCTATCATGAACGCTGTTCTCTCATTGGCTACACTACTCATCATCTATTCTGTTGTAGATAATGAGTAGAGTAGCAGTATACCCTTGTTAACAAAATGACAGCTTTTTTGCATTTTCAAGGTGTCTGTGAAGAGGATTCAGATAAAGTTTTGAATGACTAATTGATTTATACTGAAACAACTATATTGTTTGCTCTGATTTCTAGGGGTGATAGTTGACTCAGACTGTACCCCCCTTGACTACCATGCGATAGAAATCTCCAGCTCATAATCTAATTGTTAAATAGGAAGTGAGTAGCCAAGCAGTGTGCGGTTGTCAACGAAATGGCAGCCACTGTTGCAGTATACTCACTATCTATTCTGTAGTAGATAGTGAGAACCCTAGCAGTGTGCATTTGCTAACAAAATGGTAGCCACTTTATGCAGTTTTAATGTCTACAAAAAGGGTTTAGATAAAGTGAATGACTAGTAAATTTATATCAAAACAATTGGATTATTTCTTCTAAATAAAAATAAATAAAGTGTCTTTATTGTTCAAAAGATAAAAGTACATATCTTATGTTACATTTAAAAATAACAATGTTAATGGGCTACAATATGTCTCTAAATAAGATAGATATTTACATGGAAACAAATACAACAATCGAATACAAAAAGTACACTATTTACAAAGCTACATTGTACTTAAAAACTATCCTATTAAAGAATGTATTCTTGAAACGGTCCGAGTGAATGGCGGGCATTGCGGAAGATGTATTCCTTAAGTTGTATCTTGTAATCTTAGTCTCAGGGAAATTAGCTCTAAGTGGGTGGTTCAGGATATTAGAAACCTTCCTACAAATTCTATAATCTTGCACTTTAAGTAATTCACCTATCTCTAATTTCTTGGATATATAACTGCATTTAAAGCATCGATCTAAAAACTGCTGGGCTATAGTTAGCTCTGATTCGGAGGCACCATACACAGATAAAGCGTAAGTAATATTAGGTAAAACTATGGAAGAGAATAAATGGTCTACGTCTGCTTGGCTACATCCTTCTTTTCAGAGGCATCTGATGACATACAAGCATTTATTTGCTTTACATAACTTTTCTTTAAGATGAGTGCTGAATTTGCAGTTCAGCTGAAATGTGAGACCTAGAATGGTTACTGTACTAGTCTGTGGTATGCCTAAAATACTATTGTATACCTCGGCAGTGTGTCGTTTTTTATACATAATAAGCTCTTTACATTTTGTAGAATTCGAATTCATTCTATTTTGGCCTGCCCACCGTACAAACTGATTTATGTATTCTACTGTATTTTCAATGTACTGTATTCTCAATGATCTAAGATGACAGTAAGATGACAGTAAGTTACACAAACAAAATTTATCCAAGACTACTGCCAAAAATGTTCTGCTGATGATATTCCACTTAGCCTGCTGGCATTACTGGGCACATGTGAATGACAACAAATTAATGTTTTATATACCTCTTACTAACCAAATGCGAGGGCCATACTGTAAGTTACAGACCAAGTTTTTCCCCATCGATTTATGGCTTAAATGCAAAACGCATGGGCCATAAATCGAAGGGGAAAAACAAGGATCCCTAACTTATAGTAGGGACCGAGCAGACAAGGTTAGTAAGATATTTATTACATCTCCACTGTGTGTCTGATAGGCTAGGGAACGATTTCTATTCACGTGGAACGGCTTGAAATTTCTGACGCACCTCAAAAGCAAAACAAGTCAATTTGTCAAGTCAACAATGATTTAGATAAACATATACAGGCAAAAGCTAACGATAGACAAATCCGACGTTTCAGCGACATCTTGGCAATGGCGCCAAGATGTCGCCGAAACGTCGGATTTGTCTATCGTTAGTTTTTGCCTGTATAAATTTGTTAAGTGACTCTTAATTAATAAGTAGGTTTTAATACACAATTTCAGAAGTAACAGAAAATTTCAAACTTTTACTTGCTATAAAAGTTTAGAACACTTGGTGATAAATCATGAAACATTTTGACAACAAAAACAGCTTTAAATTTTAGCGGACCATACAGTAGAATACATCCCACTAAATTGACCAATCAGAGCACACGTACTAACTGAGAGATATAATAATGGTTGTTAATTTCCCTCTCTTCTGTCAATATAAGGGCTGTAAAGCAGCTCAAAACCAGTAATGCACAACAACTGGAGATTGAAACCAAGAAAATGGAGGACAGGATACGAGCTTTGAAGGAGCAAATGTTCAAGGAAAAAGAAGAGAGAGAGTAAGTTTGATTCATTTTGTAATAAAGTCGACCTTGTTAATTTGAGCTTGGTAATGTCAAATCTCCCTTCCATGTCCAATATTTTCTTAGACCCAGATACCATCCAAATGATCCTGTGCAGTTTTCTTTTAGTTTTATGACATACTTTGCTGAAGGAATTACCACTTAAAGATGCTCTTTTTTTTTCTTTTCTTTGAACCTTCTTTTCCTCTCCAGTGCGTAAAGAAAGTCCTGTCCAATAGTCCAGGACCAGAGGATTTTTTTAGTCAGGCTAGTGGATTCTGTCTGTCTCTTGCCTGATTGGCAAGTGGAGTTTCTTGGGAAATTGTTTTCAAGAAATTCAAATTAGAGATTGAAGTACTGCAAGACATGAACCCTTTGAGGGTTACTAAGAATGATATTTGGGCTAATACATCATAGTAAGACCTTGCCTAAAGGGCAATGCCCAAAAATTATTTTTCTTTGCACCTTGTTTTGTTGTTTTGGAAGCGTCAGTCGTGAGTAAATACAAAGTCGGTTCTCAATCATAGTGGCATGCTATCCCTTGAAGTTTACTTGTCGTTTTAGCCATTGATGGTGATAATATTTTGTTGCAATTTCCAGGCTTGTAATAATAGCTCGCTCAGGACTGTGCTGGCACATATTGGTCTCTAGTCTTTTAGTACAGACCTTGCTGTGTTCTATCTGGACAAAAAGACTAAAGGCTGACATTCCATCAGTATAGCCCTTGAGCTTGATAAATAAGATATGCTTGGCACATATGGTGTGTTTGTTGTATAATTTGCAAATGTGTACTGCAATATTGTTTTTTATTTTTTTATTTTTTTATTTTTTTATAGAAAGCAAGGGGGAACAAGGTGGGTATCAGGGAAGTCTGGCCCACTGAACACCCATGCTCAGGATGTGCTAAAAAAGAAGAGTACAAAAACTGATAAGGTAGGTTGAGCCATCAGTCAAGAGGAAAACTATCTTGAAAAAGGGATAGCAGGGCTTGACACTAACAGTAGCCAATTAGCCACAGACTAGTAGAAATGTAGTTTTGGCCAGTAGGTTTTCGATTTCCACTAGCCACTTTGGCTAGTACACAGAATGAAATTGGCTGAACTAGTTTCTCTCTTCCTCAGGGAAGACAAACACAAACAGTTTTCTTGGAAACAAGGTCAGAATTTCATTGTGGACATATAATGTTACTGGGCACGTGCAGTCTTGCACACATGCAAATTTTTGTTTGTCTACTTTTCGCTGTGTGATATGTAAATGGGTAGCCAAACATGTTATTATGTTGCAAGAAATGTCTGACAAACAAGACAGCCTTTTCTGATAGCACACAATAAGATAATGCTAATACTGCATTTCAAATCAGCTTTTTGCAAGTTTTGATAATGAGAGAAATAAAAGAGATTTTTACTCAATGTGTATAGTGATTGAATAAGATTCATAGGAAGGGAGGGGTGTTGTCCTACTTTTTTTGCTAAGTTTGCTGCATGAAAAGTTATTGAAAGAATGCATTTTTCCTGCATATTTGTTCTTTAATCACAAAGTTGTAAATGGGCTTTTTTTCACTGAGGGCCTGTGTGTTTTGTTTGATACTTATACCTAATCTTCCCTCTTTACACTTTGGCGGCATATCAGGCCAGTTTGTTCAAGCCATGGTTTATATTTTGGTGAGATGTAGTTGAGCCAAAATACCCCCTAGCGAGACCAAACAAGCCTGGTATGCTACTGACGCAAACCAAAAAGGTACCATTAGGTATTTACCGTACCCAAATTTGGCCAAGTGAGCATGATATCGCACCCATATCAGGTCAGTGACTTGATATCACAGGATATCAGGACAGCAGACACGGCTTCTGATTGGCTAATTGCAACTTTGGGTACGGTTAATGTAGTTATGGTCTGACAATATTGCATTGTCTTGTTTTGTTTATTTACAGGCTCCAAGGAAAATAAAGATTCTTGGAGATGAACCTTTACGTGAGTATATAATGTGTGTGACGTATTTTTTAAGTAAAATCATTCATAGCAGCTTCCTGTGGGTCCATCGGAAAGCCTTGTTAGTTCTGAGATCTAAGAGGCAAAAAGTTTCGAAAAGGAGTTGAGGGCATTTATGAATTTAGCCCATTCCAGACTACATGTATGTTTCCATGTGAACAAAGACTTACATGTAAAGAAAACAAATTGAAGATAGACCATGAATTAAACTATAGGCATTTCTGACTTTGTTTATTGTTGGTGAACTATCTCAACTTTTCTGTAAGTTTTTGGTCTCACCAAGAACAGCTGCCTACGCTTTTACCCAAAATTTGTGACATATACAACTGTTTGGAAGCAATGTCAGCCATAATTATCTGGGACTTTTCCATCAACATAAAAAAAATTAAGGTAATGGGAAATGCTTACAACATGGATTGTCTTGATTTCAGAATCTTACAAGAAGAAAGCAACACCAAGAGCTGAGCAAACGGATAACACTGGTGCTTCAGGGTGTGGTCAGTGCGAGAGGGTGAAAGCAACTTTGGTAAAATATTGTACTTTATTTCCTTGCCCCAGTATTGATATCTGAGTTGTGCCAATGCTGTTTGACAAGCTCGTTTGGAAACTAAATCAAGAGTGCTAAGTATAGCAAGATTTTCTTTTGGCTTACTTATTAACTGTGCCAGGCTTAGTTCAAACACTGCACCACTCATGTATGCAGCTGCAACTAAGGCATGTTGCACATAAATTTGACTGTAGAAGACTTTACAACAACCCTGGGTGAACCAATGATCATTTCATGTACCATGGCCAGCTAAACTGCTGAGCCAAGCTGATTTATACACTGCTCTTCTGCCTAGCTTAATTCAACATTTAGCTTACTGTGTCTTATTCTTGGGCTAGGCAAGTGGGAAGATGCCTCATTTTCACAGTTTGTCTCCACCTGCAGTAAATGGGCACTGGCAAATTGTCAGGTCATAATGTGTATACAGGTATACACAGAGTCCGAAATTGCGCTTTCCTGGTCGCCAATGCAACTGAAAATTTTGCACTGGCGACCAGAATTTTACAACTGGTCGCCAGCGGGCGATTAACTATTTCATGCTACGATAATTGCACAAACAAGAACTTTGATTTTCAGCCAAATCGATTAAAATAAAATTCAAAGCCGCCCGCCAATTGGTCACTTCCTTTTTACCTTGCCGCTGCTTTTGAAGTATAAAACCAATTTTCCTGTTATCATAAATCTACCACACGTTTTACAGCTGCGATCAGTGCGGAGCTTCGCTGCCATGTTTTTTGAGCAGTTTCCCATAACATAATGTATTGCGGGAGCAAAGGAGGCCTCATGCGTTCTTTCGCCATGAATATTTATTCAGGCGATGTGGTGTCCAAAGATGTTCTGAAATCTTTCTGTACTTTATTACAAAGTGGAGATGGAACATCCGCAAAGAAATTAGATGAAGATTTAGATATTCTGTGGGCGTCAAACGGTGGAAATGTAGATCTGTCAAAGTGGTCAAAAGATGATTTCAGCACTGGTTTGATTCCTGATTACATCGAATGCAAATATTTTGTCGGCAAACCCGTGGCGACCAAAAATTTTGGTTTGTTTTTTGCAGCGACGGAAAAATTTTATTGACACTTTTTGGCGACCACATTTTTCCATATGGCGACTGTGAAAAAAATTTCAGTCGCCAGTTGGCGTCTGCCGAAAAAAGTTAATTTCAGACCCTGATACATGACTAAAATTACTGTGTTTGATTTATACCTGTAGGTGTGCATTGAATGTGCTGAAAAGTACTGTGTGAGTTGCTTTATGTCATTTCATCAAAAGGGTGCACTCAAGAAACACAGCACCCAGACACTTGAACAGGTAAGAACTGTCATGTTTTTTTTTCCTCGTGTGGTAATGGGGTGGGAGGGGGGAGGTATGCAGGTCTACTGTCAAACCAAGTGAAGCGTACCCTTCAAGATTACATTAATGAATTGATTATTTGATTATTGAACCCATTAGTCCTATCTGGAACGACTAGCGGATTCAATATTCATATAGTCAAATCATGAATGTAATCTTGAGGGGTATGCTTCACTTAGTTTGACTGTAATATATTGGTGTTCAAATGAATGCACCAGTACTTTAAGGATAAGAACATGTAAGCATGCTACTTCTCAGCCATTTTGACTTGCTTGCCATGCACCAGATAAACTATAACAGGAGAACTACTCAAATCAATGTTACTGGGCAAAATTCTGCACACATTGACAAAAGAAAACTCTTGTGTTTACAGTAGTTTTCAGATCAATCTAAACAAGCTGCACACTACAGAGTCATAAATTTGCGACCATTTCTATCTTTTTTACACTCAGATGCTATTGGTTAATAATGATTCAAAGAATTTACTTGGTCGCTTTATACATGTGTATAGAGGTGTTGTTCGCTGAGCCTCAAACTCCTGTGTTGGGCTCAGAGAGAATAAAAAAAAACCTCTTGGTTGTAACAATTCCTGTGAATAGCTTTGGATGTGGAAAGAAATGGAAACACTTAAAACTTTCATGGGTACATGGTTGATAAGTAACTTTAACAGTTGAGGTTATAGTTTTGTTATTTGATGCTGAAAAGCTCCAATGGGTAGTATTCCAATAATTAATTTATAATTTGTATTTAGATTTGATAGCATGTTTAAAAACTGACTGCATTCTGTGTTTTCTGCTCATTGTACAGTATGAGGCAGACAAATTACAGGAAAAGGAGAGTTATGCTAATCCTGGAAAGTCACCTTCAAGAAATACTTCAAGGTACAAAATCCATGCGGTATATATGGTTTATAGACTAAGCGTGAGGTCAAGATTCCTGTATATTGGCCAAGTTCTTTTTTGCATGTTTATGGACTGAGATGGAGTCAAGGTTGGTCCATGAACTTGCAAAAAAAGAACGAGGCCAATATCCAGCCATCTTGACCGAAAAGGCTTGGTCAATAAAGGATTTATTATATGGAAAAAGGGCAATATTTTCGTGTGGGACACAGTGGGTAAGATAGCACCATCTTGCCTGCTCGGGTAGCCAATCACAGCACAGGATTTGGTTCACATTGCCTGCTCATGGAGCTAGCCATTCAACAGGGATGTGAATTGCATGGTAAAATTGAAACCCACGGACATGCCAAGACCTTTTCTTTGAAGTTTTTATTGGACACCACTTGTCTTGTCAGCAACTTCTCTCTGACAGACCCTGCTGGGTGCCATTCAGAATCCTGTGAAGATTTTGACATCAAACAACACTACAACAGTTGAACCCTGTATACACACTGTACATTTACAGAATTTACCAGAAAAAGTGTCCATTTTGACGTGATCATTCTAAAAGGCAAGTGAACGTTCAGTATGAAGAGACCAAAATCACTGTCAGTCTAAAAATATAGGTTTTATAATTTTCTTTCCTTGAGTTGGAGCCAAAACTCAAAATCTTTTTCATCTGTTTTCTGACAGGTTAACTAACCGTATTCAATCAAGGTCTCCACAGGTAAGAACTCTAATTGTTTGTCTATTAAAAGTTCTTTTTTTTTTTCAAAGGGTGTTTAAAGTTGTAATAATTATTTCAGACATGACCCAAACCTCACAAAGTCATATTCATGTGAAGTTAAAATTGCATGGCTCAACAAACAGTATAAATTTCTAATGTTTTCATCAGAACCGTCCAGAGAAGAATTGATCAGTGTGTACATGTATCAGACATGCAAAGTTGGTGCAGTGATGGGAGCACTCACCTCCCATCAATATGGCCCAGGTTTGATTCCGGCCCAGTGTCGTTGGTTCTCGCTTTGCTCTGAGGGTTTCCCCCGGGTACTCCGGTTTTCCTCCTTCTGAAAAACCGACATCTCCAAATACCGATAGCGGATTTGCACGTTGTTGTCATTTGACTACAACTACCACAATTCCTTTCGTCTTTTCTTTGTTATTTAAATTTTGAATTCCCAGTGGGGTTTAAATAATAATTGCCCTAATTAGCATAAGAAACAGAAAAAGTGAAGGATTCTGGTAGTTGTAGTCAAATGACGCCACCATGCAAATCGCCTATTCAATCAGGATAGTAGGATAGATGACCCGCGTGAAAACCAGCTAGGGCTGACGTGTCTTCCTCTCTAAATATTATAAGTTATTTATACGCTAAGAGCACAGGGTGCAGTTTCTATGGATGACTGACTATACAGATAGAAACGATTTGATCAAGTTTCTGTTATATCAATAGTAGTCCCTTTTTTTTTGTTTGTAGGGGGATGATTCCACTGGACAGCATGGTGGTGCATTGCTACAGGGTTCATACGATGAACAGGAAAGTGCACAGTCCTTTGCGGAGGCACTTATGGCCTGGCGGAATTCTGGCAAAGAAGAGAAGCTGTGGACAAATCCTACAGATACAAAAGGTGGGTGAATTTGAATTTAGTAATTCTGTCACAGTCCAGTAATTAGTCAATGAGGAGAGTATTTTTGTTGTTGTTGTTATTAAAACAAATAAGCACATCGTATTCTTTCGCTTGGAAAGAAACTTCCAAGGGGGAGCGGTCAGGCTTACTAGCGCTTCATCCATATACCCATTCGTGTTTCTACAACTCGATAGAAACACAGAACTAGCACGAGCTGTGACGTAATGATGGCACTAGCAAAGAGAATTACATTTTGATAATCAAAGTTAACAAGTTGTTTGCCTTTTCTAGTCGCGGTGTTTTCTAAAAGAAATAGAAACATTGTTCTCCGTGTTTTTATCGAGTTATAGAAACACTCATGAAAGTGTGGGAGAACTCGAAAAAGCTGTGGAAACACTCGGCTGCGGCTCATGTTCCCACAACATTTCTCGTTCTCCCAAACTTCCACTCGTGTTTCTTTAACTCGGTAGAAACACGGTACATGTTTTCTATTTCTTAAACAGAACATAACAGTAGAGATTTTACTTATGACCCCTGCCACTTGTCTCTACCTCTCTACCTGGTACCACGACAATTTGAGAGAGACGTTTGAGTGAGCATTTGTGGTTTGAAGCTTGTTTTACTGGTGGTGTTGGTCGAGTAAGGGTTACTAATGTAATATCTCGTCCTTCTCGTTATAGGTAATTCCCGTGACACAAGCACCACCCCAGAGCCATCCAGCTATCAAGAGCTGAAACTGAACTTTGGACCAAACAAGTCACTGAGTTATCTTGACCGCATGTTACTCAAGAAACACCATGGCGATCCGACGTTCACCTCCCCACAGACACCTCCTAAGGGGGCAAAGGGGGAGGGAATTGAAATGTTACCAAACGCAAATGATGCTTCGAACAGCCCAACAACTGAAGACCGGCTAGGAATGAACTACAGAGAAATCTTTCAAAGTCTTGGAGCCTCAAACCGAAAAACTAGTAAAGGAAATAACATGGCCCCATCCAAGAGTGTTATATCTATCGAAGAAGTCAACGACGATGATTCGGGTGGGGAGGAAACAACCGCTTGTATTATAGAGGAAGAGGACACTCACCCCCACCCCCTGGCGAGACCCTTGTCACGCTCCGGGAGAATCAACATCATGTGTATGACCCCCACGGGGAGATTCCAGGCTGATAGTGACGCGTTGGTCTTGGAGGATGTTTCACCAGTACCCATGAACAGCCCCGCTTTAGAACATGCAGCTTTGTCAAGGCTGAATACTAGAGGGGGACATTCCCGTGTGGGCCAACTTCAAGACCAAGCCGGCGGGTGGACAGCAAGGGTGTGGAGTCCACAACCACGTCATGTAGGTCTGTCAGAGTTTTTCCTCGCCGGTGTTCAGGACGGATCGGCTTCAAGGAGAGCGTCTCGTGAAAGGGATTCCTCGTTTGACCTGACCTCAGTGAAACCCGATAAGTTGAGTACGCGTCTTCTATCACAAAATGTGTGGAAACCTCATGAAAGCGTCTCTGCTAGTGATGATACGATCAACAGACAAGAACAACAACAGCAACAACAACAACAACAACAGAGCGAGGGACCTAAAGATAGCCCCCAGCCTATTATCCCTCTATTACACGAACCAAGCTTGTCAGATAAGAACGGTGATAGACCAGACTCGCAATCCAACGCCATTTTTACACCAGCAGAAGGTGAAGCCCAGACTGTTCACGATGCCCAGATTCATGATTTCGGCATCGTGGATTTCCTAAAAGCCCAGCCGTACATGCCCAAAGGCTATGAAGACTACAGTCAAGTACACCGCGTGTCTACAGTGTCCCCCCTGACCCTGAGCCCAAATCCTCCGAGCTTTCACTGGTCAGATGACAGCGATGACGACTTCTTAGCGCAACTCTGCACCCAAAGCGTGCAAGATGACCAGAGGGCCGACCAAGATGAGGATGACCGGGCGACATTGACTGACCTGGCCTGGGAACTAGCCTCGACTACAGGCCGGTTGACTCAGTGTGAATTAGATGACGAGGAAGGGGAGGGTGAGGAGGAATTTGACGAGGACAGTATCGAGACCAATGACTTTGGCTCAGGTCTGAGCTCAAGCGAAGAAGACACAAACGTAGTCGACACCTACAGCGCAAATATTAATAGAATCAAAGAGACAGACGAGAACACGCTTGCGGAAAAGGAAGTCCATGCTTTGAAATGACGTTTTCTTCTTTCTCCCGTTAGTAACAGCAAGACCATAGATTGGAACATTGATATCCATTCGTGATATGACAGAGCTTTTGAAATCTGTCACTGAAAGATGATTCACTAGTGTATGTTTGCTGCATTGAAAGAAGACGATTAGTCTCATTTCCTTGAAGATTCTCTGGCACTGTTAAGAAAGTGGGTTCTTCCAGAAGAAATCAAAATTCGTTTTGGTACTATGTGAACTGTTCAGACAGAAACGATAAGCACAGTCGACTGTGAAGAGCCACTTGGAATTACGATCTTAGATCATGACAAATAGTCCACTTCCGAGTTGCCTTTTGCCTCTGTCTCCGTGCGAAACCATTCATATGAAAATGTGTTACGCCTACAGGTTCACTTTCATGCAAATCAAACTCATTTTCATGTGAATTGTCTTGCTCGAAGATTCGTTTTGAAACAGAGGCACCAGGTAATTTGGAAGTGGCCTATTACATTTCGTATTTTGACCCGGCAGTGTATAAATCTAAGACAAGGTTCATCGTAGTGTGGGCATAAAACTTCTAATCTAGGATTAGAAAGTCTAGTACTTTGTTAAGCTTCGCTATATAAAAAATTCTTTTCTGTCAAACTCTTGTCAGATATTGTGCTCTTTTCTTTTATCCTTTACGGTTACAGTGAGAGTAAGACAGGAAATGGCTTTTTTAATACTGCATGGCTGAGAAACAATGAAGTACTTCATTGCTTGTTTGTAACGAACGTTGCTTGTTAACACAGATTTGTTGTCTTGTATGTAGCGCTGATTTGTTGTCTATGAGGTGAACAAAAGTTATGTGTTAGTCTGTTTCTCATGGGGAAACTATTAAACCTAGCGAGTATTCATGAAAATGTTTAGTGGTTTCCATTTTTGATGCTACTTTGTATCTACGATACGTGTTTCCATGATGAAAGAAACCGTGTTAACCCCTCGACTTTCAAGATTACGTGAAGATAATCATGTGATGTAATCATGTGACCCAGCCGATACATAGCCACGTGGCTTCAATCAGACCCTTATTATGCGCATGCTTAAAATCGCACTCAAAAGTTTCAACCCCCTGTGATTGTTGCCTTTTCAAATTTCTCCGGCGCAGTGTGTAGTTGACGGCCGGCCGAAACGTTAAAGTGTTGAGTGTGTCGCTGAAAAGTGCTCAACTCTTCCAGATTCAAAATAATTCTATTACAACAATTCACTTTCATTCATACATTACATCTTTTGCAACATCTACGTCTAACAACTGTTCCGAATATAGCCCAATGTAGTAATTTACTTTACGCAACAGGGCTTGTGTATTTTGCAGCCACAGCTAGTCATTAACGTATAATTATTAAGTAAATAAAGATTATTACAACCGAACTCGGATAAGCATGATCATTAATTTACATTCATTATTAAACATGATAAACTATCAGAAGCAGGTACAATTCTGTAAAAGTTTTTACACTAAACAATGAAGCACATTACCAATACAGAAATTCTAGCATCTCTCTTAAAGTATTTTCTTTAGCTACTCGATTAGTCCCAGGCGTCCTCGGCTCAGTTCCGTCTGGAAATAGAGACGCCGGGAGAGGAGACCGATCTCCAGTGTACTAATTCTTATTTTTAGCCCTAGAACGTTTTTCTTTTGGTCAATAATTGCGAAATTTTCAGCGATTCACTGAAATTAAATTGATACTCGTGTAATTTTGCCAATAAACACAAGTCAGCATTCATTTTGTCCTGATTTAAGAAAAGAAGGAAATATTATACACTTCAACACTGTAGTGAAGATTAACAAAAATAATTCTTGGACTTTCTAGTGGTACCAAGGCGGTAATTCACTCAAGTGACTCACCCTCGATACCAGTTGGTTTCGAATTATTTCATACACGATCTGTCAGTGTTCCTTCAAAAACGAAAAAACTAAAACAGCTAGAAATTGATTATGGAGAAAGCAAATCCACTGTCAGTTCTTTGTTGGTTTTAAGCGTACTTTTTAGACCATCTAAACCATATTCACCAATTTTATTGCCAGACAAACATAATTTGTTCAGTGTCGAGTTGGATGATTTCAGCGAATCAGCCAGACCTGCTGCACCAGCATCACAAATGCTATTGTCGCACAAATACAACATTGTTAGTGTTTTGTTGGATTCCCTGAGCACACCAGCCAGACATTCTGCACCATCATCGCCAATGCCATTGTCAGATAAATGCAACACTGTGAGTTTTTTGTTATATTTAAGCCCATCAGCCAGATTTGCTGCACCAGCATCACCAATTTTATTGCCAGACAGATTCAACACTGTCAATCTTGTGTTGAATTTAAGCCCATCAGCCAGCTTTACTGCACCATCATCACCAATGCGATTGCGAGACAAGTTTAACTCTGACAGTGTTGTGTTAGATTTGAGCCCATCAGCGACACCTGCTATACCAGCAACACCAATGGAATTTTCAGACAAATTCAATACTGTCGATGTTGTGTTGGATTTAAGCGCATCAGCCAGACCTGCTGCACCGGCATCGCCAATGCCATTGCGAGATAAATTCAAAGCTGACAGTGTTGTGGTGGATTTAAGAAGATCAGCCAGACCTGCTTCACCAGCATCACCGATGGCATTGCGAGACAAATTTAACGTCGACAGTGTTTTGTTCGATTTAAGCCCATCAGCCAGACCTGTTGCACCATTAATAATGCTATTGGAAGACAAATACAACACTAGCAGTGTTTTGTTCGATTTAAGACCATCCGCTAGAGCTGCTGCACCCGCATCACCAATTTCATTGAAAGCCAGATCCAACTCTGTCAGTGTTTTGTTGGATTTAAGCGCATCAGCCACACCTTTTGCACCAGCCTCACCAATGCAATTTTCAGAGACATACAACTCCGTTAGCGTTGTGTTGGATTCAAGCGCTCCAGCCAGACCTGCTACACCAGCATCACCAATGCCATTGCGAGACAATTTCAGCACCTTCAGTGTTGTAATGGATTGAAGCTCACCGGCAAGACTTGCTGCACCAGCATCACCAATGTCATTGTCACACAAATTTAACTCTGTCACTGTTTTGTTGTATTTAAGCACATCAGCTAGAACAACAACGTTTGCAGCACTGAGTTTTCCATCACGTACCTCCAGAGTTGGAAGTTTAAGAAATGAGCCAAGCTCACGAGCCAAGCGCGCTTGGAAACTGCTATGTGTTTGCTTACATTCTTTTGTGCACTCCAATACAACAGTCGACCAACCATCCTTATCTCCCTGGTTCACTTCTTTCATCATACATTTGGTAAGGGTTACTGCGTCTTCCTTGCATCTTACTGCTAGCAACCCACACGTGTATGGAAGCACTTCTTTTAGCCCATGAGCGTATCTCCTGTCGGCAACTAAGCTTTCAGGACTGATTTTCTTCTCGATAAGCTGACAGGACAGAAAAAACGCTGCGAACCATTCTTGGAAACTCTTGTGTTGAAAGCTATAACGCAGACTCGGTTCTAGCTTGCTGCCTCTGGCCTGAACTGACAAAAATCCGAACCCAGGTAACTCATCTGCATGACTTTCAAGCTCACGTTTCTCAAAGTCCAACTTGTCTTCAAGCAAGCCATTCAATGCTATCTGGCCGAGCTGTTTCAGTTGAACGTCGTATACCTCAATGAGGTCCTCTTTGGTCTCTGACAATCCATTCTTCTTTCTGTATCTTCTGAGGATACATCGTGTTATATCCAGGTACAGTTGACTTCTGCTTTCTGGTAAACTACCTTTATTTTCTTCAAAATCGAGGCAAAGGAGCGCAGTGTGCAGAGGATTTGCAACCATGTCTTTAAGGTTTTTATCACTTCCAAGTTCTGACAAGAGCTTTTCGGCGGAATAGTTCGTTTTATCGAAGTATCTGAAGATAAACTTCCTCGCATCTTCTTCGGAAAATCCTTCAATTTCTAGCAGGGTGTCACAGTGTATTCGTACTTTCATTCCAACCTCGTGCCTTGCCGTAGCAACCACGCGACACTTTGGAAATTCTCTGCGGCCCTGAATGATTTCCGTGAACTCTGGCAATTTACTAGTGGGAACCTCATCCAATCCATCGAGTACTAGCAAAACGTTGGACTGATTCTGGCGGATGAAGTTAAAGAATCTCTCTCTAACGTCTTCTCCAACCTCTCGAGGGAGAAGTTGATCATCAATGGCTTCCCTCAGGTTAGACTTCATATCACGACACGTCAGCAACAACACTGTTTCAAACCTTGAAAAGCAATCTTCTTCTTCCTGCTTTCCTGTGCTACATGGCTTCTCTGTACTCCACGGCTTCTCTGTAGCCCAGTCATAGGCAAGCTTTCTGCAGTAAGTTGTTTTCCCCATGCCAGGCTTCCCTTCAATTAACACTGTTCTTGGTTGTGGACATTCTTTATGTGGTTTAAAGATCCCAGACATGCTGACGATGTCGTCTGTGGCTGTTCCTCTTGTTTTTTCCCTGCTGACCACTTTGAGTCTGGTAAAAATACTACCAAGATTAAACTGAAGCTCTTCAAACCAAGGAAACGGTGCGAGCCGTCCCTCGCGGACTTTGTACAGTTGGCGAATCTGGTCAATAAGCTCAGCTGGATTTAAAACATCGAGAAGCAATAAATTAATTAGATAAAGGTTACTTCAAGTACCTTATCTATCTGAAGTAAGAGATATGCAAAACAATCGGCTAGACATAGATTTAAAAATAAAACTGGAAAGTATCATGGTCCAAGGATTTATTTTCCTATTTCTGCTACTGAAGCGAATACGTCGTCAGCAGGTAGCTTCCCAACTCGTTTTCGCCAACGATATTGAACTGAGAAATAGACTGAGGAAAACCTTTGGAACTAAGGAAAAGAGCAAGTCAAGAATATCGCAAGTTTTGAAAAGCGTGATATAGTAACGTGCACTCGTAATTACAAACAAAAGGGTTTAAATTCTTCTGTCGCTTCCCAATGAACTGTAAAGGCTGGTTTGCACAAGCGAATAAAAATTGGAATACTGAATCGACACGGAGATTACCCAAGCTTGCGCATGCAAATGAGCGTCCCTGAACATACAGTAGTACGCAGGTACGTAACAGTCGAAATACAAAGATTTGTATGGATGAAACCACTAGCCAAAAAGTACGGCGGGGGTACCTAATGAAGGTAAAACTATACCTTTCTTCAGGTATGTATTTCCTTGGTTCTTGTGAGGTTTCTAGGCCGATTCATGGCACTTTAGGCAGTTTTTAGCTTCACTCATCTGTCCAAAACCACCTAAATTGCCATAAATCGGGCTAGAAACCTCACAAAAACCAAGGAAAGACACACCTGGAGCAAGGTAAAGTTACCTTTATTCTGCAATACCCCTTCGTATTTGTTAAGCTCAAGAATATAACCGTTTTTCACGGACAAATCCTTATATTTCGACTGTTGCGTAGCCTGAGTACTGCTGTATGTACAGGGATGCTCATTTGCGAGCTTGGGCTGACTTTGGTGTAACTGCACCGTTCTTTTAGAACAAGAAAATACCCCATCCTTAACTGAACTAAAGAGCACGTGGAATACTTTCTTGGTAGCTGTAGAAAACCTTGGAAACCAATTTATGTCAAGAGGACAGTTTGTCAGTTTTGACTTTAGAATTTCAACTATTTATTTTCAGTTTATTTGCAATAGTGAAAGTACTGAAAGCAACATCCAAAGCCTATCGTCTTGTCAATTTTGAGGCATTGTCAGCTAAGAACACTTTTGATAGCTTTTACTACTGCAGATCATTTATATTGCTTCTTCTCAAGCTGATTTGCAATCCAGGGGCTACCATCAAATGAACCAGGGACGGCACTGAGGGAGATTTCAATCCGACCTGTACCACAACATCTAACTACAGTTTAACCGGTGTACAAGTCTGTGATTTTCTAATTTAGGAGAACAGGTGGTCAGACTGTACTAGGCACAGACCTTACCTTCCATGCTGGGGATCTTTTTTACAGGAGTACTCATCTGCTCGCCTTTTTCTCTGGTGCTGTCTATGAACCAAAAGGTATAGTTTGATTAAGCGAAACTGATCCACACCCAACCTTTACATTACCGCTATTTAATCCCACGAAGCTAATCACAGGCTTTCTTTGTTCAAAAAGGGCGAATAACTCGTGGTATTCAATAACAAGAAAGTTCCTTTTCGAGATGAAACATCTATTTTACTTCTCTTCTGTGGAGAGACGTTTTTCGTACTATAACATTATTCCTTCGAAACGCTGATCTTGCAAATGCTTGTTATTTCGGTCACTCTAGGAGAGGGATTGGGTATCAAAAGGATTTACCGCATCTGCTTGTAAAGTTAGTTTTTTTCCCCAGACTAAAATTTCTTATGTAGTAAAACTTATTTTATGTCATCACCTTGGTAGTGGGGCCAGTCACTGAAAACGTTTGCATCACTCAAAAAATTGAAAACAAATGAGCGTCCCTGAACATACAGTAGTACGCAGGTACGTAACAGTCGAAATACAAAGATTTGTATGGATGAAACCACTAGCCAAAAAGTACGGCGGGGGTACCTAATGAAGGTAAAACTATACCTTTCTTCAGGTATGTATTTCCTTGGTTCTTGTGAGGTTTCTAGGCCGATTCATGGCACTTTAGGCAGTTTTTAGCTTCACTCATCTGTCCAAAACCACCTAAATTGCCATAAATCGGGCTAGAAACCTCACAAAAACCAAGGAAAGACACACCTGGAGCAAGGTAAAGTTAACTTTATTCTGCAATACCCCTTCGTATTTGTTAAGCTCAAGAATATAACCGTTTTTCACGGACAAATCCTTATATTTCGACTGTTGCGTAGCCTGAGTACTGCTGTATGTACAGGGATGCTCATTTGCGAGCTTGGGCTGACTTTGGTGTAACTGCACCGTTCTTTTAGAACAAGAAAATACCCCATCCTTAACTGAACTAAAGAGCACGTGGAATACTTTCTTGGTAGCTGTAGAAAACCTTGGAAACCAATTTATGTCAAGAGGACAGTTTGTCAGTTTTGACTTTAGAATTTCAACTATTTATTTTCAGTTTATTTGCAATAGTGAAAGTACTGAAAGCAACATCCAAAGCCTATCGTCTTGTCAATTTTGAGGCATTGTCAGCTAAGAACACTTTTGATAGCTTTTACTACTGCAGATCATTTATATTGCTTCTTCTCAAGCTGATTTGCAATCCAGGGGCTACCATCAAATGAACCAGGGACGGCACTGAGGGAGATTTCAATCCGACCTGTACCACAACATCTAACTACAGTTTAACCGGTGTACAAGTCTGTGATTTTCTAATTTAGGAGAACAGGTGGTCAGACTGTACTAGGCACAGACCTTACCTTCCATGCTGGGGATCTTTTTTACAGGAGTACTCATCTGCTCGCCTTTTTCTCTGGTGCTGTCTATGAACCAAAAGGTATAGTTTGATTAAGCGAAACTGATCCACACCCAACCTTTACATTACCGCTATTTAATCCCACGAAGCTAATCACAGGCTTTCTTTGTTCAAAAAGGGCGAATAACTCGTGGTATTCAATAACAAGAAAGTTCCTTTTCGAGATGAAACATCTATTTTACTTCTCTTCTGTGGAGAGACGTTTTTCGTACTATAACATTATTCCTTCGAAACGCTGATCTTGCAAATGCTTGTTATTTCGGTCACTCTAGGAGAGGGATTGGGTATCAAAAGGATTTACCGCATCTGCTTGTAAAGTTAGTTTTTTTCCCCAGACTAAAATTTCTTATGTAGTAAAACTTATTTTATGTCATCACCTTGGTAGTGGGGCCAGTCACTGAAAACGTTTGCATCACTCAAAAAATTGAAAACAAATGAGCGTCCCTGAACATACAGTAGTACGCAGGTACGTAACAGTCGAAATACAAAGATTTGTATGGATGAAACCACTAGCCAAAAAGTACGGCGGGGGTACCTAATGAAGGTAAAACTATACCTTTCTTCAGGTATGTATTTCCTTGGTTCTTGTGAGGTTTCTAGGCCGATTCATGGCACTTTAGGCAGTTTTTAGCTTCACTCATCTGTCCAAAACCACCTAAATTGCCATAAATCGGGCTAGAAACCTCACAAAAACCAAGGAAAGACACACCTGGAGCAAGGTAAAGTTACCTTTATTCTGCAATACCCCTTCGTATTTGTTAAGCTCAAGAATATAACCGTTTTTCACGGACAAATCCTTATATTTCGACTGTTGCGTAGCCTGAGTACTGCTGTATGTACAGGGATGCTCATTTGCGAGCTTGGGCTGACTTTGGTGTAACTGCACCGTTCTTCTAGAACAAGAAAATACCCCATCCTTAACTGAACTAAAGAGCACGTGGAATACTTTCTTGGTAGCTGTAGAAAACCTTGGAAACCAATTTATGTCAAGAGGACAGTTTGTCAGTTTTGACTTTAGAATTTCAACTATTTATTTTCAGTTTATTTGCAATAGTGAAAGTACTGAAAGCAACATCCAAAGCCTATCGTCTTGTCAATTTTGAGGCATTGTCAGCTAAGAACACTTTTGATAGCTTTTACTACTGCAGATCATTTATATTGCTTCTTCTCAAGCTGATTTGCAATCCAGGGGCTACCATCAAATGAACCAGGGACGGCACTGAGGGAGATTTCAATCCGACCTGTACCACAACATCTAACTACAGTTTAACCGGTGTACAAGTCTGTGATTTTCTAATTTAGGAGAACAGGTGGTCAGACTGTACTAGGCACAGACCTTACCTTCCATGCTGGGGATCTTTTTTACAGGAGTACTCATCTGCTCGCCTTTTTCTCTGGTGCTGTCTATGAACCAAAAGGTATAGTTTGATTAAGCGAAACTGATCCACACCCAACCTTTACATTACCGCTATTTAATCCCACGAAGCTAATCACAGGCTTTCTTTGTTCAAAAAGGGCGAATAACTCGTGGTATTCAATAACAAGAAAGTTCCTTTTCGAGATGAAACATCTATTTTACTTCTCTTCTGTGGAGAGACGTTTTTCGTACTATAACATTATTCCTTCGAAACGCTGATCTTGCAAATGCTTGTTATTTCGGTCACTCTAGGAGAGGGATTGGGTATCAAAAGGATTTACCGCATCTGCTTGTAAAGTTAGTTTTTTTCCCCAGACTAAAATTTCTTATGTAGTAAAACTTATTTTATGTCATCACCTTGGTAGTGGGGCCAGTCACTGAAAACGTTTGCATCACTCAAAAAATTGAAAACAAATGAGCGTCCCTGAACATACAGTAGTACGCAGGTACGTAACAGTCGAAATACAAAGATTTGTATGGATGAAACCACTAGCCAAAAAGTACGGCGGGGGTACCTAATGAAGGTAAAACTATACCTTTCTTCAGGTATGTATTTCCTTGGTTCTTGTGAGGTTTCTAGGCCGATTCATGGCACTTTAGGCAGTTTTTAGCTTCACTCATCTGTCCAAAACCACCTAAATTGCCATAAATCGGGCTAGAAACCTCACAAAAACCAAGGAAAGACACACCTGGAGCAAGGTAAAGTTACCTTTATTCTGCAATACCCCTTCGTATTTGTTAAGCTCAAGAATATAACCGTTTTTCACGGACAAATCCTTATATTTCGACTGTTGCGTAGCCTGAGTACTGCTGTATGTACAGGGATGCTCATTTGCGAGCTTGGGCTGACTTTGGTGTAACTGCACCGTTCTTCTAGAACAAGAAAATACCCCATCCTTAACTGAACTAAAGAGCACGTGGAATACTTTCTTGGTAGCTGTAGAAAACCTTGGAAACCAATTTATGTCAAGAGGACAGTTTGTCAGTTTTGACTTTAGAATTTCAACTATTTATTTTCAGTTTATTTGCAATAGTGAAAGTACTGAAAGCAACATCCAAAGCCTATCGTCTTGTCAATTTTGAGGCATTGTCAGCTAAGAACACTTTTGATAGCTTTTACTACTGCAGATCATTTATATTGCTTCTTCTCAAGCTGATTTGCAATCCAGGGGCTACCATCAAATGAACCAGGGACGGCACTGAGGGAGATTTCAATCCGACCTGTACCACAACATCTAACTACAGTTTAACCGGTGTACAAGTCTGTGATTTTCTAATTTAGGAGAACAGGTGGTCAGACTGTACTAGGCACAGACCTTACCTTCCATGCTGGGGATCTTTTTTACAGGAGTACTCATCTGCTCGCCTTTTTCTCTGGTGCTGTCTATGAACCAAAAGGTATAGTTTGATTAAGCGAAACTGATCCACACCCAACCTTTACATTACCGCTATTTAATCCCACGAAGCTAATCACAGGCTTTCTTTGTTCAAAAAGGGCGAATAACTCGTGGTATTCAATAACAAGAAAGTTCCTTTTCGAGATGAAACATCTATTTTACTTCTCTTCTGTGGAGAGACGTTTTTCGTACTATAACATTATTCCTTCGAAACGCTGATCTTGCAAATGCTTGTTATTTCGGTCACTCTAGGAGAGGGATTGGGTATCAAAAGGATTTACCGCATCTGCTTGTAAAGTTAGTTTTTTTCCCCAGACTAAAATTTCTTATGTAGTAAAACTTATTTTATGTCATCACCTTGGTAGTGGGGCCAGTCACTGAAAACGTTTGCATCACTCAAAAAATTGAAAACAAATGAGCGTCCCTGAACATACAGTAGTACGCAGGTACGTAACAGTCGAAATACAAAGATTTGTATGGATGAAACCACTAGCCAAAAAGTACGGCGGGGGTACCTAATGAAGGTAAAACTATACCTTTCTTCAGGTATGTATTTCCTTGGTTCTTGTGAGGTTTCTAGGCCGATTCATGGCACTTTAGGCAGTTTTTAGCTTCACTCATCTGTCCAAAACCACCTAAATTGCCATAAATCGGACTAGAAACCTCACAAAAACCAAGGAAAGACACACCTGGAGCAAGGTAAAGTTACCTTTATTCTGCAATACCCCTTCGTATTTGTTAAGCTCAAGAATATAACCGTTTTTCACGGACAAATTCTTATATTTCGACTGTTGCGTAGCCTGAGTACTGCTGTATGTACAGGGACGCTCATTTGCGAGCTTGGGCTGACTTTGGTGTAACTGCACCGTTCTTTTAGAACAAGAAAATACCCCATCCTTAACTGAACTAAAGAGCACGTGGAATACTTTCTTGGTAGCTGTAGAAAACCTTGGAAACCAATTTATGTCAAGAGGACAGTTTGTCAGTTTTGACTTTAGAATTTCAACTATTTATTTTCAGTTTATTTGCGATAGTGAAAGTACTGAAAGCAACATCCAAAGCCTATCGTCTTGTCAATTTTGAGGCATTGTCAGCTAAGAACACTTTTGATAGCTTTTACTACTGCAGATCATTTATATTGCTTCTTCTCAAGCTGATTTGCAATCCAGGGGCTACCATCAAATGAACCAGGGACGGCACTGAGGGAGATTTCAATCCGACCTGTACCACAACATCTAACTACAGTTTAACCGGTGTACAAGTCTGTGATTTTCTAATTTAGGAGAACAGGTGGTCAGACTGTACTAGGCACAGACCTTACCTTCCATGCTGGGGATCTTTTTTACAGGAGTACTCATCTGCTCGCCTTTTTCTCTGGTGCTGTCTATGAACCAAAAGGCGTAGTTTGATTAAGCGAAACTGATCCACACCCAACCTTTACATTACCGCTATTTAATCCCACGAAGCTAATCACAGGCTTTCTTTGTTCAAAAAGGGCGAATAACTCGTGGTATTCAATAACAAGAAAGTTCCTTTTCGAGATGAAACATCTATTTTACTTCTCTTCTGTGGAGAGACGTTTTTCGTACTATAACATTATTCCTTCGAAACGCTGATCTTGCAAATGCTTGTTATTTCGGTCACTCTAGGAGAGGGATTGGGTATCAAAAGGATTTACCGCATCTGCTTGTAAAGTTAGTTTTTTTCCCCAGACTAAAATTTCTTATGTAGTAAAACTTATTTTATGTCATCACCTTGGTAGTGGGGCCAGTCACTGAAAACGTTTGCATCACTCAAAAAATTGAAAACAACAGACGCTGCCATAACACTGGCAAAACTTTGCCAGCAGGGAACAGTTGGCGATTTATCGGCAAAATCTGCAATGCCTTTGACGACAAGCCATTCTATGCCTTGGTCAAATGCGGCCCCATAGAGACCTGCAATAGAAAGGCAATTTTTGAACACAATGCATTACAGTGCTCCTGATCAGTACGTTGATAACTCAGTCAGCTATGCAAGCCAGAAGAGAATGGAGCTATATTATTTCTTGTTACTCACAGTCAGTTTGACAATCATAGCCTTTCTTTCTAAAAAAGAACTGCTGTTGGTGACTGACGTGTTAACAGCTTGAGCATAAGTCAAGAGTCACTGAATTAAGAAAAAAAATTATTTTTGGAATATGTTTGTGTAGTTTGAGTTCATTACTATAGTAATGGTTACTCTAGTTAATGCCACTAAGTGCATTGCTGAATTCTACGCACATTTCGGACCTGGGTCCCGTTTGTCGAAAGTCCCGGAAACTTTTCAGGTCTGCAACGCCATTTTCAGTTAATCTGTATCCAAAAACAGGGAAGTGTATACGCCTGAAACGTCTCTTATGAAGAGAACATCTGTTCATAGTAAGAATATGTGAATAAAACAGCTCTGTCAGTAGTCATGAGGTTTGAGATCTTGCTACGGCTTTCCAGGTGCGAAAACTTTTCGGGACCTTCGAGAAACGGGCCCCTGGCCTTCCTTCAGTGCTACGTTTTCAATGAGGACACGGCATTAGGTGGTCAATGATGGGTGGGTTCCCTTTAAAAATTCACAATAGTGGACAATGATGTATCATCATGCTCAAGTGAGTTCAGTCTGTCAAGTGACTAGCTCTGAGGATCGTTTTCGAGGTAACAAACACTGCGTTAAGTAACATTTGACGAAAATGGGAAAATGTTTTGAGTCGTTTCGGCAAGTTAGAAGTTTTTAAAAGGACGGTGTCTACTTTTGTTAGTGCGCACACGCTCTGTGCATCACGCAAGGCATGGTTTAAGGTGGCTCCCTAGAGTATTTACGAACACCATCCCTATAGAGCGCGAGTTAGAAAAGGAAACTTAGTTAATTCCTCTTAAAGTTTTCCCTGTAGAGATTTACCAGTATGGGTACTGTTAAAATAAGGCTCATTTTTTGGTTGTCAATTTTTGGATTAAGGCCGTTACCATGGGAACATATCATCTAATGACAGGCAGATATATTCCTTATTTTGGCCTAAACTCCTTAATATTTATACTTTCCTTTGGTGAAATTTTTTCATACTTTGCCACATCATGGAAATGATATTGCCTGACATTTTGAATTGGTAAAAAGTCAAGGTTGTTCAGACGGTTTTTCCAATATTCTGTAATTTGTCAATCTTGTGAATATATTAGATTAGCTCTGACAGGTTTTAACAAAAATACGGTATTTTATAGGAATTGTATGTGGTTACAACTGAGCCAAATTTAAAAAACTTCACCGAAGGAAACGCGAGAAAATTCACTGTCAGTCTTGGTTTTTGGGCTCCACTTGACGTCATAAAAATCGAAAAACACTAAACGTTTTCCTTTGAGCGCAAGCAGATTACCTTTCGTCCTATGCGCGCTTGCAATCGTAAAACTATACGGAGCCCCTGGGTTGACATTGACGCAATCAACTACGCTACCAAGTACACGGCTAAAATGAAAGCAAAATTTTCTTCTGTAACCAAATCAAGTTTAATGAACCTGTACTTAAACCAGAAACACCAAAATAGCAGCATATCGCTAACCACTAACTGTTAACGTCTTCCAGCTAAAAAACTAGCTGTTATCTGTCGAAAATTATATTTGCGCGCGCAAAAGAGGTGCGAGATACGCAAATGTTTTACTTACTGGGAAGGTGACAGGAAAAATTATAACGGGCACCGTAAAAGTTTTCAGAAAAGATCAAAAACTTATAAAACGCGTGGTTACCCCTACATTTTATGTTATGAAATGGAAGTGGCAAGCCTATTCAACACGTGGTTAGTTTCTGATTGTGAGCAAAAGGTATTTAGACTATATTTTAGCTGAACCAGAGGAAGGCTGTCAGAGACGCTACAAGCGCTGTCGCAACGATTTTGGTACTAAAAACATACCAAAAAGGTTTTGGATTACCATTTACCATGTAGTTTTAAGATCTTTATAAATGTGTTTGCTTTTCTGTATGTAAAGGCGAATTCTAAAGAAATCTAAATGCTGAGGTCAGCATTTTTTTAAGATTCAAGGCTAATTATCTCAATAAAATGCGTGGCTACCCCCATTTTTCTTTGTGGAGTCCAATAGCCCTTGCAAAGATCTACTTTTTTCGCATATTCCTAACCTGGCGCAAAAACCTTTGTATTTAGTAGGCACCGTCGACCTTAATTAGTTAACCAGTTCCAACGGTATTACTATTAAAGGACCCTAGACAGGCCCCCGTCATTTTCGATGCCATCGAAATTATTGATATTGCTTGTAATATATCAAACACGAAAGACAGTGTTTGACCACATTTCTAAACACCGAGAAGAGAGCTGAAAATGCGACGCGCAGCGGAGTATTTTTGACGAACTTCGAGGTGAAGACATGATTGATCTTTCGTAGTTGCACAGTGATTTCCTTCCTTTCGACATGCTCCGAATAAAATATAATAGCCACACTCTCGCATGTAAACAAAAACAAAGGTGTGGCTGACTAGGGCCCTTTGTACCAATCCACGTGAATATGTATACATGAACGTGAGTGCAGTTGTCAGCTCTTTCAGCTAATTAATTAAATTTATTGCAAAATAAATTATACATCAACCGTACCTTCTCCCTCCATTTCCAATGCCATCGCTTGGGGGCAGAACTTAACCAGTTCGTCACGTCGCCCATCATCACTAACCTTCTCAGGGCCACTCAAAATCTCACCATCGCTGTGTACTTTCACTTCTCGTACTTCAGGACTTTTCAACGGTGCTTTCCAACCATCCGCTACGTGTTTGATGAGTCGAAGAAAACGTCGGCTCACAACATTTCTTGTGCCAGTGGATTGTTCTTGGCCATCTTTGACGATTTTGGGGGCATATGTTGTTAGCTTTGCAGAAACAACGACATCTCCGAGTTTGGTTCTGATCTTGTTAAGACCACTACAGTACCCCACAGAAATGGCTCCCTTGGGCCGCAGGACCGTGATGGCATTTTGCACGGTAATCAAAGAGCTGCCAGGACCGGTGGAACCCTCATGGCATCTCATCAATCCAATTTTCAGTTTTGCTTCTTGGTCGTCGGCCACATCACCAAAGTAAACATAAGTTCCGAGACTAGAAATATAGCTTTTAAATGGATTTCTTAAGTGTGCATAGCAACTTAAGAACTCGCATTCTTTGACAGTCACTAACAGAATGTCTATAGGGAGCCAAAGACTTGGACACTTTGTAGCTTTTGGAAGGTCACCCTGGTTTGGAATAACAATTTTAAGCTCAGGTGGGTCGCCTTTACTGTCCTTTAATCTCTTACCACTTTTTTTTGTTGCCCTGGACATACTAGTCAACACTGTTCAGGCATTTTCTACAAGGAAAGAGATTAGAAAAAGAGTTACAATGATTGTAATAATTATTATTAAATGACTGACAGAGTCAAACGGTGGAGCGATTGCAAAAGTAAGTTACTGCTTTGAACAGTGCATCGAATAGTAAGAATCCTTTGCAGATCTTCGCGGCTATCACCACGAAAAAAACCTGGCTCTTTTTGCCCATATGCGCACGATAGCTGTACTGTATAAAACATCAAATACTTCAAAGGTTTTTTTTTACAATAACTGTCTAATTTCTCGCGCGCTGATTGGCTCATTTTCATCATCAATAAGAGTACAGACGGATAAAATTTTAATTTATGCAAGCTTTTAAGTTCAACTTTCAGCTGTCAACTTTTTAACCAATGAGATTTTATGGACTTTTTTAAGTAGCCAATCAAAAAGCGAGAAAAGCTATTGACGATGTTCGCGTCATTTTGAATAAAATTCGCTTATCTTTGTTTACGGCAAGTTTACGGCGTCTTTTCCCCTCATTTATCCCCGGCATTTGACCATTTTGGGGTCTTGTTATTATAAAAAACAAATTGACGTCAGTTTTTTTGCGTCTGTCCTCTTATTGATGATAAATTTCGTCATAACATTGTCAAAGTTTACTGCGGAACTTTTATCCGTCTGTACTCTTATTGATGATAAAAATGAGCCAATCAGCGCGCGAGAAATTAGACAATTATTGTAAAACAAAATATTTAATAGACCTCACCTGGAACTACAAGATAGGTTACCTTGGTGTCAACTGAAGAGTTCTGGCAGCGACTGAAATAATGCAAAAAGTTCGTTTGAAGAGGAACTGAAAAGAACAAACACGAGATTAGTTTAGGAAAAGGGCACCCATGTTTTCATAACCAGATGTAAACAGATACCTTAGCGAGCAGGCTTGGGTTTTGTTTGCAGTGTGACTTGAGTAACAAGGCCGAACGTATCAACACTGTACGCTACAACAGCAAGGACGACAATATTTGCAACAATAGATTATTAATATCGATTAAAGTTAAAGTACTGGTTGTACAAGGACAACAAAAAAAGGACAGCTATGCATTTACTTAGGAGAACAATAATGGTTGAGTAATAGCGCCAGGTGTCAAAAACACATGCACAACGTGAACCATCACTATTGATATTTTTCAACAAAGATTGTTTTCAAATTTTCCTGTTTTGCTTAGGGGGCAGAACCTCATGTCATCAATTCTGCTGTTTCCAAGTCAGTTTTAGCACCCTGAAATCTTATTTTGAAGTGACTCATTGGTTCTAGTTATCACCGCTTACACGAAACCGCAAACAGCGAAACCAGCTTGGAGAATGAGAGATCAGAAAACAATTGAAAGCCGAACTTGAACGCATTAACCAAATAAGCATTTGATCGATAGGATGGCAATTTTTAGCGCAGAGCGCACTATTGGGATGGTTTGGGGGCTGATGTCAGCTATGGCAGTAAGGGGTAAACATTAACATTAAGTAATTACTTAGTTTTTAGGCAAGAACATGGTAGTGGAGGGTAGGTGCATATGTGCACTGCGCACACACGTGTATCCTCTACCTTAGCGTACTTACAATGTCACAAAGCTATATATTTGATATAGGAAACCTCTTGTCCTCCTTATGGTATTATTCTCTTCAGAACAAAACCAATTTTCCCTAAACGCATGCGCAGATTAGTCAGCGTTCGGGCCGACTATATATTTGGTGAAAGATGCGTCTAATTTGAGATCACAAGAAGTGAAAATGTTGAGTGCTTTTCCTTGTGGTAGAACCCAACAGGTAAAGGGCATGCTTTCCAGCACTGTTAGCGTGATATACGCCGTTTTCATCCCCAGAGCCATGGGGTTTTTTATGTGTCATGTGATATGACCGAGGACAGCAGTTATTTTTCGGGTAACGTCACTTTTCCGTTTTAGTGCAAAAAACACTACTGTGACTGAGTATCTCTTAGAATTACCCCTAGCTCGGTTCAACAAATATCATCTGCTATTATCAAACTTTGCCAGAGTTCAAATTAAGAATGGAAACGTTTTGCTTCTCCCTAGCGGCTTATTTATTTCTCTTTCAATTGTCTCTATGAAAGAGACCAAGAAGTTCACATCTGGCCTAACTTTCCCGATTTAGTGGCATTAAAACTTGTCAAATTGTAAATTTGCGACAAAAGAAACCAGGAAAGTGTTTAAATATTGCTGCAGACTCTGTGGCACGTCATGAAAGCGTAAATCAGTCTTCACGATGTAGGATATATAATCTCGGTCAACTGAGTAGCGCAGACCTTCAATAGTTTTTGTTGAAACGCTAACGCTTCTCAGTTGTATTAATCAATACCACTGAGGTGGCAACTGTATAAGAACGTGGTATTCCGTGACTATTTGATAATTAAATTACTTCCTGTTCATCGGTGAAAAGTTTTGAACAAAACAAAATCGTTCTTCTTTCGTTTCCTCATAAGATATTTTAATTTTGTTTCATTTCCTCATAAGATATTTACTTTCTTCCATTTATCTCTTAAATTTTCCAGAAAACAAGGGTTTTAAGTTACACACCTTTGCGAGGAAAACAAAAGTATCAAGTTACAAACGTTGGCGTGAAAAAGTAAAATGTCACATTTGCTACTTCAACGTATTATTGAATTTTGAAGTGAAAAAAATCAACGTAAATTATCAGGACTCGAAATTGCGACTCACTGGTCGCCAATGCGACCAAAAATTCGGCACTGGCAACTCGCGTTTTGTCCGATAACTAAAGAAAACCACGACACAACTTTTGTTTTTAAATCTTTATATTGGGAAATCAATCGGATATGATTGCTAGTACACAACTCACCTTTCCGCCCCCAGTAAAATAATGTCTGAATATTACAAGATAATCGCAAAAATTGAATGTATTTCGACACGTCGATACTGCGTGATATACTGCGTTCACGGCGCGCCACATTGTTTCAGCGGCTTCTTCCGAAACTGGGATCGCAGGCGCACTTCAACACCATGTGCTTTTCATTTGCCGCGAAAATGGCGGCAGATACCAATCAGTTGAAGGAATATACGTGAGTTTTTACGTGCGGGGAATGAAGATTCAAGCATGGCGTTGTTTGTAGGCTGCGAAAGGCGTCGAGGAAAGCAAGTCGAAAATAAAGAACGGCATTTCGAAGAAGTAGCAAAGGGAAAATACGCAAGGACCCGTGTTTGTCTCACAATGAAAACCACGGACTTAAGAGTGCGGACCTGTAAAAATCAGATAAATTCTTAATTTCGCGGCAAAGGTCGAAAATTCGATTTCTCTCGTATTCTTATTCTTATGGTAGATAGGCTAACGCATGACAAAAACTACCGGATAGTTTTTTTGGCAAAACATCCTTATATTTCAAAGAAATATGCAAATTACCAAATTCTGTTAAAATCGTCATTTGACGCACCATTTTATTAAGCAAGTTTGAGAGCCTCGCATGCAAAACCACATCATTCTTCCGTCTTTAAAACACTCAAATATTTTTGTGCAATGTTTAAATGTGTACTGGGTTGATTTCAGGGAATGTTGCGTTGTCTTTTTGGGTGCAAAATAATTAAATTTCGAAGACATGTATTTCATTCACTTAAAAGTACCTCGTGAATATAATTAATTTTCACCATGTGCGAAACCTTCAAATGGATTAAGCTGCTGGTGGTTGAATCGCAGAAGGATGGTCTACAGATTCCTGTCAAAATTTCTTTGGGCCAATGATTGTGAGCGACGCGAGAGCTTTTCAAAGTACGTTAAAAATGCAAATATTTGACCATCCCTCGTCAAATTTCAATTTACGGGTTAGACGTATACTTTAGCATGCGCCACATGACTTGACCTATGTTAAGTTGAAATAGCCACAGAGCTAACAATTTCGAAATGTTCTAACCTTGTTGTAACCTTGTTGTAAAAGGTGTTGTAATATTAACTTGTGGGTACCCCTCGGTGGAGTCCCTTACGTTTTCGTGGGCCGCCCCACATCTCGCGAACATGTGAGTTGGCTTATGTCGGACATTGTGTTGACAGTGTTTAACGTTGCGTTGAGTATTTGAGCCTTATCTAAAGCTATCTTACAACATGGTGTCAGAAGTGAAAACCTTTTAGAGATTGCAAGGAGTTTATCAGGGCTTGGCTGAGTTACAAACCGCGATGGCTGAGCGAGATACGAGAACTCCAGGTCCTTTGGTGCTCGATGCAAACGCAGCGGACAACTGGAGAAAGTTTTTAATGCAGTTTGAAATTTATCTTATGGCGAAAAGCAAAGATCACAAACCGGACAAATTGAAGGTAAACATGTTACTTCACTGTGCTGGACCCCAAGCGATTGAAGAATATAGTCATTTTGTTTACAATGCTGGAGAAGACAAAGAATGTTATGCGGATGTTTGCAGCAAATTTAAGGCACTCTGTGAGGGAGCAAGGAATGTCATTTATGAGAGGTTAGTGTTTAATAAGCGTAACCAGAAAGAGGGAGAGCGAGTTGATAACTTTGTCAGCGAACTGAAACGGTTGTCGCTAACATGTGAATTCGGCGAACTGCGATATTCGCTAATAAGAGATCGAATTGTGGGAGGTGTATTATCTGATGAGCTGAGAGGGGAACTGCTAAAGAAACCTGATCTAACCCTACAGAAGGCTCATGATTATTGTCGTACCTTTGAAGCCTCAGAATTACAAAAGTTCAAGTTCAACATTCAAGCGAGTGCTGGAACTGAGCATTCATTAGGAATTCAGCCTGTTAGAAAGTCAAAAGAAGCTGACAAGACAGCTGCTCGTTCTTGTAAGTTTTGTGGTTACAAGCACCCATTTACTCGACCATCTCGTTGTCCCGCATTTGGAAAACAGTGCTTAAAGTGTAAGAAAGAAGGTCATTTTGCCCAAGTGTGCCCAGGGAATGTAAAAGAAGGTTCGAAAGTTGATTTAGTGCAACAAGAAAGTCCACCAGACCTAGACACTCAGAATATGAATAAGGAGGTACATACCTATTTTGGATCTATTGAACTGGACAGTGTTTCCGATTCCAGGAAATCAACAAAGAGCCTTATCACTCTTAAGATTGAAGGGCAGAATGTTGAAGTAAAAGCAGACACAGGTGCAGAGGCTACCGTCATGCCCTTTCATCTGTATAAGAAAATCTCCAAAAAACCTCTCCAAAAGATTCAGCAACCCTTGAAAGGCTGGCTTGCAACTAAGCCCATTCATCCAAGAGGCTGTGTACGCCTTCAAACTCAATACAAGAATCGTCAAATGAACCTGTTGTACCTTGTTGTTGACGGGAACTTTACACCCTTATTGGGATGTGATGCCTGCTTGGATTTAGAAGTCCTTCAGTTTATGAATCTCCAACTGATAGATACACCAGTTCCTAATCCAGCCATGCCGGATACGCCAAGAGCACGTGGAGACCAGACCATCTTCCAGAAGGACCCAATATTGAGGGAGTACCCAGATTGTTTCAGTGGCAAACCCGGCACACTTCCAAACAAAGTACATCTGGAAGTTGATGCTTCAGTACCCCCAGTTGTTCACCCTCCCAGGAAAATTCCAGTTGCTATGCTGGAGCCAGCACGAGAGAAACTCAAAGAGATGGAAGAAGATGGTATTATCGTGAAAGAGGATGAGCCTACGTCGTGGATCTCATCAATGCTAGTTATTGACAAAAGAAAGGTGAAGGATAAAAGAAAGGACACTCCACTGTCAAAGGATGATGTCAGAATTTGTAATGACCCAAGAGATCTTAACAAGGCCCTGAAAAGACCCCATTATCCAATGGTTACCGTAGAAGAAGTTGCAAACCGACTTTCAGGTGCAAAGAGTTTCACATCACTTGATGCATGCAGTGGATACTGGCAACTCCCCGTAGATGAGGAGAGTTCCAAGCTCTTGACTTGTAACACACCGTGGGGGCGATACCGATTTACAAGACTCCCTTTTGGTATCTCACCAGCCCCTGAAATCTACCAAAGGGAGATGGACAGACTGTTTGAAGGGGTTCCTGTTGAAATCATAGTGGATGATTTCCTGATACATTGTAAAGATCAGCTTGAAGTTGATGACAAATTGAGAAGAGTACTTGACAAGAGCAGGGAGGTAGGATTGAAGTTCAACCCTAAAAAGGTGAAGCTTAGAGTACCAGAAGTAAGTTATGTTGGACACCTGTTCTCATCTAAAGGTTTGAAACCAGATCCGGAGAAGATCAGAGCCATTAATGAGATGCCACCCCCAGAAGACAAAGAAGGTGTACTTCGCATACTAGGAACTGTGAATTACCTGGACAAATTCATCAAGCACAAGGCTGACATACAAGAACCCATATCGCAACTTACCCAAAAAGATGCAGCATTTGTTTGGGAAAAGCCACAACAAGAGGCCTTCGACAATCTGAAATCAGTCATCACGAGTGCACCTGCACTAGCTTATTTTGACAACAGCAAGGAAACAGTGCTAAATGTAGATGCAAGTAGTAAAGGCCTTGGTGCAATGATCCTACAGGACGGCAAGCCGGTTGCATTCGGATCCAAAACACTAACTAACTGTGAGAAAAGGTATGCAAACATCGAGAGAGAGCTGCTTGCAATCGTCTGGGGCGCACAGAAATTTCACACCTATATATATGGGCGCAGAGTAATTGTAGAGACAGATCACAAACCCTTAGAGTCTATCTTCCGCAAGTCTCTGAATGATGCTCCCCCCAGGCTACAAAGGATGCTATTGAAACTTACCAAGTATGAACTTGATGTGCGATATGTCCCTGGAAAACAGCAAGTCATCTCAGACTGTCTTAGCAGAGCACCTCTCAGTGATACGGAGCCAGTCAGTGAACCAGAAGATGTAATTGGAATCAATCTTATTGAGGAGCTCGGATTTGAAAGCAGCACACTGAAGAGATTTAAGGAGACCTCCAGCATTGACGAAACCTCGAGAGTAGTGATGGAGTATGTCTTGAAAGGGTGGCCGTCTGAGAAAGAACAGGTTGATGAGCTTGCTAGAGAGTACTGGAGTTTTAAGGAAGAGCTGAGTGTGGAGGATGGATTGCTGTTTAAATCAGACCGAATAGTCGTCCCAAGACCACTGAGGGCTGAGGTGCTGGATGAAATCCATGGAGCTCATATGAGAGAAAGTAAGAGCCTTAGCTTTGCCAGAGATTACGTCTTCTGGCCCTCAATGACAGCCCAGATCAAAGACAGAGTCAGCTCCTGTTCAATTTGTAATGCCTTCCGCAACCGACAACAAAGAGTCATTGCATCCACATGACATCCCTGGATTACCTTGGCAGGTAGTCGGGACTGACTTGTTTGAATATGGAGGCCAAACATACTTGTTGGTCACTGACTTCTATTCAAAATACTTTGAAATTGAATTACTGCCTCAGAAAACTGCCACCTGTGTCATTAACAACCTGAAGAAAATATTTGCAAGGTTTGGAGTCCCGGATAAGGTTGTGAGCGATAATGGTTCCCAATACAGCAATACCAGGAGTCTATTCGACAGCACTCATGAGTTCAAGCAATTTGCTGAAGATTGGGGTTTTTGCCACACAACGAGCTCTCCAGAGTACCCCCAATCAAATGGTGCAGCGCAGAGAGCAGTGCAGACAGCAAAACGCATTTTGAAGAAGGCTGCAGCTGACCAAAAAGACCCTTTTGAAGGGCTGTTGAAGTACCGCAACACTCCATTTGAAGATATCGGCGTGTCACCTGCACAGCTGCTGATGAGTCGGCGCACACGCACAATGATACCAACCCATCGACGTCTCTTATTACCGCAGGCAGTGGATCCTGATAGAGTAGTGAAAGCGCTGCGGCTACATCAATTTGTCTCTAAGAAGAATTACGACAAACAGAGTAGAGATCTGCCTCCACTTGAAGCTGGGGACAAGGTGCGAATTCGGCCAAATAGAGATAGAAAATGGCGTGAAGCAGAAGTGTTGCCACGATCATACTTAGTACAGGATGAACGAGGGTGTGTCTATAGAAGAAATCGAAGGCAGATAATCTCAGTCCCAAATGATCATCCAATGAGACCACGGCTGCATGATCCTCCTTCAAGTCCCCAGTGTGCTGACTCTCCAATATGTCCATCATCACCTTCTATAAAGGACTCAGCACCAGAAACAATGGAATCAGCAGAAGGACCAAGAAATGCAGAACGATCACCTATTACAACCAGATCCGGGCGACAAGTTAAAAAGCCCCAGAGACTCATTGAATCCTGTTAGAGGGGAGATGTTGTAATATTAACTTGTGGGTACCCCTCGGTGGAGTCCCTTACGTTTTCGTGGGCCGCCCCACATCTCGCGAACATGTGAGTTGGCTTATGTCGGACATTGTGTTGACAGTGTTTAACGTTGCGTTGAGTATTTGAGCCTTATCTAAAGCTATCTTACAACAAAAGGCAGGTCCAAAGCCGATTTGACGTGTTTCTAATCGATCTCTCACCATTCGTCGCACATGAAGCAGACGTTTGCTTTTGTTTACACAAGGTTAACGTCCGATGTACATCGCCTACTGTCAACCTATTATTGGTCGAATATCATGAGTTTGTGGCAATCTTTCTGCGCATATGAACATCACTGCGTCTTGGTCAAAACCAGCTGAGTCATTTGTAGATAGTTGCTTGCTTTGCACTGCGCTAAAGTATTACGTTTGATCGATTGCTGACCATTGCTGATAAGCGTCTCGGCGCAGCACAATCTTTTACAGCCGTTATTTGTTCGTCACGCAGTGCTGTCACGGCATTATGCTGCACATTTTGATCTATTTTGTATAGAGCACTCTCAGGGTAAGTGAAGCAAGTTAATCATTGTTCATCTGTTTGTTCATATATGTAAGAATATGTGTATATTTATATAATCGTATTCTATAGTGTACGTGGCCTCGGTCCAAATCACGTTTGTTGTACGTTCTAATGTTTCAGATAAAAGCTGATAAAGCTAGTGCCTGTACTCACTAGCATTAAAAAAAATCGCCATAAACAAATTATAGATCAATGAAGCAAGAACTAGCTGAAATAAAAATGAGAAATTACAACGTGTCTAATTCGTGAGAAAAACAGACTAAATTTAATTAGTAATTTCGTGAGTAAATAGCCTTGGCCGTGCAATTTTATTTGGCGTATTTTGTTTGCTTAGTGGCGAGGCATTGGTATGTTTGTAACAGAAAATAGAGGACTGTTGTCAATACAGTCCAAAATTATTGTCAGTAAAATATTGTAAATGAAACACCTATTGACCGGTTACCTCCGCGGCCACCATTTGTCGTTCCGATAAGGGTTTCATTGTTGTCTTTACCCTTATTAAGCGGTCACCCAAAATTTAAAAACTTTGTTTTGGAAAGGGCGATGGCAGATAAGAGTCTGAAATTGAAGGTGCACGACGAGTGATAATTCAAACACACATCTATCATGACTGTCTTGAATTGACTCCATGTTCACCGAGAAATTTATAGCCCGATAGAGAAAATTAAATATTCAAGGTACACCAACCTCTATTTAAGCGGTCACCACCCATTTCCCCGAGGGTAGCCCACTGTATTACATGTAAACCAAAAATTATTGCACATCGTGACGAGTTTAGCGTTACAGTATTACTCAGGGCATGTAGGTAGCGGTGGTCGAGTAAAAGACAAGAAGATCTGTTAGATCTGATAACCGCGCTTTTAAAATTTAACTGTTTGCTTAGCACTACAGTCGCAACGCAGTGCACATTCCAAAGCAGTCCTTGATGATTCTTTTGTTACTGTAGACATCACATCACTTGATCAACACAAAGTCTATTATTGCACCATCAGTCGTAGCCGTTGTGAAATCTCCCATGACGTAATGGTCTTAATCTGGAACTTTCTTTCGGATATGTATGGGCATGAACGATATGAAGATACGATAATAACACTATTAACAACAGCTTTCTTTCTTAAAAGTCATGGTTAAATTTAATTGGTGTTTTCCACGAGTAAACGGATAGCAAAGTAGTCACACGAGTCACATAATTCAAGACTTCCGTTATCCACCGCTACCTTTAATGCGGTGGTTATTTCCCTAGCAATGACGTAATCCTTGCATGTTCTGACATGTTCTTTGCTTGGCTTGCAAATATGTAATTTTCCTTCTCATCACTTAACTCGCTGCCATGAAACAGCCAAAGAATTTACTTCATTCGCCTAAAAACCACAAGAAATACTCGCAAAATTGCAAATAAATAATTGATGACTGTCGCTTCTGCCGAAATAAACTTGCAAAGTGAACACGACCCTCGTCACGTAGCGAAAGTGAAAGCTGCAACGTCAGCGCATTCCATGGCTGACGTAATGTCTTTTTTAGCGTATTTATTATTTCCCTTCGAATCCAACGCTTCGATGAAACCAAAAGAAAATATATTTTACCCAAAGTAAAGAAACCAATATCCGTAGCATTGTCCTTGTATTAATGTTTCAACAGCTTTTAGCGAGTAAACATCACAGGTTGCGTCATTCAAAATTTGGCCGAGTGGAAGTTTGGGTCTGGTCACCGACAAAACTAAAACAACAAGAAGATCTGTTAGATCTTATAACCGCGCTTTAAAAATTTAACGGTTCGCTTAGCACTACCGTCGGAACGCAGTGCACACTCCAAAGCAGTCATTGATGATTCTTTTCTTACTGTAGACATCACATCACTTGATCAACACAAACTGTATTATTGCACCATCAGTGGTAGCCGTTGGCAAATCTCCGATGACGTAATGGTCTTAATCTAGAACTTTCTTCGGGATATGTATGGGCATGAACTAGATGAACGACGCAATAATAACACTATTAACAACAGCTTTCTTTCTTAAAAGTCATGATTAAATTTAATTAGTGTGTTCCACGAGTAAAGGGCTAGCAAAGTAGTCACACAAGTCATATAAAAAAAAACCTATCCCGACCGATGTATCGAGTTTGGTCACTCCAGTGACCACAGATTGAAAACGTGACAGAAAATTGGCGTTACTTTTGATTCTCACCAAATTTGTCATATCCCCACCTCGAGAGAATTTTTTTAAGTTAGCTAATTTAGTATGCAAGCCACCGTAATGGCGGTCGCCGTCGGCGAAATGTTTATTTGCTCAAAATTGGGGCAAAATCTTTCGGAGATGGAAATCAGGACATTTGTAAGGATACAGAAAGTAATTTGGGACCAGTTGCTGGCTTTTAAGGCTGAATTTATCCAGAAGTAAGCTGTATTTTCGTTTTCGTGCCGAAAGCCACGCGATGAAATATTATCGGTTTGTTCTATTGTCTTGTTCTGTTTTTTCTCTTGGTCTTTCTTGTAGCCCGCCGAGGCCAGTCTTTCGTCTAAAGCAGTTGAAAAAAGTTCGAAAAAGATGTACCCATTCAAGTTTAAGCTCTCAGGCGATAATTCTGGAGTTTTTTGGCCGAAACGTCGGCTTTGTTATGTTCGTGTTTTTCGGTTGCTATGGGCGACCGTGGCTTCCTTTGTTAGGTCAAGTCTGGGAAGTGAGGTCACAAAAAATTCTAATTAATTCTGGTTTTGTTCGATTTCGCTGAAATTTTAACACGATGAAGCTGGATTGTTAAGGAATAGATTTACCGCCTGTCAATGTGTGGTAGCTATTAACGCTTAAGTGATATATCGCTTCGAAATCAGGGTTTTGAAGAGATTTTTTTGCAACGTGTGGGTTCGGCGTGATTTTGTAATCGGAGGTTTTTGTTGACTCCGAAGGAAAAAATATCCGGAAAAGGTCATTTCATCGATGATTCAAACGAATATAAATATGTATATGTTCCGAGCGAAATTTCTGCTGAAAAAATATAATTTTTGACGCACGCTGGGTTTTTAATTTTTTTCCCGCGAAAGTCAGTATCGGAGATGACATTTATTAATGTTTCAACAGCTTTTGGCGAGTAAACATCACAGGTTGCGTGACTCAAAATTTGGCCGAGTGAAAGCTTGGGTCTGGTCGCCTACAAATCGAAAAAAAACCACGGGTAAACCATGAACCGCGCTCGGCCCATGGCCGCGCGGTTAAAAAAACAAGAAGATCTGTTAGATCTTATAACCGCACTTTTCAAATTTAACTGTTTGCTTAGCACTACAATCCCAACGCAGTGTACAATTCAAAGCAGTCCGTGACGATTCTTTTGTTACTGTAGACATTACATCACTTGATCAACACAAAATCTATTATTGAACCATCAGTCGTAGCCGTTGTGAAATCTCCGATGACGTAATGGTCTTAATCTGGAACTTTCTTCGGGATATGTATGGTCATGAACGATATGAACAACGCAAATATTTAATTTTCCTTCTGATCACCGAACTCGCTGCGATGCAACAGTCAAAGAATTTACTTCATTTGCCTAAAACCACAAGAAATACTCGCAAAATTGCAAATAAATTGATGACCGTCGCTTCTGCCGAAATAAACTTGCAAAGTAAACACGATCTTATTCGTCAACCTCGTTCCCAGGGTCCTCTCTCTTCCTCCCTCGAGAAAGTACCCTGGTAGCGGCTGGTCACGTGTCTGCTAGATTTTTTGCAGATTCCAGAAAAATGATTGGAGGGAGGGGCAGGACAGTTAAAGTTTGTCTCCACTGAGCTCACCTACTGAGCCCAGTAGAGAGTGGGATTTGTAACCTCGGCCGAACTCACAGCGAAGGCATTGACACATTCGATATTGGAGTTCCACGCATCAAAGTTCGGCATAAAGGTTAGCCCTGCATTTGACTGAATTTTTCCATCGATAGTTGGACGGTCTTTGGAATTTGTGGTGGTGAAAATAATTGACAAAGAACTTGGAAATGACGACCACAACAATAAATGAACCACGCGGTGAATTTAATTTCATTTTTCATTCGGCAAAATCACAACGTAGGTATTTACTTATTCGTTTAGAAATAAATACGTCCTTTGTTCGCCTACAAAGGTAGTTTTGAATTTCATTGAATTACTCCCATCGACAGTTTGACGGTCATTCCATTCTCTTGCGGCAAAAACATATTACGAAGAACTTGACATCAACAACGACCGAGTGCTAAATACTAACAACTTGATTAAGCAGTTCATATTTTTCGATCGGCAAAATCACAACGGAGACATTGATGCCTTCGTGTAGAGTTTGATACGTCCAGTGTTGGGCCAAGAGACTAGCTTTGAATTTGATTGAATTCATCCAATTGACAGTTTGACGGTCATTCGGTTCTCTTGCCGTGAGAAATTCTGTGAAGTCCTGGGATGACTTTTGAAATATTATGCCTGTGTTAAGTCTGCAGTCTTGTAAAACAAAAGGGCCAAATTGGCACAGGCATAATATTTCAAAAGTCATCCCGGGACTTCACAGCTCGATGTAGAGAAGAAATCATTTAACACATAATTAATCCAACGGCTTTCGTTTTAAAACTGTTTTAGCGGTAAGTCCAATTTTCGGCCAAGAAAGTAGCTTCTCATATAGCTGAATGCATCCTGTCGATAATTTGACGGTTACTTAATTCTTTTGCTGTGAAAAACTGATTAAACTAATCCGAAGCAGGTTGTTGACGGTTTTTAAAAAAGCACTGAAAAATAAGCAAAGTTCCCTCTCAATTAGCATCTCTTACTCATAGAAGTACAGATCATAGCGACGAAGCATTGGTCAGGCAGGATCTCTGACACTAAACAACTTGCTTCACTTTCAAATAAATGACGTCTTTATTGCAGCGCAACATTCAATTTAAGTTGAGGGCCCACCCTCTGTGCGGCTTTGGTTGGCATACGTAGACACGTGACCAGCCGCAACCAGGGCACTTTCTCGAGGGAGGAAGAGAGAGGACCCTGGGAACGAGGTTGCTTATTCGTCGGGTAGCGAAAGTGAAAGCTGCAACGTCAGCGCATTCCATGGCTGACGTAATACCTTTTTTTGGCGTATTTATTATTTCCCTTCGAATCCAACGCTTTGATAAAACAAAAAGAAAATATATTTTACACACAAATAAAGAAAACAATATGCCTAACATTGTCCTTGCACTAATGTTTTAACAGCTTTTGGCGAGTAAACATCAGAGGTTGCATGATTCAACATTTGGCCGAGAGGAAGTTTGGGTCTGGTCACCGACAAAACTAAAGAAAAAAAACACTAAAAAAAAAAAAAAAATAAACAAGAAGATCTGTTAGATCTTATAACCGCGCTTTTAAAATTTAACTGTTTTCTTAGCACTACAGTCGCAACGCAGTGTACATTCCAAAGCAATCCTTGATGATTCATTGATTACTGTAGACACCACATTACTTGATCAACACAAACTGTATTATTGCACCATCAGTCGTAACCGGTGTGAAATCTCCGATGACGTAATAGTCTTCATCTGGAACTTTCTTCGGGATACGTATGGGCATGAAGATACGAACACTATTAACAACAGCTTTCTTTCTTAAAAATCACGATTAAATTAAATTGTTTTTTCCCTTGAGTAAAGGGCTAGCAAAGAAGTCACACAAGTCACATAATTCAAGAATTGCGTTATCCACGGCTATCTTTAGTACGGTGGTTATTTCCCTACCAATGACGTAATCCTTGCACGTTCTGACAAGTTCGTTGCTTGGCTTGCAAATATTTAATTTTCCTTCCGATCTATGAACTGGCTGCGATGAAACAGTCAAAGGATTTACTTCATTTGCCTAAAACCACAAGAAATACTCACAAAATTACAAATAAATTAATGACCGTCGCTTCTGCCGAAATAAACTTGCAAAGTAAACACGATCGTATTTGTCACGTGGCGAAAGTGAAAGCTGCAACGTCAACGCATTCCATGGCTGACGTAATACCTTTTTTTAGCGTATTTATTATTCCCTTTAAATCCAACGCTTTGATAAAACGAAAAGAAAATATATTTTACCCACAAAAAAGAAAACAATATCCGTAAAATTGTCTGTGTATTTATGTTTTAACAGCTTCTGGCGGAAAAACACAACACGTTGCGTGACTCAAAGTTTGGCCGAGCGGAGGTCTGCGTCTGGTCACCGACAAAAAAAAAAAAGTAATAATAAACCACGGGTAAACCTAGAACCGCGCTCGGCCCATGGCCGCGCGGTTAATAAACCACGGGTAAACCATGAACCGCGCTCGGCCCATGGCCGCGCGATTAATAACAACAGGGGCAATGGTAAACTATTCATTCTTTTCATTTCTTAATTTAATATCTTCCTACTCAACACGATTGTGTGCTCCCAGTGGTTCCAAGCCTTACGGAGCCTTACGGATAGAAATTGTCCTACCCCTACCCCCTAAAATGGGATGACGCATTGCGTGACGAACAAGGAGTCGCTGCAAGCAAGGATTCAAGCCATCAAACCATGATGATCAAACGTAATCTTTTGGTGTAGTGGAAAGCAAGCAACTATCAACAAATGACTTAGCCGTTTTTAACTTAGATGCAGTGGTGATCATATGTGTCGAAAGAGGGTCACAGATTCATGGTATTCGACCATTAAATAAGTTGACAGTTGGCGATGTACATCGGACGTTACAAAAGCAAACTTCTGCTTTATGTGCGACGAATGGTGAGAGAAACACGTGAAATCGGCTTTGGAGCTGTGTTTTATAGCAAATGAGGTTAGAACAATTCGAAATTATCATCTCTGTGTCTATTTCAACTTAACATAGGTCAAGTCATGTGGTGCATGCTAAAATATACGTCTAACCCATAAATTGAAATTTGACGAGGGATGGTCAAATATTTTTTAACAGATTTTAACAGAATTTGGTAATTTGCATATTTCTTTGAAATATAAGGATATTTTGCCAAAAAAACTATCCAGTAGTTTTTGTCATGCCCTAGCCTATCTACCATGAAAATATGAGCGAAATCGAATTTTTGACTCATGCCGAGGTATTTTCCATTTTTATGGACAGGGACTCTTAAGACGTTTTATGCTTCGCGTCATTTAAAATGACTATGGAGACAACCATCACCTTCGGACCAGAGACATATCACCTGAGAACAACAGTAGCTTTATAACTGTTACTCGTGTTGTTTTTAATTGTTTTCGCTCTTCAATTGTGATTTTTCTTGCATGCAAAGTAACGTATAAAATCGTGTTCTTGTGTAACTTATAATTATATAAAATAAGTTGGCGACCAAAATTTACGATCTGGCGACCAAACTTTTTCCGTTAGTCGCCAGCTGGCTCCCGAACGCAAAAGTCAATTTCGAGCCCTGACGTAAACCACCAACGTAAAATTTAAACGCTCTCTTGACAAACAGTAATAACTGTACGCTATTATTGAACATCGAATGAAAGTACAGACATGAAACATACGCTCTACAAGGATTGTGACTAGATTTTGTCTTATCAAGGTCTCTGTCCGATCATATTCTGCAAGGGGAAAAGCCCTAAGTACCAAAGTAAATACAAACCGGGAGTGAACGCGACGTCTGTGACCATCATTGCACTCTGCACTATCTGAGACTGTCTCACTAGTTTTTTCTTGATCCGAAGCACAAGTGTGACATGAAACGAACATTACAATGTCTACAGTGGCCTCAAAGTCGTCGACAATGTACTGAATAGTGTTGAGGGGTGTTTAGATTTTCACAAATTTGGCAGAGAAGCGCACTCAGAATACGTTTGCTCGACGATTGTAAGTGATTCAGCGACACGCGAACGAATAGAATCAACAGAAAGTTTCCAAACAGGATAGTTATTCCACGACTTCCGCTTTCCGTTCTTCCGCGAATGCACTCATGTCTCAGAACACAACTGCTCGCTATGAATGACCAGGGGCACCAAAACGGATCGTCTCGGTAAATTATCTGTTCGAAAGACCTTTAATCCCCTCTGATTTTCTTACGGGAATTGTCATCTAGAACTTTCGTGATATGAGAGATTTAACGTCTGTTGTTTTCGGATTGTTCAAAATGTCGTTTTGAGTACCGAAAAAAGGTCAGCTATCATTTTCGGAAAGGCGATATAAAGACTGGATAAGACCTAAGATTTTCGGGAAATGGACAAAAAAGCCCTAATAAATTTGAGAATACTCAAGTCCCCCTAGAATAACTGAACAGATAAATTTTTTTAGCGCAATATAGCATTAACCTAAAGAGCTTTAAGACTGAGTACTCCAGATAGCCTAAAACAGCGTTTAAAAGCATTCGAGAGAAAACGGTCGTTGGGTGCCCCTGAATGACTGATCAGCCATGTTTCAGATCATCTACATTGAAGTAAAGCCTACTGACAAATTAAAGACCACTATAAAATTTAAATTAAAGAACTTCTTTCCTGCTACGGGGGCTTTATAGCGCTACAGAATTCCGTTTGTCATATGAATGTGCTTATAAGATTGCGTTTTGTAATTTCTCTTCGTATCCCGCTTACTTCAACATTAAAGTTTATCGTATAACCATACCTGTAAAACCCTGTTCTACGTTTGCAGTCGATTCGCAGTTAATACAAATCGACAGTGGTCCACTGAAGAGATGTTTTTCAGTATCCCTGCATGGAACGAAACAGATAGTCAAAAGGTTGACCCATCACCGGGACCCATCACTGCGAATCCCGTCTAATCACGCGAACAATTCTCAATGTTAAAGCGGTCTTTCCTTACCTATGGTCTGTTTGGTCTCGTTAAATGTTTTTATGCAAACAGAAACGATTCAAGGATCTTCTAGAATCAACTCATATCTATCCATGCACTGAAAAGCGAAATCCGAGCAGAAAGGCGTATTCTGAAGATACAGTTTCTGAAATGATCACGAGACAGCAGCTGCTTCACGAGATAAGAATCACTCAAGTGGACAGTTAACAGATCATGACAACTAAGATCCGGGCTACCGTCAAATGTCACTCTAAAATTCTCAGATTGCACGCTTATTGTCCTTATTCAAGCCCTTGCCAGGATAATTACATTCTGTCCACAACCATTTGTTTTATAGCCTGCGAACGCAGACGTATTTCCGGCTGTCACTTGGTTCCGCCGAAAAAAAACGTCTGCGATCCCGAGCCAGAAAACGATTTCTGTGACGCAGGAATTCTAAGCCAATCACAGTTTAGCTCAAATAACCCCAGAACTACTGCGCGAGGTATTCGCTGCGAGGAGCACTTGAGTTTCATTCTATCATGGAATCTGATTGGCCAAGGAGAAACAAAAGTCATTACGTCACAGAAATCGTTTCCTGGCTCGGGTTTGCAGACGTTATTTTTCGGCGGAACCAAGTGACAGCCGGAAATACGTCTGCGTTCGCAGGCTATTTGTTTTATTATTTCCTCGAGTTTTTTTTCAAGCGCGTGCGAAGAAGAGCTAGAAGAGCGACCACCACCTTGCATTTTGGCATGTTCCTGTACCTCGCGGTTAATATTTTGTTTTTGCGATCTCGACAAATTCAAGACAAAATTGAGGGTCTGTGGACAGAATAGTATAATTATAAAGCTAAGACGGGCTCTAGTCCTTAGATAAATACCGATATTAATATGTTGCACGCCTTTCACGTCATAGTTTCGGGTTTGTTTTCCATGAATTTATAGCAAAAGAAATCCTTTAACCAGTTTGACCAGATTATTTAAATTAGTATAGGTTTCGAGTTCAATTTGGAATTAATTTGCACGAGTGAGTTTTTCAAAAAGCTGAAATTACACGAGCCGCTTCGGCGGTCCTGCCTCGTTTTGATGATGAGCGGGAGTTTTCCCGGAAAAATCAATTTTGGTTTCGCAGAAAACGAAAGCGCCTGGATAGAGGTAAACAGAAGATAGTGACATTACTGCCGAAAACTGCAAGGAAACCGATCTAAGCAACATCAATCGCTTTTATTTTGTACCTGCCATGAGTTATTCAAGAACGTACAGACGTTCAAATGGTGTTGACATGAACCAAACGAACATAAATGCAAGGCAGAGAGCAGGCCGTGGAGGAACCGAGACCGGGGAAGGAAGCAATGAAGAAGTAGATCAAATACATACAGAAATATCGAAGCAAGAGAGGCAAGATTGCTATAGAGTCTATAATATCTTATAACCTGATTGCAAACAGATCAGATCAGCGTTGTCGATCTGCCTGTTCGCAACTTCCCTGGAAAAATTTCCGAGTTTACGGTTGATTTATGGATACTTCTTGCAGGAGAGATGGGTTTACCATGTTCAGACCGGACGAAAGAAAACGAACTCAGTTACTGGAAGGTATTTAATACTTACACTTTTGCTGATAGACACTAACTTATCTCTACAATATTATTCTAGTTTAGCTTAGTTTCAATGAGTTTTCGGGGGCATTAATCAAGCGAGTTTTCGGGAGCTCGGTTGAGCCATGGTTGGTCCGGAGAGAGGTGGAGGGGGGGGGGGCGGGGGTGGTACTCCCAGAAAAATTTGGTGGGGGAGTATGGCTCACTTCCCAAAACTCTTACCCTATTTAAGGCCAACCAAAATCTGCGATTTTCTTGACCCTATTTGCCACCTGACCGAAATTTGATACCATATTGGAGACCTGATCCTTATATCAAAAGGTAAAAAGTCTTCATACGAGCCAAGTGGCCCACCAGGCCAGAGCTTATCCCAGTTTCTGTAGCATGAAGCGACTAGGAGTATTTCTACTCCCCTCTGGATGGGATGCTAGTCCATCGCAGGGTTACCCTTAGCATTAGGTTCGCTGGTACCCATTTATACACCTGGGTGAAGAGAGGCAATGTGAGAGTGAAGTGTCTTGCCCAAGAACATAACACAATATCCTCGGCCTGGGCTTGAACCTGGACCACTCAATCCAGAGACGAGCGCACTAACCATAACACCACCACGCCTCCCACTATATATCAAAAACTGATGTTAAAGACATTGTGAAGGGCTTTTGTGATGGTGTTGTCGATAATGATGAAAAAATAGCCTTTTGCTCGAAACATGTCCAGTTCAAAACTTGAGTGCAAAAACAATACCCTATTTAAGACCAAAATAGCCAAAATTGATGCGCTATTTCTCACCAACACAGCTAAAAAGCCATATATCCTTTGAGGCTGCACATACCATTATAGCCCACTTAAGGGAGTACCCCCCTGGAGTTGATCATGGTTCGCATTTTGATAAGATGTAGTGGAGCCAAAATACCCATGGTGAGAACAAACGAGCCTGGTTTGTCACTGAAGCATACCAGAAAAGATCCGATTAAGGTATAAATATTGAATAACTGAGCTTGTACACCAAACCCCCAAAACAGCATGTTATTAACCAAATATTGACATGCAGGCAATACAAAATGTATTCCAGTTTCTATAAATGCCTTGTGGACCTTTCCCCTACCCCCTCCACAAGTCAGTAAGAACTCCTTTACAGTTGTGTACCCCAGGATAGTTACTTCTATGTTGTGCCAAGTTTTTCAGACTTGACGTTTCTTCGCTTTCTTTGTAGTGGCAAAGAGGGAAACTGAAGCTGCACAGGCTCGCAGTGAAGCAAGACGGTCTCAACCCATTCATGAAAGACCTCGCAGAGTGGGTGGGACAGCAGATTACTCTGCAACAATAACAAAGAAACAGAAGGCTGTTACAGCAGCAAGCAAAGGGTTAGAAATTCAGGTGAACTTCTCAGACAATCTGTTATTGTCTGATTGGGTACATACAACAGGGCTGAGGCCTTGGGTTGAGGAGGGAGTGAGCTTAAGGAGGGTGGGGGAGGGTTGAAAAAAGAGTGGGGAGGGTTGAAATAGTACTTCATGTTACCTCTCTACTATTCTCTAGCGGTTTCACAGAAACTCCTTGCTACCAGGAAAAGTTTAGGTTTGTAAATGCACAAAAGAGCATGAAAAGTTGTTATTATTGCATGATGCCAGGAGCTGCAATGCAAATTGTCTTTGCAATATGTTCTTTTGAAACGTTAATTACATGGTTTTAGTTAATCTTTAGTGAATTTGTATATCTGTAAAGTGCTGTTGAACCACTGGGAAACAGTGTGATATGAATGTCTTATTATTGTTATCTCTTTTGCATGAGTTTAGAAAAAGAGGCAAAAATGGCAACAAGAAAAGAGGCAAAGGGAAGAAAAAGAACTTCAAGAAAAGAAAAGAAAAGCAAGAGCACAGGTTAGTGCATGATGTGAACTGTTAAATGACATTTGTCTCATTTGTATGGCAAACACTGACAGCTACTGACCAGTTCAAATCATCGTGCACAATCTGCAGCAAATGTTTCTACATCACTCAAGTGCTCTCAAACACAACATCATACATGCAGGCTTTATTAAACATAACACTTGCAAAACAATAACACACCATTTTAAAAATAAGTAAATACTCTCACAAAACAGTAGCCTTTTCACCATGTTATCAGAGCATGTGCAGAATCCCGTCCATATCATTAAGTTTTAGAAAACAATCCTAAGAAAATATGCATGCTGATTGGTTAAAAATCGTGTTCCTATAACTCGATAAAAACTCAGAACTAGCACGAGCTGTTGACGTAATGATGGCGTGAGCAAAGAGAATTTACATTTTGATAATGAAAGGGAACTAGTTGTTTTCCTTTTTTTTTGTCGCGGTGTTTTCTGAAAGAAATAGAAACATGTTCTCCGTGTTTCTGTCAAGTTATAGATTGAAACACTTGTGAAAGTTTGGGAGACCTCGAAAAAGCTGTGGAAACATTGCTTGTGGCTCAAGTTCCCACAGCATTTCTTGTTCTCCCAAACTTCCACTTGTGTTTCTATAACTCAATAGAAACACGGTACATGTTTTCTATTTCTTAAATGAAGTTCATTTTTCAAACATATCTCCAATAAAGGCAGAGAGGAATGAGGTTTTGCAGGCTGTGAGAGCTCAGGAGATGATGGAAAAACACAGAGAAGCCCAAAGATGGTAATACACATAAATTGTTAATAAGAAATGAAAAACTACAAAATTAATTTACACTGTAAAAGTTATGTTAATTGACCATAAATTTTACAATAGTATAGTACTATTATGATGAGACTATATCAGGAAAAAAAAAAAATCAGGAATTGCCATATAAACAGTTATTATTAGACTTGGTTTTGGGGGTTATTTTCTTGATAGAGAGAGCTTTTGGGATTAAAATTCACAATAACATTTTTTTTTCAGAACTTTTGACCATACAAGGTCAAAAAATGAAAAATAAGAAATTGTACTCACAATGCATTTAGCTTGTGTACTTATAATACAGTTTGATTGAGTTTAAGGATAGGGAATGTAGACTGATGGGAGTAGGGGATCAGAAGTACACAATACATCAGCAATGCACACCAAGGGAGAAAAATTAAATGTTGGCAATGAGTATCGTGTATAATTTTGTTTGTCAGTCATGCCATGTGATAAGATGTATTTATGATGTGTGATGTGAAGTATTTTTTAGAGGTATTAAATCAAAGCCCCATCTTATAGAAAGAGCATAAACCGGCATTAAGTTTTCATTTATTTTGGTTACAGGAAAAACCAAGAGTTTCTGGACAAATTAGAGAAAAGAAACAGCTACAGTCGTAAGTAACAACACTGGGAAGCTTTAAATCTCAGGCATCATGTTGCTGCAGTGACAGCCTTATCCTTACCCACTCCTCCATCAAACACCAGATGCACATTCAAAGCAACCACCATACTCAATGACCTGTCCCCCCCCTTTTCTTCAATGCCCTCTTTCAACTGCAGTTCAGGGTGCACACAATTTATGAGTAACAAGAAAGCAACTGTCACGACAAGACTCGGTGTTTTTGTGTGGGTAATTGTGGTATGGGGTGACATGTTGCATGTACGCATTTCTTGGCATACCACCTCTGTTTGAATGTATCATTTTGTGCTGAACATGACAATAACGGCCAAGTAACCATGGAAATTAAACACATACACTAGATTTAAAGAAAGCTCTTTACGCAGTGACCAAATCGGTTTTGTCTTGAGATCGGCAGGATTAAAACTGATCACGCAAGCTTGGGAGATCAGCTATTTCTGCATTACCCTCATGCCACAATAAGAACTTTCCATAATACAAATGGAGACGACATTCCCAACTGTTAATACTTTTTGGTGATGTTTTGCTTAAAAACAATGTTTCCTCCTTTAATTTCTATTGCTTTTACAGGTTATTAAACAGTACTTGGTGCGGAGGTGAAAGGCATCCAAGAATGACTCCAATTCTCTATGAAATCAATCAAACTTAAAATAATAATTCTCCCTACTCACTGCTATATATTTCTGTGCATATTAGATACAAGAATTTGTTAGTAAATCAGAGACAAAGAATCTACTGTCAGTAGATGTATAATTTTCTGTTATTATTACTGTGTGTCCATCTGCATTGGTACTGTGACAAAAGGAATAACGATAAATGTTCTCCATCTTCAGGAGAGTTGAAACAGCACTTATATCCTGTACTTTTGGCACAAAAATCTAAAACACACTTGGACTGCATGTGTTAAGGAAAATAGTCAAGTGCAACACAAAACATAGCAAACATATTTTATAAGTTAGCACATTTTTATTTTGCATTTTTCACTTAAATTACTAAAAGGCTAATAATATTGTAATTCATACAAGCTAGGTAGTAGAAAAACATTACTTGTTTTTAGCTTATCACCTATTTGTATTATGGTGAAGGGTGAACTTTTACAAATATGATAAAAAAAAAAGAAAGAAAACTAAGCACTGTGATATCCTAACTACCTAACTAAGAGTAATGTTTAGTCTCTGAGATGAATAAAAACATTTACAGTAGGTCACTTGACATGTGAATAAAATAATACAGCAGCTGGGTTTTAATCCTGGTCATTATTCTTCGTCTTTCAGTAGATGATTCTCCCAAAAAGCATCAGTTTAGGGCCAGTGGTAAATCCACTTTGTGCTCTAAACATCATAATACAGAGATCCTCTTCTTGAAAGTCGTAGTTCTGTTAAAAGAGTACAGAATTATCAGATATTATTATATGGCTGTGTCTCACAAGGACTGGGAGCTACAGAATTTATGAATTTGATTGGCTGAAATTGATATTGACTGCGGTCTAGATTTTCCCATCTAGACTGGCATCTAGACCATTTACATTTTGTGGTGAAAAAGTTGCAAACTAAAATACAAATATATTGAATATTTTCCTCCAAAAATATTAGTAGAAGTGCCAAAAAGCTTGACAAGAAAAAAAAAAGTAAAGAGAACGGGCGGTTTTTGGCAGATTTAAGTTCAGTGCATCACCGTTCACAAGCAAAATGTCCACTAGCACAAACCAGTTACATTAAACAAATTAAATTTTTCTTGTTTGCCATTTAATAAACATCTTGTTAATTGAGCTCAGTCAGTCTGTATGGGAGAATCTTGACCTCAGTCAAGATGCTCCCACACAGACCTCCTGTTCGGTTAATAAGAGTTAATTATAGTTCTTCCCAAAAGACAATGCAAGACCACAGGCTTATTGTTAGAAAGAAATGTACGAGGTTACAATCCATCAAATATTTTCACTCACACGAATGGTCTAAACACACCATGTGACTGAATATGCCCCAGCTAAAACTGATAAATATCCAAGTGATATTCCCAATTTTCAAAACTATGTCAGTTGCGAAAAATATCTGAAAGATAATAAACACAATATCCTCCATTTGACATGAAAATATGCTTGGATATTTGTCCTTGGACATTACCAGTTCAAAGTTATGCTCTTGGAAAACTGCTTGCTTCTCAGAGCAGATAATGTCCGCGGACAAATATCCTAGCATAGTTTTGCACCAAATGGAGGCCATTGCTTATTTATCCTTATCAAGGACATTCCCTAAAAGGAATACTAGCAAACTTTGACAACTGGACAAAATTCTTGGGTGGACAAATGTGTAGACGAACAAAAATGAAAGAAATTGTTACCCACGGTTGATGTGTCACACTTAAATGGATTTCAAAAACTCATTAATAATTCATAAAGGAAATACAAAAGAAATTAATGTTTAATGAGTGATTGCAGCCAATTTTTTCCAGAAAAATAATAAACCCAAGGATTATTCTACAAATGAGTAGATCTACCAGAAATGTTTTTGAAGCTGTTCAAAAAACTCACTGCATGAGTTTGAAGCCTTGTGTTTTAAATCCGATAAAACAGTGCTGCTTGTTTTTTAAACATTACATAAACTTTAAAAAGAAAACAAAAATTGAGAACTGATAACATAGAAAAATGTGTCAAAGTGTCATCTTGTGAAAAATCACTAACATTTCGGACATTGCTGATCTTCAGTGTGAAACTTTTAAATGTTTGATTTGCGCAACTGTTCATATGAAAGTAATGTACGGAAGCTAAATGCATGGAAACTAGATGCGCAAAATTCTTGGGTACCTGTCATGGGTTAAAACCCCATCCTGGGGGGAGCAATAGAGCTAGTTCCTAAAGTCAGAACATGTACATGTGTCATGATATGCTAAATGTGTCCTCTCCTCCTCCATTTCTCATTCCTCTTCTCTGTCCTGTCTAACTTTCTTCTCTTTTCTCCTCTGTAGCTTCCATACCATTCCTCCTTCCAACTTCCTTCTTATTTTCCCCAACTCACCACCTCCTCTTCTATTCCTCTCTCAAACTTTCTTCCCGTGTACCTCACACACGGCTCCAAAAAACTCAAATTCAAGCTTGCTCTTGGGAAAAGTAGTCTCAAATTTTGCTGGCCCCGGGCAAGTCTTAATTAGCTCTTTTAATGATTTAGTCCAAGGCAGACGACATGCCTGATCCCTTGTCCATCTGGCAAGTGGGAATGAAAAGTTACTAGCCCAGCAGGAAAACCTACCTGGCCTGAATCACCAGGCAGCACTTTTCTTGAGTCCTGTTACACCCAGCCTACTTTTGACTTCTACCTTTCAGTACATTGAACTCACTTTCCTGACTCCCCTTCATTTACAGGTTTTGTAGGCTATCAGTCATGGTTAAAAAATACCTACTTAATGTCCAGGACTAAACTTGAGCTGATTTTCAATGATCTGATGAAGCTCATTTGGGTTTGGAAGGCGACCAGATTCTAGTTTAGACCAAATTGGCATGTCTAAGAAAACAAGCAAAGTAACACGCTTAACAAAGGCTTCAAAATGACTGTAAGATTAAATTTTTTAAACAAAATTGTCTCAAGTCAGAATCTCTTTACCCGTGATTAGATGTACATACCATTAAGTGAAACTTCGAAAGCTCCTGTGGATATTAGCTGTCCTTCAACCATGTTTGTAACAAAAAATATAAGAATACAGGCGTACATCTGGGTAAAGAGCAAAATAATTCCACATTTAAAAGCTTAATACTTTGAAGTAACGGTTAGTGATTATTGATATGTATATACATGTACGCCACTTTGGTAAAAGTTATGTTTTCAAGTAGTGCTCAATATTATTATTGTTTAGAAAACATCCCGACGATAAGATGCATGCTGATTGGTTTAAAATCATGGTTGTTTTTTTTTAATATTACTTGATAGAAACACAGAACTACAAGCTGTCAACTGACATAATGATGGTGCAAGTAAAGAGAATTTAGTTGGTTTAAGTTGTTTTCTTTTTTTCAAGGTGCTGTTTTCTAAAAGAACTAGAAAAGATGTTCTCCGTCCTTTTTTAGTATAAATCTTCTAGTGTTCTATCAAGAATGCCGTTCCCTGATTGGCCACGCTACTCACTATCTATTCTGTAATAGATAGTGAGTAGCATGGCAGTGTGTCCTTGTTGACAAAGTGACAGCCACTTTCTGGCCTTTTCAAAGTGTCTGTTTTATACTAAAACAATTAGATTATTCGCTCCCGATTTCTATGCATGATAGTTGACTCAGGCTGTACCCTCATCAGCTACATGCATCACATGATGGAAATCTCAAGCTCATAATCTAATTGCTAAATAGAAACAATTGTGGAAGTTTGAGAGAACTCAAAAAAGCTGTGGAAACACTGGCCTGTTGCCTTGTGTTCCCACAGCGTTTCTTGTTCTCCCAAACTTCCACTTGTGTTTCTATAACTCGAAAGAAACACAGTACATGTTTTCTATTTCTTAAAAGTATATTAAGGTTCTTTTTCAGGTGGATGAAATTATGTACAAAACTTAATTCTATCAGCTTTAATGACTGTCAAACCCTGATCACAACGATTTTACATAGAGCCAGATGAAATAATTTAGGAAAGGCAGATACAATCATGATTTAACAAAATAGTTTATCAGTTTTAGTAGCACAGGAAACATGTATAAGACCTGGGTATGAGAAACAAGCTACAGAACAGTGTTTTGCACACTAGAAAAATGTGAAGTTTTGCCTTTTTTAAAAAGTGCATGTAGCCCAAATTTTATTTCATTGGTTTTATTGATACAATGGTTACAGACTTCAGCAAAGAGTAATTAGAAAATTAAGAAAAAGCAGGGGTTCATTAACGATTTCAGCAGGAGGCTAACTGGTTTTCAAAACTATTTGAACTGAACTTTTTTTATGAGAAAAACTTTCCCCAGATGGTCAAACCAACTGGGCCAAATTGTCCTCACAGCTGTTCACTTTGCCCAGTGGCTGGCACTTAATGAAACCACTAAAAAAACTTCTTAGAACATTTTTACAAGAATTAAATGTTGTACTAACACACCTTAGTTTTAAGCACGACTTATCTTGCTCATGAGATTTCAAAAGATTAACTAGTACATGTACAAAAAAGGCAAAAGACACTCTCTTCGTACCTTATTTTGTGTGGCCCAAATGTAAGCTTGAGGGGGGTCAATATTAAGGTTTTCCCAAATCTGCAACCGCTCACCAAGGAGAACGACAGCCATAACTGCTAACTTCACCACACTGATAACACTGGCCAGCATTTGACGGGGACGGGGCGGGGGGTAATTATCACCTTCTATGCGAACCATGGGAAAGTTTTGGTGAATGAATTGTGCATACTCTTCAAACACCTTTCTGTAGCCTCAGGAATAACTGAAAAAAAGAGAGAAGTGAACAGACTGGGCTAAATTTGAACAATGCGCTATGCAATTAAATTTCAAATTTCAAAAACAGGATCTTGCTGACAGATCATTGACAGATTTTGGGCAACTTACACCACTAACAATAATCTATTTACAATAAAGTACTTACATTACTTATTTAAAATGTGGGTTACTTGCACCTCTAACAAAAGATGGTAAGTAACAGTAAGGCCAATCTTATCTTGCCTACAGACCTCTAAATGTACCTCCAAGTAAAATCTCAAAGAAGATAGTTTTTTGGTAAAAAATAAAATAAAAAAATAAAAGACTTTATTTAGCCTGAAAGGCCATTCAGTGACCACTGGATCACTGGTATTAACTGGTAATCAGCATTTACATGGTACTAAATATTCCCTAAACCAAACTTAAAATACCCTAGCAAAGAACAAGGTAGAACACCTGCTTCAGCATTGTTAAGGTTACTTCCCACCTTCAGAGGCCAAAAAAATCGTTTTTTCTTTTATTTGACAAAATTTAAGTTCGTCATTTTATCTAGTGTTTCCAAAAGAAAAACATTAAAAATCTCAAAAAGCGGCCGAGCTATTTAGAAAAAAACGTATTTTCAAATAAAGTTAATAAACTGGGAAGGTGTCACAATCTTGTCAATGGGCGAGAACCCTGGGGAAATTTTCGCGGCAAACGCTCATCGCTTGTATTTCATGTCATTTGCATATTTTTATTTACATCACGCACTTGACAAAAATTCCCACCTGGAAGCTCTTTATGCTAACTCCTATGGAAAAATCAAAAGCAGAAAAAAGGCCTTGGGTAAAGAAAACGAAAAAAACCAGCCCAAAGAAGAAAGAAAAAGCTCCATATTGTCAAGGAAAGAAAAGAAAAACCTTGCTGAAAGCGACAAAGGCCCTTGGTTTGGCCAAACGCCTTTGACAATCTCGGCGTCTGCTGAAGATCCGGAGCGTTCGAATATCCTTGGAGCAAGTAGCTTAAAAATCAAAGTTAACGTCAGTGCAGGCTGTGAACAAGATTCTTCGTCGGAATCTGGCGGAAGTGATGAAGAAAATGAAACCTACCCAGGGGAACTCATTTCAGCAATAAGGGTATTTCTTAAGCTGTCCGTCGATTCCTTAACGTCTTGTTTTTCAGCGGCACATTTTCACCCTTTAACCTTTTTGGCGTGGGTTTTGCCTTTGCCTTTGCCTTTGGCGTCTTTGCCCATTATATTATGTTGCCGTCCTGAATTGAACTCCACTGAGCGTGATAAAAAAACCATGTTGCAATGCGATGCTTTTCCCGGAAAATCTTGATCTATTGTCATAGGCACTAGGAGGTCCTGTTGTTCCATTGGCTTGCGGTTTTATTAGGTGTGATAATCTCCGGGCGTGGCGCGAGTTGTTTACGAACCTTTACAAGCTAAAATCTCGCATTTGATTTTTGGAGGAATAAATCCACTTTGAGCGAATTTATAGGGTATGCAGATTTGACGGATTTTCGTGAAATTTTGCCAGAACATTCCAGAGATAATGACAAACCAAAGTGTGTTGGGAAATTTTGATATCTAACATATTTTTCCAGTGGTGTCCATTTACGCAACACATCTCGCATATTTTTACCTACTCCAACTTTAGAAGTGGATATCTAGACAACCAATCAGAATATCGAAAAAGCCTGACACACTTTCGTTGATTGATGCCTTGTGAATAAGACTGTGCAGCCATTTTGCTCGTACTGCAGAATCCGATACCCGATAAATTCAATAGAAGAAGCCTCGGTCGTTTCATGCCTTACCGCCTCCTGACACTTCCTAAAAGAAAACATTGCTGAAATTGTATTTTCTTTCGTAAAGTACATTTATTGAGCTTTCTTATGATATATAGTTTGTTGGGGTTTTATTGAAACTGGCGCACGTACGATTTTTTTCCCAAGGGGCACCTGCGAAGGTGGGAAGTAACCTTAAGGGACTGAAGTTTTATTACATCCGGGGGGTGGGGTTGGGGGGAAGGTGGTTTTGGAGGGGGGCAGTACAATTTTAAAACATGCCCCCTTTTGGGGGGGGGGGCAAATTTTTCAGAAAGAAGAAACGTGAGGGGGTTAAATTTTTTGACACAGCAACGGCAGTCTAACAGGTCAAATAAACTGAGTCCAGTAAATGAAGTAAATTTTTTTCGCTGGCTGTTCTTGAAGTGAGGATAGAGATAGAGGCAGAAACACTTCCTTGAGCAAAAAATAGTGCCCGGATTATTGAGCCCACGGTATCATATCACCGCCCCAATCCCGTTTTTGCGACAGCCCACGGCAGCCAGGTCACTCAGCAATCCAGCAAGTCAAAATGGCATCTTTTAGAACAAGAGATTGTGAAGAGCTCCAGGTGATGAATATGGATGAAGAAATCATGAGAATAAATGGGAATGATGGTGTCTCGTTTAATTGTAGAGACAAACTGTCACAAGCAGTTCTGATGGATGGAAGGACACTGATCTTTAGTGGCTCCCAAACAAAGGAAGCCATCGCAACACAACAATCTGTTAAAAGAATTTTATTCAGAAGCTGGTTCGCTGGTTCGCTGGTTCCAAGCAAAACACTTTATTGCAAGTAATTTACACAGGAAAAATTAAGGCAATGGGATTTGTTTAAAAGTTATTTTTTTCTCAAATCGGAAAATATGGCAGGTGTTGGTAATCAGCTGGAAGAAGGCTACATCCCTCGCCCTAATTATGGGAATGTTTTAGCTGGTGTGGTTGAAAAAATACATCACTTTTTAGATCAAGTAGAAAGCCAAATTCATGAAATAAAGACACATGATCAGTCATTGTTTAATACAAATGGGAGAATCCTAAGCATGAGTGGCAAATGTTTCATCACATCAGTAATGCCAGACTGCTTGAATCACTATCAGATATGAGTAATGAAATGTCCTCATTAATATCAAGAGTTGAACAAGCAGCTAAGAAGTTTACTAGCATTTTAAAAAATAAAGGCAGAGATAGGAATTCTGTTTCCAAAAACAAGAAAAATGCTAAAAAGAATAACAAACAATAAATGAGAGAAAAAATAACCAAGATATAGAATAAAAAAGTTAAAAAATCTGCACGTGTAAGGACGGAAGAAGAGACTAATTATCGCCTTGTCAGGAGAGGGGGCATTTTTAAAATAAGAATTGGGAAGGGGGTATACCGGTAATTTTTGTCTGAAAAAAATGGGGGGGGGGGGGTAGACTTTTTTGAAAACCACCAGGCCCCTCTGAGATGTAATAAACCATTGGTCCCTAATATCAAGTTTTGTGAAATTACTGCACCTTTAAAGCTCAACCCACGAATGCATTTTCTTGCTATCATCAATCAAATGTTCCGCGGCTCCTCACAGCTTCCAACTACTGCCAAGTACTGTATCATTGTCTCAACTGTGCTCAATGATTTGATTACCACACGCTCGGCAGTAGTCGAAAGCTGAGGGGGCTGCCAAACATTTGATTGACGGTAGTGAAAAACGCATTTGTCCATTGAGCTTTAAATTTTAGAGTTCCCATGTTATTGAAAGGCAGAGTAAATCAACCCATGTGAGTCTACTGACATTTTGTTTTCATCTGAGTTGGTGTTCAGACCAAATATTTTCCTTCCTAATCTTGGGTCAAATTCGAAAATAGCTTCGTCAGGAGTAGAAATTTTAAGATGTCCTGGTTTTTTAAGATTTCCAGATTTCGCTGGAAGCCAAACATCCAGAAAATGGCTAAACTACTTCCCTGTTTGAGGGAAGTTGTGACAAAAGACCTTAGTGGTTTAAGAGTTTCTCTTAAACGTAGATCAGCGGAGAGAGTGAACATTCGCAAATGACGGTTTCTAACAACAGTCGAGTTTGAATGGTACAGTTGCCTGCGTTTTAACGTGCTCGATAGTTGAACAAATCAGTTCGAATATTAAGCTTAAAGCTAGCTTGCTAAGCAAAAACTTACCAATACAAAAATTTGATTGTTGGTCCTGTGAAAACGGCGGCTTTCTGTAGTCTGTCCATTTTGTCCGGGCTTGATGCTTGAACGTTGGTGGGGAAAATAATCTCTTTTACCGTCATGAAGGAGAAAATCGATAAAACTGCAGCGATAAGATACAAATTCGACGCCATGTTGAAGCCGTCGGATTGACTTGCGCAGGTCGACGCAGGTCAAGACTTTGACGTGACGTCATCGACGCCATCTCGTCAAAAGAAACGGAGGCTCTGGGGACGAGAAAGTGACGTCATCCAAAAAAAAGAGACGTTCGGCCCACTCTCCATCCAAACACTCAAATATTTTGAGCCCACGAATTTTACGCTGAAATGTTACTCCTATGACATGCGTTGGGAAGCGTTCGCGAAAAAATCACTGGGTTTCTCGTTTTGCCCCCGAATTTCAAAACTGTTCAATGTTTTCATGATCCTGTTTCCGATTTTACTGGAAATTGAGAACCGCTGCCGTTGAGATTCACCCAATGTGATACCTTTTAATGAAAAACGATGAGTTACCCAGCTGAAGATCGACACGAACGCGATGTAGTTGGCGGCCCAGTACGGAATCCTTCTCAAGACATGGAAAAGCACGACAAATCTAAAGTTTTGAGCGCTAATCCTGGAGGTATTTTGCTTAGCTTTTACTCCCTTCCTTTAAATTTTTCTCATTTGCTGTAGTTCATTAAATCCAGTTCGTTCGAGGCATTTGCCCGACAGTTAATTTGCCCAAGCAGACTTCATAATATCCATATGGTTTGTAATGTTTGAATTTTCTCCGATCCGACAAGATCAGGAACATAGTGTGATAAATTCACTAATAAACGCTTCTTCATTACTCTAATACACCCTTCGCTTTCTAATATGCCAGTGTGGCCATCTGTGCGGTAAGTTTTCTTTTTGTTGTACTTCTTGTCGAATAACCGGCCAGGTACTAACTATACTCATTACTGTAGTTCCACGACCCAAAATTTTTAACCAAGCTGATACATGCATATTTCCGCAAATGAAATATTTCGGCAGTGTATGTTATCTGAAGACAACCTTACAGCAATATTTCTTCCAAGACTTGTTCTTTCGCACATCAATATATGTCAGTAAAATCAAAACCTTTCAGCAAGTTTACCTAAAAACACTGTTACATTGTATTTCCTTTTGTGGTCTTTGTAATGAATATAAATCAGCTCTTTTACATGTGTTTAGAAGAAATAAATTTCATTGTAATATGGCTTATGTTTGTAGCTGATATGACACATGCCCTGATTAGCTAATTCTAGGGTATTATTCTCCTGTAATACCCAAGGGCTGATCAGAGGCCTGTAAAAACTTGTTAACCTCAAACATTTGGTCTCCACAAAAAAAATCTCAAAATCCAGCCTTACCTTGTTGACCTTGCTATCACTCGGTCAATATGGCAAGGTTTTGGTTTGAGATTTTCCTGTAAAGAACTCACTTTTGGTTAATAAGTAGTTCATATTAAACCTCAATGACACTGGTCATTGCTATTAAATTAATTACAAAAGGCTGTACTCAGTTTATATTGCTCTTACTTTACCCAACTAAAGGAAGTTCAAATACCAGTCTACTTTGTTTCAGTTTGTAACATTCTAATCTGTTGATCATACATGTATCAGATATTTATAATTCAGAGGAACTGTTTGAGATTCCTTATTTTAGCCTTAATACAGTTTTTATCACTGAGAGGTGTAAATTTTCGAGGTCCATATGGATTGAATGTGCAATCTGATCATTTGAAAATTATCCCAGATGTTTTGAACTGTTTGACAATAAAAATAAACGGTAAAAGTTTGCGACGTTTTGACCGCTCTTCGGTCATTATCAAGCAAGATATAAGAAGTAAAATTTGCATAGATATATATAGCTACAAAGAGGTAAGAATGTGTGAAAATTATTAATGAAGTAAAAATATGTAAAAAGTATGTAAAAGAATTTACAAAGTAGTGCTTAAAACAATAAAAAACATGTAAAACTAATTAATAATAAAAAAAAAGAGATTATTTAAAATTATTATTTAAATGTAAATTATTATTAATTATTATTATTTAAATTATTTTATTTTATTTTATTTTTTTGCTTGATAATGACCGAAGAGCGGTTGAAACGTTGCAAACTTTTACCGTTTATTTTTATTGTCAGATGTTTTAAAAACCCCTTACTGATAAGGGTTTTGAACTGTGCCTGCTTCATTATCACTTGGAAAGCTCTGTACTGGCTAGCTGTTTTAACTTGCCTTTTACTAAAAAAAATTCACTTGGTAATTATTTTTGTGCATTATTGGACCTCAACTTTGCCTTGGCCCACATGGACAGAAAAAATGACTCAGTTAATAGGGAACGCAAGAAAACCATGACGATGATGGCAATGAGAACATCGCCAAACAAAAGGTTTAATGAGCAAAACGGTTGCTGTGCACATACATTATAAATCTTTGTGCATTTCTTTGCTGTCCTCTGCAAAACAAGAATGTGAAATGACCAAGTTCTGTGTAGTCTGAGGAATGCTGACACTGGCAGCTAAGTTTTTGTATGTGCATTTAGAATTGAACACTGCCATTGCATAGTTAGCCACCTTTTGAGAGCCATTGGCAAACTGAACAGATCTAACAATTGCAAATTTTTTAGGTAAAATATAAATTCACTTTTTAATAGGCATCGTCCTCGCCTTCACCATCGTCATTGCTTAACTTCCCTTATAATCCATATCAGGACTTCACACCAGGTAAATAACAACTGTAGTAAGTTCTGCAGTACGTCATGTTTCTTGAGTGTCAATAACCATTGTCAACTATGTTTTCCCTATGATGTAGTTCCAATGTCTGGCCCAGAGAGTGGAAGCTTTTACAGGCCACAAATTGACCAAGCCAATCTAAAGGTGAGGACCACAGTCTTATTTTCCTTCTTTTGTTACAAGATCCAATCACGCAGGTGCTATGTTGTACTGGTAGTAAATAAGGTCATGCCATGATGTAAAGATCATCCTTTACAGTCAAAAGGAGAGAAAAGCAGTCTTTTAAGGTGATTGTAATTGCATCAGTCAATTTCCATGACTGTAACAAAAAAAAAAACATAAAATGTAAGGGCATATGGATGGCAAGGTTGGTTATTGTAGATTGTACACCTTGTATATTTGTTACCAGTAAGTTGGGTAATTAAAGGTGGGAAGGCCAGTGATGTAGTTTGCATGGTAAGTAATACAGGCTCAAAAAAAGTGCTGTCTTGTTGGGGACAACTGGATTCTACTCCTGGGCAACTTTTCATTCTCAATTGCCCAAAGGGCAAGGGATTAGGCAAACCGTCTACCAACTAAATCAGTAAAACAGCAAACTTAGAAATAGGTCACTTTCAATAAATTAAAATTCAGCTTGATGGTGAAGTCTAGAGGACACAAACAAAAGAAAGGAATAAGCATCTCATTCAATTCCTTTCGTTTGTGTCCTCTAGGCCTCACTGCCAAGCTGAATTTAAACATACCAAAAACAGTCTATTGCCTAGGGCAAGCAAAATTTGAGTCCTACTTGTCCTAAGAGCAAGCTGGAATTCAATTTCTTTTTGAGCCCTGTAATATAGGTGGTAATGTAGTTGGTAAGATCAGTAATGTACGTGTAGGTGTAAGTTTGGTAATGTATGTAGAAAGTGTAGGAATGTAGGCAAGGTTGCTAATTTAGGTAGCAAGGTCAATTTTTACAGAAAGCAGCATGACAGCTGACTAAATAATATTCCACCTCATGCTTGACATTGATTGCATAGCATCATTGATTTGCTCTGTTTTATCTCAAATTCTTAGGTTGGAAAGCCTCTTCAGAATCGCCCAATAGCTCCAGCTTCTGGTTCACTTGCTGGAATGCTTCCTAGTCATCTGGCACCGAGTCTTGTAGCAAATAGCATGCAAGGCTTTAGTGCAGGCCATCCTCTTATAGCTTCAATGATGAGGTTTCCGCCACCTGCATTCTCTCATGTTCCTGCAGGGGCTGCCGCTGGTGCACTTGCTGGGGTGACACCCAGGAATACTTCTTTACGCAACCCAGCAATGCCCCCTACTGTTAAACCTGCAGGACTAACCAGTCAAGCTCATGGCAGTGGAGGTCAATCACAAGCACATGCACCTGTGACAACAAGCTCTTCATGTCCGTCTTCTTCTGGGACATCTACTTCTCATGTGGCTACCGTAGCAGTAGCTACATCCATGCATCAGCCAGGAACAGAACACAAGGCTGGTGAAATGCGTGAGCCGAGACCAAATTTGATATCTGATTTGGCAAGGAGAGGGGCATCACCAACTGTCCAGCCTTTAGCTGCAACCCACCCTCCTGCTTCTGTCAGCAACAAAGTCATTTCCATTGTGCCATCAGCTTCTCTTCCTCAAAGTCATCCAGGGCAAAAACCATCGGTTCCCACTTTACCACCGCATCATCCCAGCTCTGTACATGCCAGTGGAACTGCTACAGGTGTCGGGGCTTCTGTCAGCAGCAGCATGTCTCACATGCCACCGTCAGCTGCCGTTGGTCTGTCTGGTCTTTCTCAGCAGTCAAAGATGCTTCCATCCAATACTGTCAGTGTGACACCAGCTTTGTTGACAACCACGGCAAAAGTCTACACTCCACCTCATCATCTGGCTTTTACTGCTCCAAGACAACCTCCCATTTCAAGTTCTGACTCTACCATGGTATGTGCCTCCACATTTTTTTTTTTTTTTTGCATGTTTTTTATGGTACAAATTATATTATGATTTCCATGTGTAACAAAACTACATGTACAGTTTTACTAAATACCTTTATGAGCTGTTATTTTTATGAAGCTGGTGAAAATGGCCATGCCAATACCCACATACATGTGGCTCTATCAAGATCTTAGTTACTGTTCTTGAATGATTTTGGACTTTCATGTGCAAGTAACAGCTCAACGTAGACTAAATCCAGAAGATTGCCAATTTTATCTTCTTGACCTGCAGAAAACATTGTTGAAATTAAAACTCAACCGATTTAATCTCAAAAATGCATCTAGAATATTCCAAAATTTGAACCCAAAAAGTGTCAAAAATTAGCAAAATAAAATGATGTGAAAAATTTACTCCAAGCACTTCCCTTCTGGTGACCTATACAGGAGACAAGGAGATTTAATTTGTATCTGGGAGACTCATGTCAGCAACTCCAATCAGTAACTCCAAGCTTCTAAAGTGCTAATGTTTCCTTGTAATATTTATTTTGTTTATAGAACCCTGCAGATCACGCAAGATTAAATAAACCCAGTGGGTCAGCATCCCCGGCAACGGTATCGTCGCTCCATACCAGCACTATTTCCACAGTTTCACACATGGGAGGACCATCACTTAACTCAGGTACTTCATGTCATGTTGTTGCTGTTGTTGGTAAAGTCTGCATACAAGCCAAGTGGCCCATCAAGTCGAAGCTTATCGTGGCTTCTGTAGCATGAAGCAACTAGGAGTATTTCTACTCCCCCTCTATTCCATCGCAAGGTTACCCCAGCAGTAATATTGCCATTACCCATTTATACACCTGGGTGGAGAGAGGCGCTGTGATAGTAAAGTGTCTTGCCCAAAAACACAACACAATGTCCATGGCCAGGGCTCAAACTCTGACCACTCGATTCGGAGACGAGGGCACTAACCATGAGGCCACTGCACTTCTCACTATTGTTGGCCCCAGCCTTAAAAACTTATTTAATTAATAATAATTCCTGTTATTGTTTAGCTCATGATGTGGTCATTTGGGATGTAAATTATGATAGCATGACTGCTTCCTGCTAGTCTTAATGTGACAATGAGCTTCACTGGGTTCTTGACAGCATTTGTATCATGTTCAGCTGCAATTGGTGGATTTCAGCCATAATTGTTGTAACAAGAAACTATTCCCTCCACAGGACGAAATGGAAATGGCACTTATATATAATGTTTTATGATAAGTGATGTTTCAAGTCTTGCTGTGGACTTGACAGTACACTCTTAGCAGAAGAGAGTTTACACAATAATTGTTTAATACTTTCAAGTACGTGTAAATGCTGGTTTTTTTTTTTTGTTTTGTTTTTTTTTCATTTGCAGTTGTTGGAAATGAAAGTCGAATGGACAGGCAAGGGATTAGATTCAGTTTGTTTCAAAACCATTGATGTTGTATAATGTTATCTATTTGTCTATTTTTATTTTTGTATTTTTATATGTGTAATACATGTACATGTTACTGTAAAGTAGGTGGTGAGCTGTTACAGCCTTCACCTTCTTTGTCAGGGCTATGGCAGCTCATCTGCAATTGTATCTCATTTCATCTCATCTTATTGATCAGTCAGGATCTCTTTAATATGACTGTGATTTGTGGTGACATCTCTGTCAACAAAACCTTTTTCTAAACTTCAGAGCACATCAAGCAATACCACAGTTTCCATATCACCCTGGAATGGCTGGCATGGCAGGAATGGCTGGTCTGTTTTATCAGGATGCATTAGGTTTGTTGCATAAGGTGGTTCAGACTTTCAGTGCCGGGTTAAAAAAGCAATTCTCCATAGTGATTGATTCAGGGTTGTCACTAAGCACTGGCTGGCGGTGAAACATGCCGGCTGAGAAAGAGTTGATTGCCGGCTGGATTTTGGTGGGTGGTCACTTGGTAAAGAACAACAAAGGGTTTTTAGGTTATGCACATACAATCATTCCATTTCTGAACCATATTGAACCATCTAAATGACAAGTTTGGAATCAATTCCTGACTACCTTGAGTATCGGTGCCACTATAAAGAGTAAAGTAATTGAAATAAAATTTTGTTTTGAGCACTTGTTCAGGGTGTTCTCTTTCTGTGTACTGCATCTGCCATCTTGGGAATGCGAAGCTTGGTAGCCCGGCATTCAAGGCATTGCAAAAGATTGGGGATGAAAATTTTGTTCCAGGTATCCTGTCAAAAATGATCACTGGCTCAATGAGAATCTTAGCCGAGAGACTATTTGCTCAGCTACAACCTTTGTGATTTGGGTTTAACACTGGGAATTTTAGAAAAAATGTATAAGCTCATCAGCAGTTTTGCCACCAGAAATGTTGCAGTCTTCAAAAGCCAGTATCTCCTTCAATATTACACCCAAAGAGGAGAAAGTTTAACCAATTATCAGGTTTCACAAGCCTCTCTGTTCAAATTTTTGAAGTCAATTTGAATCTTTTATGATGCCTTCTCTATGAAAAGTTGTAAACTATGTTCAATGTCAGCAAAGATCCCCATTTTGCAAACAGAAATTAGATGTATATCTACCCACAGAATTCCTAAGAACTGTTTGCATGCTGTCTTTCTCTTTGTATACCACAGTACACCCAGGTCTTCATGCACAGTACCACCCACCAGCCTTTGGTCCAATGCAGTCTCTTGCTAGGTCGCAGAGTGTTGCTACCTCAGCAGCAGCAGCAGCTGCAGCTCAAGTCGCAGCGGCAGCGGCAGCTGGAGTAAATCCCATGCAGATAATGGATCACCCAAGACTCATTTTTCAGCCTTCAGCCGCTGCACTAGGTGTGGGAGGTATGTTTTGGTGTGACTAATGTTCATTTCTCTATGTGCTAGGACTTTTATAAAGTGGAGTTACTGTGCAAGAAGTTGTGCAACCAATGGAATTGATAGTTGGCCATCTTATTAAGCACCTGTTTATTGTTCACGAAAGTTGACCATCTTATACACTGAATACAAATATGGTGAACCACTCGGTTGGCCCGGGATGAGTTGCATGAAAGTCAGTCTAGTAAGGCCTCAGTGATTGTTTTGACCATGCATCCCCATTTACAAAAACCATGCGGTTGGAAATTTCAGGCGTAAACATTAAACAATTAAATTCGACGTTGTGGGAGAGGGAATCACTATAAAGCATATCCACATCAGCTAGAGAGACTTAAAACAGCAGAAAAATAGCATCAACTCAAATCACAGCCCGTATTTTCTGAAGCTTCCCAAACGGAATGGCGCAAACCATTTGATTTTCCAACTGTAATTTCCGGTTTTCCCATGTAAATGGTAAGTGTCCCTGGTCTGTGCTATTTCACTAAACGTAGACAAGTAACATGATAAACATTCCCCTAATAGCAGTTACTTGCATTGTCTGTAGTGGGACATGCAGTGGTGTAATGGTAAGAGTGGTCGACTCTGAATCAAGTGATTTTAGGCTTGAGCTGTAGCTGGAGTCATTGCATTGTGTAAGGGGGAGGGGTAAGCCCGCAATAGACTAATATCCCATCCAGGGAGAATAGAAACATTTCTAGTTGCTTTATGCATCAGGAACCAGGATAAGCTCTGGCAGCATGGGGGACTTTAGGTTGAATACAGACTTTACCTTTCCATTATTGGTAGAGTTCAGAGTTTTTCTGGTTCAGGCTGTAAAATCATTTTATTTTCATTTTCTGTGTTCAGCATCAGGGATAGCCAACCTGACTGGGACAGACACTCCAGCGACAGCAGGCATTATGGACATCAGTGGTGCGACAGCTGGCATCTACAGCGTGCCAATCTTTAACGTTCCTCAATCAGCTGGAATGCAGGCCGCCCAGCTTACTGCTCCAAATCCGAATGCGACATCTCCGAGGCCAAGTATCCTGCGCAAAAGAACCTCAGAAGGGTATGTTGAAAACTACATTACAAACTGACTTTTTTTATGACAAGACCAAGTCTAGTTGGCACTCGGGGCCAAGTCTAGTCAACTGACCAGAATCAACCGGCACGCGAAGGTCGTGGGTCTGTTTCCCTCAGGGAATCGAATTTTTGTCTGTTCATCCCCCGCGACAGACTGAACACTTTGAGCTTATTGATAGGCTTGAATTCCTCCGCTCTCTCTAGTCCGGTCTATTGTCCTCTCTGAGAAGAGGGTTCAAGGGAGGAGCATCAGACTAGCTTATTGACTGAATAGGAGGGTTAGACAGGGAAATATTTGGCCCGTGATCATGGGGTATGGACCTTACTTCATTCGGGCTGTGGAAAATGACCATGAACCATGGTAAACCAGCTGTGAACTGATATAATATCTATATGAAAGGGAACTGGAAATCTTTGTCTCAGACTAAGGCCCCGACCACATTAATGCATACTTTTTGATGCGTTTTCGCCTATCGTCCACACCAAAACGCTTGAAAACGCTGATGAAAACGGAGGCTTTCGAAAACGGTTTCGAAAGTGGAGCGTTTTGAAAACGTTCCGTTTCTAGTGTGAAAACCGAGGCTTTTGGAAATGGTGATGAAAAAAGCGTCATATGCTATCGCTTCCATCAGCGTTTTCAGGCGTTTTTAGTATGGACGATAGCGGAAAACGCATCAAACCGTCTCCGTTTTCGAATGAAAAAGCATCAGTGTGGACAGGTGAAAACAAAACGAAAACGCTAGTGTGGGCCAAAATATTTTGCTTCATTTTGGTTGAGAAGAAAACAGATACTTTCAAAACTCACTATTATGGTCGTGGCCTGACGTTGTTTGTTCTCTTGTAAGGTTACGCAAACCTCCAAGCCAACTGCCATTCACTGCTGAGATGCTAGTCACCACTCAGACTGAAGCGGCAGCCAGTCCCAGATCCGACAGTACACTATCAGCGCCACACTCGACACAAAATTCTCCAAAGCCTGCAAGGTAAGTACCGGCTAGGAACAATTTCGAGTTGATAGTTGATTTTGTCCTCTGAGACCACACTAGCTATTTATTCACTTATTTATTTACTATATAAGGTTTCTAAAATAGTATTGAAAGGCTAGATTAGTTTTGTATATAAATTAGAGTTGTTGATGTCAATGTGGGTTTTTACCTTTTTTAGGGCTGTTAGTACAATTTTTTTTTTGGGGGGGGGGGGGGGCGCATTGGCCTTATGATTAACGTACGGGAAGCCGGATTGAGCAGTCCGGGTTCGAGTCGTAGCCAGGGTTATTGCATTGCGTTCTTGGGCAAGACACTTTTCTCTCACACCCAGGTGTATAAATTGGTACCGGATAACCCTGCGATGGACTAGCATCGCATCCAGGGACGGGGGGAGTAGAAATACTCCTAGTCGCTTCATGCTGCAGAAACCGGGATAAGCTCCAGCTGTATGGACCACTGGCCTGATGCAGACTTTGCCTTAGTATAGTTTTTATTGTTTCAGGAGTAATTTAATAAATTGACGCGTTGAAGTTAGTTGCATAACAACTTTCCCAATAAAAGCTGAAGGCTTACAGGACGCTTGAATAACTTACGCGAGAATTACCTAACCTCCCTAAAGTAAACACCACCTCCCGGATAAGGATGATTTTTGCAGCCAGTGCAACTCAAATTAGTGGCTATGGAATAAAGTGAATATAAGGTTTCCAACCGGAGAAAGCATAAACGTCGTTATGCAACTACTTCCGTGAAAAGAGCTTCTTAATGAGCGCCTTTACAATATGCTTCCAGAGTACATTTACTTACGCTGCACAGATGTACACAAAGTCTGACTAGAGGAAAATAGATGAAAATTGTCGTCTCTGTTAAGCACAAATTAAAGGACTGTTCTTTTGAACAATAAAATACAATAGTACAATACCTTAGGCTGCCTCTCGTATAAACCAGGTCTACATAAGTTGGGACGTATCTACACAATTCAGCACCCAACGTGTTAAATGCTAAGTTCTTCATTTGTGACTTGAGATTTACCCTTCAGTGATTCTGGAAGTCAGTCGAACGAGCCTGCTGCAGTCACAACGACCAGCGTCACTACAGCAGAACCACCAGCTGTCAGTCAATCTGCGCCGGTGTCACCGAACAAAATCAAGAGAGAACCTTCCAGCGAGGCGGCGCCCACGTCGAGCGTAACCACCAGTGCTGTGATGAATGGAAACGCTTCATCGGCCCCTGCTGCGCCTTTGCTTGCCAACGTCACCACGACGAGCAGTGATGCGGCCTCGCCAAGAAAGAAACCACGGAAGCAGAATATGTAAGTGTGTACGTTATGACTCAGATAGCGTTACGTTGTTGTAGAAAATTGAGCCCGTGGTGCTTAGTAACATAACGTGTGCTTTTGTGACAGCTGTCGTCGGTGTACTTCGTGAGCGCTCGGCTAGTCGCGCTGTTTTGTGATTGGATCAGAAGATTCGGAAATCCTAGGACTGCTCAAGCGACGGTTTTCCGCTTGTTCGAATGACTGTTCAGTTCTATTCGGTGGTTCTTTATTGAGAGAAGTTAGAATTAGTTTAATCTTTGAGAAGAAGAAAGAGAGACAATTTGTTCGGCGTTTTGTTTCTCTTCTGTTCCAAAGACTGTAAAAAAGTGCATGTACTGAACCGTTACTCTATCTAATTTTATAAACTCTACTCAAACATTGAAAGCAATATTTTCACGATTAGATTTTGCGTTGCGACAAGACTTACGTCAAATTTTAAGGGAACCTCATAAAACGTAAAAACGCGAGCGTCGCATTTTAATTCTGACCATTACCATCCTCGCGAACGTTACCCGTTGTCACTTCTTGATGGGTTTGTCTCATCTATGGAGCTTTCCCCTACAAAATCAAAGCATTATTGTTGGTTTTTTTATAATCTTGGTACGATTTTTAACTTCTCGTAAATCTTGGATGCTCCTGTTTTCAGGGTCGCCACAGAAGACAAGTATGGCAGTAATGTCAACATGGAACCCGATTCGCCGACAGACGAAGATAAGAAAGCGAAACAAGATGAAGGTAAAATAATTTACTTCCTGACTTAATCACTCCGTGCTCAAATTCATCAACATTGTACTTTCCAGTTTCTGATAAACTCTATGTATGGTCGTGATTCCCCCAATCAAAACGATCTAATTTGCAATGGCGTCATTACTTTCAACAAAATGCGCCGACTTACATTACACAGAACCTTGACACGGTTAACGCTGTTTTGATTCCTAAGAGTTTTGCGTTCTTACCCTTTTGGACAAAATTTTATCCTTGTCAAATAATTCTTTGCACTGAATGCTTTAAGTGAATATTTCTCATTTTGTTTCTAACAGCAGACGAGGATTTGAAGTTCATATTACGGAAAAGACCGAAGATCTCCATCGTTGCTAACTACAAGATAAATACAAAGGCGGCTCATAATCATTTCCAGCGGTATTCTGATGTCAAGGTCAAAGGTCAGGGGCAGCTAAGTACAATTTACACTTTAGAGACCGTTACGTAAGAGTAAAGAAATGCCGTCACGAGTTTTTTTCTCGCTTTAGTTCAGACGCAAAGCGCCCAACGATACGCCCGATTCCCCCTTACTCCCGCCCTTCCCTCACTACCCCCTCTCCCTTCACTTTCTCCCGAAATAAGTCCCAAAAATTGCCTTTTAGCAAAAGTTACCCCAGGAAATTTTTACTCCGTTTGATATCTGAATTTACGGTTTGTATTTGTTGTTCTTCAGAGGAGAGAAAGCCCTCAATACAAGAGATAGCCAGTCAGAAGGGAATTGTACAGAGAGCAAACGGCTGGCGGGTCCAACACATTGCCGGGCAAGTGGATGAGCTGGTAAGAGGGAAACTGGGTCGAGAATCTCCTTTGGGCCATTGAAACTTTAAGCTAACCTTACATTTTTACACTTTTCAGATCTCTGCTGAACAAGAAGTGCTGAAAAAGATGGGAGAACTCAGGGAGAAAATCCCGAAGGTTAAACCTGGACAGAAAACAAAATTCCAGGATGATTTAGTGATGTTAAACGAACTTCTTCAGGTGAGGATTTCAAACACTGGAACGGTCCGTCAATTTTAAACCGGAAGTCAATTGAGCTTCGAACACCGGAAGTTGTCCCCCAACATCTGTTCATTTGAGCTCAGTTATTCATAATCGTTTCAATATTCTTGATCTTGTGAAGAAGATTGTTTTTCTTTTTTTTTTTACAGGGTAATATTCAAAGATCACAGCTGGTTGTTGAGCAGCTTGGAGACTCAAGAAAATCTATGGTCAAAGTAAGAAGAAACGTCTTTACTTTCCTGAGTATCATTTCTGTTGTTTATCGTGCTATTTCTAATGCTATCAGCGGGGAAGGATTAGATAAGGATGTTTCAGAAGTTCAGTCCTAAATCGACGGTATTGAACATATCAGAGAAAACAACGTATCTAATTGGTTGTTTTTTGCGCGGGATTATTCAAAACTCACCAACAACCAATCACAGACACGACGAGAATTACCTCATCAGAACGGAATGTTTGACTCGTTCCCAGACTTTCGAGCGCAGAAATTTTTTTTGAGCGCGCGAGAAGAGAAACTGTCTAGAATACTGTTGATTACCGTTCATAAATGAAGACTTGGTCTCGAAACTACAGTGGAACCCTGTTAATCCGGTCACCAACGGGCCACAAAAATCTGGCCGCATTAACGGGGTGGCTATATTAAAGGGGTTCTGTAAATAAAAAAAAAAATGACTGACTGAGCTTTTTTCCGGGCCAGAGTAAAGTAGCCGTAATAACAAGGTGACCGTATTAACAGGGTGGCGCGGTTCCACTGTAATTGTTCTTTCTTTTTCCTTCAGGTGCTGGATCACAGGCAGCGCGTCATGGAAATAATTCAAAAGCAAATGAACAAACGAAATCCCAAGAAGAAAAGCCAATAAAAGTAGTCATTTTAGAGCGATAAACACCGCAGACAGTATTTTTATATAAAATGTGAATTGCAAAACAGAGCACTTCAACATCGTATTAATGGTGTAACAGTTCAACATGAAGGATCATCGCACTATTGCTCTTCAAAATGGAGAATGGAAATGCTTATTACTTTAAAGAAAAGAGAGACTTCTTTTACGGTTTATCAAATGAATCGGCTGGTGTTGGATTCCTCTTAACTTCCTTTATACCTAGGTACTAGAATATTTATTGGCTGTGAAATGGAAAGTGTGAGCAACTTTGAAGTAATTATTTCGATGGTCACGAAGCGATTTTCCGAGGAAACCGTTGCGTGACACCGCAAATAAAGGCTTAAGATTTGATTGCTTTGTTACGTAAGGAGATCAGCGCGCCAATAGAATAAGCTTGGAGTAAACCCTGCGTGACATCTTACTTCACTTTGACTCTGCTAAGCTCCCTTTCAACTACTTTGAGTAAACAACAGGTGCCTGCCTGGACTCAATTCTTTCTCCCCTTGAGAGAGATCTGGGACTGGGCCTGAAACATTCCATACTGATGACGTAACTCTACAGAAATCCCTTTCCTTTCTGATTGGTCGTTACTTGCGCACGAGAATTAAAGAACCAATCAGAAACGCTGCATGGGACTGTAAAAACACGTGATCTGTCTGGTGTTCAGTTTTTTCGGTCTTGAACGATCACGTGATTTGAGACGTCATTTGAACTTGGGCTAACTCCTAGAACAAAGTCTAACGTTTCTCCTGTCGGGGACATTTCACTCATTATCTGCTAGCTTCGGTTGTATGAGATTTTTCCCACAGCTCATCTTGCGACTCCATGCACTCGTAACCCTCACCCCACCCTACCTGTGCCACTTTGTATATAGTATCTAGTATGTTTAGTTATGATAGCGGATTGCGATTGTAAGAAACAGAAATGTAAGATATCATTTATACGTGATTAAACAAAAGATAAAATGGACGTTTCAGTTGTTCTTTTAAAAGTGTATCTTTATTTAAAGAATTAAGATCTTTCCTGAAATGGAACAAAAATCGCAGACTACCCTCCTTGAAGTGTCGATAAGTTAAAAGAGGACGCTGGTCTACTTTTTCTGGCAGAAAAAGAAAGAAGGGAACGAACTGCATGAATTGGACTAATCGGATTTGGTTGTCATTGCCTGATTTCAAGCCGAAAACGACTAGGTACGAGTCTGTAAATTATGTGATTAGCAACTATTGATCCACATAGTCAGAAAGAGCACACCGAGATTCACAAAATCCCCAAGTTTAGTGTTAATCAGGCTAGTTTTGACTGTGATACAGCCATTTAAAAACGCCAAAATTACACAAATATTTGGTCCTCCGGACACAGCGTCGGGATGGCGATACATTTTTTGTAAATTTTGATGTTTTCAAATGGTTGTATCTTGCTTACTATTGGGTCTATTTGCACCAAACTTGGGGATTTTGTAAAGTTTGGTGTGCACTTTATGACTGTGGATCAATAACTGCCAATCCCATAATTTGTAGACTCGTACCTAGTCCTTTTCGGCTTAAAATCAGGCAATTACGAACTAACATGGCTACTTGACAAAAAATGTGGGGGGAGAGGAGGGGGTTTCCCTGTGTTCGACTAGTATCCCACCCAGTGGAAGTAGGAATACTACTCCAAGTCGCTTCACAATAAACAAAATCATCTAATTCACATGCTAGTAATAGTTGAACCAAAACCTTGCACATCGCTTTAAACTGAAAACGAACCTGTACCCGTAAACTGCAAGGTGAGGACAGTTTTTTGCAGGGGTGTGGCACAAGGTAAAAGTGAGAGCACCTGCAACATGAAGCTAGAAACTTTCGGTCGTATATTTCATCGCGGTTCAAAGTTCTCCGCCATGTTTCCGTACATTAAAGACAATGGCAACTCGATTTTATATAACATTAAGATCCTCTCCATTCAAAGTTCAAAGTTGTGTTGTTCACTGATGCGAAGAGAAAGAAATCAGGACCATTTTCTCGCTCTTCTCGTTAATACCAAAGGGTTGCGAGAAAATTCTCTCCTCTCTTCTTTCCTGTTTGTTTCTCCCAATATACTCATTGCAAATTTTCAGAGTCTTCGTGTCCATTGCTAATTTTTCGATGTTCGTTATTGGGGCACATCCAGCCAAAATAGGAAAGAAAATTGAAATTAAATCGTCCTTTTGTTCGACGCAGTCCAGTTTGTCAAGCTTTCTTATTTGGTGTGGGTTGCTGTTTCGGACAAGGAGATTCGCACGTGTTGTCACGGTTACCAGGGAAACACGGTTTACACGCCGCCGAATTTAATGACAGTTCCGACTCCTATGAAACAACACCAAAAAGAGAATACAGTGGTGAGCGTTTCCGTGTAATGTTAATAAAGTGGTAACGGGAGAAATGCTTATTAGATCTCACCGTAAAAATACAGGGCAAGTAAGGGCCATTTTCAGACTTAAACTCGAGAAAAGCTGACATTGTATCGTCAGCAGTGCTGCTAGCAAATTTACTGCGGCTAGCACTATCTACTCTCTAATTGGACAAAGTATTTGTCAGGGAATCAGCAGCAGGCGCTTTTTTGGCGGGAAACGAGCGCCAGAGGCTTTTTTGGGCGGGATCCGAGTGGGTTGGCGCTTTGAGGTGGTGGCAAACAGATAATTATCTCACCTTCACAATTATGACATTCTAAGATAGCCTGGCTGCAGGATCTACATTCTACAAGAAAGCTTTGCAATGATTCTTTCTTTTTTTCTTTCTTTCTCACCTCATCTTGTGTTAGTTGAAAATACCCATCGCCTCGCGTATTAGCAGTTTCTTCCAGTGGCGTTTGACAACTCGTACCAGATGATCTGTCAAACCTTAGTAACCTGAACAAACGGGATCTGCGAACAAAAATAAACAATCCTGAATTAAAAGACAAGCTGTTTTGTGTATATAGCATTGACCAAGCACGAGGGCCACTTTGGGAGAGCATCGGCCATCTTGACAGGAGAGATCGAGCACAGCGACAACTTGCCAAGCATGAAAAGACCAAAGACCGATATTCTCCCTTGTCGGCTCCGAGCAAGCTTGGTTATAAAAGATTAATTACATAGCTATGACTCAAGAAATTTAGAGAGAACATCGCTCGCACGGGAACTTTTTGGTTTAGAATAGGTACCTTTTGAGGGGTGACAGAATTCGTGTCTGCACTTCTTTCGTCCCTTTTCCATCCATTCAAAACATCAACATGCTTTCACTTATAGGAATGGCTTCACCGTTCAATGCATAAGCAAGCTATTGCGTGAGCATGAAGTGCCTTTATCGGTTTGTTGCGGAATCATATGTAGTCTACCAAGCACAGACTATAATCTGTCGACGCGCGCAGGGGGCGACCTGTACCGTTTACAAGGTTTGTTATAATTGGCCAAACGAAACAATAAGTAACCAATACAAACAACGCCTCTAGCCACAAGAACAAAAGAAGTGAAGATTAACAACAACAAAAAATTAGGTTTTAAAGAGGTGCAGGTCACCTTGGACGCAGAATGACTGATGCCCAGATTTCACAGAAAATGTCAGTGGATTTAGGCAGGAATTTTCGCAGTTAGTATTGCACGCCGAATTTATCATTCGCACCTGATTGGCTCACAAACTATGGAATTGGGTAGTGAATGGAAGACATGTTAACGGAGCTCCTATGAGTGATATCACATCCATTGCGGCGTTTTTTTTTTCGACCGACCATAAAATTTTCAAAGGGAAATTTTCGCAGGCTTTTGGTTTTTCCTCAAGAAATGAAATCGAATGGCTAAGCCGTGAAACCATCCCTTAAAACAAAAATAGACTACACACGACAACGGAAACAGAAAACTGTCTCTTTTCTTTTTCCATCCTCCTTCCCCCATTACCGACCACTTCCTCCCGCCCCCCCCCCCCGCTTCCTCACCCCTCCCGACTGGATCAAAGTTCTTACTTGAGACAAGAGACGAATCTGTTAAGTGTGAGCGACAAGACAGCGACAAGAAGTTCATAAAGCAGTACATGGTACAGAGATAAATTCACGTAGTAGAGAAAGAAGAAGAATGTCGGCGCGGTAAACCAGACCTGCAAACAAAACAACAACAACACACAAATATCAGAAACAAGCTTCTGTAAAAAAGAATTGGGAGCCAGTCGGGTGCTTCTGATATAATTGGCCATTCAAAAAAGACAAACCGATAATCGGTCTACCAGCAGATGATATCTTATCATTTTTCACTTGTCAGCCGTTTGAGAAGCGGAAACTAATGCTTAAAATAACACGATGGACTCAAGATGGAAAACTTTAGTCTGAGCGCTCAATAGGGACTTTTTGATGCGTTTTGGTCACTTTCTCACCACCAAAGAGGAAGAATGGGCACCAGTAACCTAAGCCCATAGGGCAGCCTTGGCGGACTGCCAGCATCGGTCCAGACCTCGCAAATGACATGGTTTCCACAGACATAACTTTTCAAAATTCCCTGACTTTCCCCTGATACTAGCTTTAACTGAACGCTTAAAAAAGACAGGAATAAAACCCTGGCTTGACTTTCCGTTTTAACTACGAATTCAGGCAGTGTTAATTGAGCCCTTGTCGACCTTTAGCTATTCAATTCAAAATGATTCTTACCAGCCATTCTGTGTAACTATAAAATACATCGGCAAAGTAGTAGTAGTTTTCTCGTTGGAGTCTCAACATAACTATTGTCACAATGAACGACGCGAAGATAAAACTATAAACTCCAACCATAAAACGGTCAGCTAAAGTCAGCTCCTGCAAATGAGAAAACACAAAAACACGCATTTGCCTGGGAAGATGTTTTTATCAATTAGATTACGAACTCGAGATTTCTATCGCGTGATAATTGACTCGGGCTGCGCCCTCGTCAATTATCACGCGATAGAAAACTTTAATCTAAATCCTCTTCAAAGACTCTTAGAAAACGCAAAGAAGCAGCCTCCAACGCACACTGCTACACTGCTCACTATCTTCAACAGAATAGATAGTGTGTAGCGTAGCCAGAGAACGGCATTCGTGATAGAACGCTAGTAGATTTATACTAAAATGTTATCATGTTCAAACTTTTTCGATATATCAGTGATCGACGTAATATGTTCTCCAATTTCTTCGACATTGATTGCAATTGTGAGAGATTTTCAAACATTACGCGTACAATATAATACTACCTATACTTATTGTGGGATTTCTTTTCTGCTGCGAGCAAAATAGACTGATAATCAACAGCGTTTCTTATAATTTCTCTGGTAATAACACCATGCTCTACAAATATGGTAAGCGTGCGCGAAATTTCTGGAGCCGTTTTCATTTTTATTTTGTTTTCTATATTTTGGGGGAGTTTTTAATAAAACAGTCATTCCACCGGCCCTTGTTGGATCAAGTGAGATGTTATAGCCAGCTCGGTGCTACGCGACTTGTTGGCTATCTATCTCCTCAGGCTCCGTCCACAATACGCCGGAGAAATTTGAAAACGGTGTTTTCACTCCGAAAGCACATCAAATGTTTTCCGTCCACACTACGCCGGAGAAATTTGAAAACGTAGCAATCACCGGCCATTCTGGATTTGCGTCCAAGGAAAACTCAGGCAGGGAAATGACTTGATTATCGTAACGTCAGCGTTTTCGAAAAGCTCTGTTTCCAAAAAGTTTTCCGTCCACACTAAAACACACTAGAAGCCCGCGTTTTCAAATTCATCCAGTTTGAAGAGTGTTTTTGAAAACACTCCGTTGTCGTGACGGATTAGTGTGGACGGTAGGCTTAACCGTGGAAATAAAGCTGTGTTTTCAAATTTCTCCGGTGTAGTGTGGATGGGGCCTCATATCCGAATGGCGCACGTGTAATAACTTTTAATTATCAATTGTTGTAGCTCCAATTTTTCAGATATAACACTACGAGAAAACTCACCGGGGTATCAGGAGTTTGTTCACTGACAGTAGCATGAAACATAACGGCGGACACTAACAAGGAACTGCGAAAAAATAAAGAAAACAAAACAACGAATAAACAATTGACAAATGGGTGACCGTTAAACTGAAAAAGAAAAACATTGCTGTGGGAATATCTGCGACTAATTAACTAAGGTACAATGGTGTTTCTGTTTATCTTAATCCTGACACAAGGTTTGCTCGGGACGCCGCAATTGTTTTCGCTGAGCAAAAATGTTTGCGAAATTTCTTCCGCAACAAATGCGTTCCTCGTTTGTCCGCCGAGAAAACGAAATGTTGACCATGCAGACTCGAGCACTTTCAGCATTCAACCAATGCAGACCAAAGAGCCAATCACAGCAAACGCAAATTAAACGGATGAACCAATCAGACTTCGAAGCGAAAACATGCAATCCGTGCCACGGGCGTAAGCCAATTCAGCGTTGGCTTTGATTTTGCTCCGGATTGGTCGAGAAAAGAGCATGATGGCTGTGATTGGATAGAGACTGAGAACGGTGCAAGAGTTTTTCTTTGAACCAATAGAGTGTCAGTAACCCAAAGCAAAACCCTATTAAATTACATTCAACAGTTGAAAACCGCTGTAATTTGGCGCGTTTTACAGCCCTTGTTTCCTGTAAAATATTCGTGTTTCACGCAAAATTGGCAAAACAATTTCCCTGTTTTCCAAAGGTTTGCCATGTTTTTGCTCAGCCACAGAAAAAGCGTAGACTTGCTTCTGAGATAAATAGTTTCAGTACTTCCAATAGAAAAAAATCCCAAACCCAACTGAACTTACCCATCAATCCACAGTCGCATAGAAGCGTCATTTGGTGGTATAGAAAATGAAAAACACACCTGTAGAGGAAAAAAGGAAAAACCGAGAGTGGATATAACTTTCAGCAGCCACACAAGTAACACAATTCGCCATTGATTCGGTGACAGAAATGGGATATCTCAACTTATGAAAAAATCTGTCCGCCCTTATATGTTCCGCACTGTAAAATTCATTCAGTGAAATTGGACTTCCAGGGACACCCTTCGAATAGTTTCGGTAAATTCTCTGTTCGGAAGGCCTTAAATCCCCTCAGATTTTCTTAAGAGAATTGTCACCTCGAACTTTTGTGATATGTTGTTGTTTTCGGATTGATAAAAATGACCGAAAAAAGGTCAGCGATGATTTTTGGAAAGACAATGGACTGTTCACAGTCCCCTATTTTTCCGTGAGATCGTAGATGTCGATCGTTGAGCTCGACGGGCCGCCATCTTGATCTCTTGATGCGAGCGAAACTGGAGAGAGTATAAAATTCCCGTGGGTAGGGGTGGTGACACAGTTGGTAAGGTTTTCGGGAAATGGACAGAAAAGAGAGGGGACTCAGTTCCCTAGAATGACCAAAGACACCAAACAAATAATAAAATTCATAGCGCAGCCTAAAATTAGCCTACAGAGCTTTAAAAAGCACTCTAGACGGCCCAAAACGGCGTTTTTTAAAGCATTTGAGAGAAAACTGTTCTCTTGAAGAACGAAATATGCCAAACGGTCTAACATAGTTTTTTGCAACTCGCATGTGGTTTAGATGAGATGAGAAAGACGACCTTCACCGAATAATGGTAGAATTTTACCGGAATCAGTCGCGACCAACCGAAAGAGTCGGTGCTAAACATTTCTGTTCTGGATTTTACTTCCACAAAATTTCAAGATCTTTGGGCTTGAAGGTAAATAACTATCTGTCTACTTAATGTTGTGTTTTCTGCAGGTTATCCCAAAATAAATATACACAACTTTATGACACACGCGTGCGAGCAGAGAAGGGCCTTAACCAACGTTTTTACTACACTTACCACAAGTACTATAAACAATGGCGGTAAAAATATCTTGAAAAACGCGGCTCGCTTGTGTCTTCTCATGTGAAAGAGAAATTCGTAACGAGAAACGCCTTGATCCAAAAATGGATTATATCTGTAAAACAATAAAAAAAAACACAAACGTAAAGTCAACGTTAAGCATAGTTTTCAGATTCTTATGGGAATTCAACGAGGTTTTCGACATTTTGGGGGCGTTTGAAGCCTTTGTTACAGTTTACAACGTTTTGATTTACAACAAAGGTACATCTTAAAATATCTTAAGTGTTAAAGTTTTCGTCTGTCAGTCTTGCGATGTTTTTACTTTAACGATACATTTTGAGTGACGGATTCACGAGTCGTGTATACAAGACAAAACAAAACCAAGGTAACGAAACGTTACAAATTCGCCACAAATCTTAGATCATAGAATTTTTGTGTATGATAACTTTTGTAGGTTTCTTGTGGGGAGGGGCTGAAAGAGAGGTACCTTTCATACACCATCTGTGACCAAGAGTTAGTGTCAAACAACCAGCCAGTGTAGTTAAGAGTAGGAGATACACCACCACGATATTTGAAATCGCTGTCATCGGAGCCCTAATAAGGAATTAAAAAGACATTAACAGGGCATATACGTTCGGCGCAGGAATTCACAGAGTGTTTGCTGAACCATGTGTCTATAGGATTGAGCATGTGGTGACCTGCAATCAAGGGTTCTTTCGTTCATCAAAAAAAAAAAAAAAGAACGCCTGATCACAGGTTAGCTTGAGCAGTGAAAACTAGCATTCTCGTGCAACATTGCGCACAAAAAAATTATTTCAATTCCTCTTTCCTAAAACAAGATGTACTTTTGAAAAAATTATTTCCCATGCAGCTATTAAAACGAGACAGAATTAGAGAAGAAAACAAAAACATTGTGCTAGACATTTTGTAAAAAGACAAGAAGACTAGCGCTTATAGGCCCGTCCACTTATAAGCCCCGCTGGTTATTGACCTATCTACGTGTAAACCAGAAATTACATCCTGTTACAAGCCCCCGCGGATATAAGCCCTCCTCTAACTTTCCTTGTTTTGAATTCGTTGTATTATGATGTTTTAAAGCTTAATTAGCAGTAAATGAAAAACCTATTTTGATCAACATGTTCTGCTATAGCTCGTTTCCAATCGGGTTTTTTATTCCATTATCAGCCTCCCTTGGATGTAAGCCCCTCTGTTCATACTTGCTGATCTAAAAGCCCTTATGTAGTTGTATAGGCCCAGGGCTTATAAGCGGCAGTTTACAATATACGACAATGGAGAAAATAAATCATAAATTTAAGATTTTTTACCTGCATTACTTTCCACCTGAGCTCCTTTGCAGTCATTTCCATGTCCTGGATGACAATTTTCAATGTTTGGTTGTCATAGCTAATGCAAAAATCAAATATACTATTATTTTCAGGTTTTTTTAAAGCTACTATCTCTTGTCCTGATCTTAATTTAATTTATATAAATAAATAAAAAAATAAGGGATAAATAAAGCTGTTATTGTCTTCTGATAAGCAAGATATTTAGTGCACTCACGGATAGTCTTGAAGATCTGCAGCAAAGTTAAAAGCTGATTTCACCCTAAAATACTTTCCTTCATGACTAGACACCTGAAAGAAATTCAATCATCATTGTCACTATTTCATATTATTTAACTGTGATTTTACTTTGACCTAACCTGTTCCAGGCTTTCGGTCATTGGGATAATTGAAAAAGTGCACGGCAGCAAGCGGGGTCTGGGACAGGAAAAGAAAGGGTGGAAGAGCCTGTAAACATTGTTTTATAAACCTTATTCCGCACACTCCTGCCTTCTCCTTTTCTCTGCCAGATCACGCTTGTCACCCACTCGCTTTTTTGACCTTCCCCACAGAACAATCAAGAGCCTTGAACAGGCTAACACTGATTATTAGTTCAAATTAGCGTGCATTGAGACAATTCCTTGCTCACAAGTGCAGATACATTTCTGGCTGTTGCTTTCAGCAGAGACAAGGAGCAGGCATGGCGCAGTGGTGAGAGTGCTTGCTTCCAACCAATGTGTCCCGCATTCAATTCCCTGACCCAGCATCATATGTGGGTTGAGTTCATTGTTGGTTTTCTTCTCAGCTCTGAGAGGTTTTTCTCTAGATACTCCAGTTTCTCCTCTCCTCAAAAACCAACATATCCAAGTTCCAATTCGATCCGGGAATGCACTGGCATTTCTGAACGAGTTCTTGTGAACTCCTTGGTGCTCCATGGGTAAACAAATTACATACATACATAGCAACAACCAGAAATACATCTGCATTTTCAGGGTAGACAATAAAATTCCTAGTTCTAGCTTAAATTCTGATAAGGTGACTTTACACCAACTAAATTTGAATGTGGGCAACTTTTGAGACACAAGTCTGCTTTTCAGCTGCATCTGGGCAGCGCCTTCTCTTAGCTAAACAAATCTCCTCTTTTTTGCATTAATTTCAGTGTCTAAGATAGAGTGCCACACGTCTTGCAAAGCAGTTTGTTTTCTGTGCAGGTTTGACTGTTAGTTTCACCATGAACTACCATAAACCATTCAACGGTTACCTTTTTTTATTGTTTTTGTAAAATGGTTAATGCAAAAAAGAAGTCTTTGTGACTCCTTATTCCAGATCATTTATTCTGTTTCCACTTGTTGTGGTTAATGTTTAGCACACAGTGTGTGGTTCCAGAAAATATCCATACCCACCCCAACGGTTTTGGAAATACCAAAGGGGAGGGGGTCTTAAAAACCAAATTTTTGCAAAGGATTAAGTATTAATAAAAACTGGAATTTCCAGAGGGATTTTTCTGGAAGGGAGATAGGGGGTATGGATATTTCCCAAAACAACTTATTCTGCATAATCCAAAATCAAAGAGTATACCCACTTGAAGAGCTATATGGAGTTACATTGCTCCAGAGTAAGGTCAATCAAATGTAGACTCTAAGAATTTACTTTCCATTACCATACAATAGCAGGGAGTCTGAAGCAGAGATGCAGTTGTCACATGTACATATTGCAAACCTTTTTGTTAATTCTACATGTTACACTTTTCTTATCTTAAGTTCGTTAAGGAAATGTACCTTATATACCCAAATTAGCAAAGAGTTTAAATTTCTAGGCTTAGGATAAGCAAAGAAGAAAAATATAAGCTTCCATCTACTAACCTCGGCTTGGCCTGCAGCATTAACAAGCTCAAAGCAAGCTCCTCGAAGGCCATCTTTACATTTCTGTTTTGTGTACATTGTTTGACCTTCAGGAACTGTGTACACAAAAGAGAAGTCTTCTAATAATTTATACTTAGCTTGATTGTGTCAAATCACCCCAGCTGTTAAATTATTATTTCCCTGTTCAGTAGAGCCAGCCATGCAGTGGAGAATCCAGAGAGGGGTCCAGGAGAGATGGACCTCCCTTATGAGTAAGACATTAGGACCCATTTTCCAAAAAGCATTGTTTCTAACTAGGGCCCTTCTTCTTTTGAGTACATCTGTCACTGATGGCTGTAATAACTCTTAGTTAAGCTATCAATATTAGGAAGATATTTTTATTAATGATTAGAGAATAGCCCAAAGAAAACATGCATGCTGATCAGGTTTAAAATTGTGTTTCTCTGTCTTGATAGGAACACAGTCAGAACAACCATGTCAAGCTGTTGATGTTGAATTTTGGAAGAACTCAAATTAAACGCTGTGGAAATTACGCTTTCCTGTTGGCTCCTGTTCCCACAGCATTTCTCCTTCTCTTCAGACTTCCATTATGAGCTCAAGATTTCTATCATGTGATAGTTGACGAGGGCGCAGCCCAAGTCAACTATTACGCATAGAAATCAAGAGCGAATAATCAAATTCTTTCAGTATAAATCTACTAGCTGTTTAAAACTTTATCTAAATCCTCTTTACAGACACTTCAAAAACACCTAGAAGTGTCTGTCATTTTGTTAACAAGCGCACACTGCTACGCTACTCACCATCTATCACAGAATAGATAGTGAGTAGCATAGCCAATCAGAGAATGGTATTCATGATAGAATGCTAGTAGATTTATACTAAAACTTGATAGAAACATGTTTTCATGTTTTCTATTTCTTAAATAATTTTCATACCTTTGAAGTTTAAATAAAAGTCAGCATGGAAGGTACCAGCTTTCAGATCCACAGAGTGGAGATTGATAAGATAAAGAGCAATCTCTACATACACTGTCTTCTGCTCGCTGACAACCTCAGGGCATTTCTCATAATAATACCTGGCAAGAAAATGAATAATAATAGCAAGATGGTGCATTTTTTATTCACTAATGCCTGCAACTCTGGGAACTGAATTTATTTAGGATATACAAGCCATGCCATACTGTGACGAATATTGCAACAATAACAAAGGACCTTACTGTCGAAATACATGAAGAGTCATGTGAATTGGGGTTTTGTGAAAAAAAAAGAAAGCGAAAGATTTCACCAGAATTGATTTTTGGGTACGTTTCAGTCAGGCATGAAATGTTCAGTGTTAAAATATTAAGCTTAAATCTCACAGAAAGAAAATCACAACTCTACCGGTAAAATAAATAAAGACTCGAAAACGGCGTGAGATGAACTCACGCCATCACTAACAAACCGAGAGGGGCAAAGCGGTAAGGTCACGAAAACTGTTCTAAATGACACATGAACATAAAGATGAAGTTTAGAAAAAAACGAAAACCACGCAACGTGATTTCCAGTCAAGCGTGATAGTATAAACTTTAATTTCCGCGTTGAAGTTTGAAGTGTAAAGGACATTAACCTAGCCCAGTTTATATTCCTCACCATTCTGCCCTGCAATCATAGCCCTTCTTCGAACCTGCAAGATTGCCAGGAATACAAGAAGCACAGTTCGTACAGTTCTCTAGCGAATGGATCGCTCCTGGTTTGTGGCAATGATCACCGCATTTGTCGCAAAATCCACAATTTCCATCACTCAAACACCAAGTGCAATTTCGTCCTCGAGATAAACAATCTTCGTCGTCGACTTCAGCAACGGAAGAGCAGAGCTTTGACGAAATTAAAATCCCTACAATAATACACAAACTATTTAAAATCCCATTTGAAGGCATTATGACTAAACTTTTACGGAAATTTCCCTTAAATTTATCTTCAAGCAGGTGAAATGCGAAAAACAGGAATTCCTCGTTTCGATAACGCGCAGCCACGCATGTCCCGCAATTGTAAATGACGTTATTTATAAGACGTGATTGGTCGGAACGTTCCCGCCAAAAATAGTGGCTTTCCTGGAGAAGGAATTTCCCTTATAAAACAAAAAGTTTATTTTAATTTTGTGTGAATGAAACGTTCAGACTTTGAAACTACGGCTACAGTTAAAATAATACGACTTAACATTTGACTTTCATTGTATGCATTATTTATTAGCTGAATTGAAAACAAACCACAGGAATAGTTCGCCACCGGTGACCCACTGTGTTTGCGAGCATTTCACTCGAAATTAATCCCTTATAATTCAGCTTGTCTAGCTGGCCTAAGAGTGCGTAAAAATAAAATAATAAAGAAAATAAATCAAATAAAAGGCTGAATGAGCATTCTAAGAATTTGAAATAGAAGACAATGTAGTTTAAAAAATCCTTTTACGCAACCTTGTCTATTTAAATTAATCATTTTTAAATGGAAAAAAAATTGGAGTTTGGCTTACATTCATAGGCAATTCTGGGCTGGATAAATTAAAAAAAAAAAAAAGAAAAGAAAAAACAATATCTAGGTAGGAAGCCACACCAGCCTTCGTTGTTTTTCATGCGGGTGCTCTATCCTGGTCGAATTGGAATTTGGAGACGATGGTTTTTGTGGAAGGAGGAAAGCCGGAGAACTCGCAGAAAAACCCTCGGAGCAAGGCGAGAACCAACAACAAACTACGAAATTACACTTATTGACCTCAGCGATCTAGCCTGCGAACGCAATGATCAGAATCAATGTCAAAGAGTGGTCAGCGGTTTCCCCTCTAACATTGCCAGGACAAAACAATCACCATATATCAAGGATTTACTTCTTTGTCTTCCCGAAACAAGATGGCGGAACTAAGCGCTTATCGGGATCAGCATTTTAAGGTAATAATCTTGTTTCCTTTACCTTTTCATTAAACAAGTGGACTCTCCTAGTGGATGAAGGGTTTCCTTTTCGTCCTTTCTTTTTCCAGGGCACACGTAATGAGCTCGAAAGGATGCTAGAAACAAGTTGCACATTATATGTTGGAAATCTATCATTTTACACTACTGAAGAACAAATATACGAGCTGTTTTCGCGTGCAGGAGACTTAAAAAGGATTGTTATGGGACTGGATAAGGTTAAGAAGACTCCCTGTGGATTCTGCTTTGTTGAGTATCCTTTTCTGTTGAAATAAGGTTTGTTTATGGCCTATGAAAGTTTGTGGGTTTTTTTACACTTTATCATGATTTTATCCGTCCACCCCCCCCCCCCCGCCATTGTTAAGGAAATCTGAGGGGAACGGGAGGCCTTTAAACGCCGCTTCTGAGGTGGTAACTGTGTCGGTGCCTTTGATCTTTTTTCAATTCAGAAAGGGGGAACTGTGTCGGCACTTTGATCTTCCTTTCTTTGCGGGGGAAATTTACTTTTCTGAGGAAAGAAATTCAAAGGTCATCACTAGGGGGGAGGGGGTGCAGATATTAAAAGGAATGGCCCATTGCTTAACAATAAAGAAGCCTCGACTGTGCTCTGTTCTGTTGTAAAGCACACAGGAAGCGGTAGAGCACGAAAGAAGTGTAGGGGAAAATACAAGATGTAGTCAAGTGCTTTTCCCTACTTCTTGAGTGCTCTACCGCTTCCTAAGTGCTTTACAACAGAACAGAGCACAGTTGAGGCTTCTTTATTTGCTTTATGATAAAGAATTCAATAATTTCCCCACGCATTTGGCTTAATTTTCAAACCAAACTTTATTTTCCAAACGAACGAAAGTGGCGTCAGCCTTGCACTGTTCTCTAATAAAGCACGCTAAAGTAGGCCAATTACAATCCTTGTTAGAATTGTTCAAATAATTTGATTGGCTAACGAAGCGACAACTGTCAATCACAAACTGGACTTCTGCTAAGCTTTCAGTTTCAAGTAGTTTGAGCGGCTTTCAAGAGAAGAACGATGCCTTCAAAGTTCGCTTTTAAGTTAATTTTTAGATATAGATCTAAAGGCAGGTGAAGGTTTATAGTCCAGAGGAATCTGGCCGTATTGTGGCCCATGAAAACATGCACTTTTCCAGTGGAAATTATGAAACGCGGAGCTCAAAGCTTGCGGATGAAAATGCGAAATGTCAAGTTGAATTTGAAAGGAGCTACAGTTATTTACAGCTTGTAGCCGCATGCAGCAAGATTGCCCGAACTGGGGTAAAAGTTAGAAAGACTAAATGGCTCCCACTGGTTCTACTCTGAGCACAGAAGAGAATACCAGAGCAAGCTTTGCACTGACCACTCGTCGGTTCACTTCGCTGAGATGACTGGAGAACGAGTATTACTACACTGCATGTGAGTGTTGTTTGAGCAATTGAGCATTTTCACAAAAATAAAGCTTCTCGTCATAAACAGAGACAGTTCAATTGTTGTTTTCTGTCGCTGTTTTACTTCTTAAGTATAATTTCCGCCTTCGTAACAAATATAGTGTCTTTTATCGAAGCACTGTTTAGGCTGAGAATTTGTTTATTTCACTATGTTTTGTCAGCGGGAACCTAGCAAAACCTGTTATTTTAGTACAGTTTTGACACTACTGTAGCTAGCAATGGTTTTTGTGAGCATATTTACTACAGACAAATAGCTCGTTTCCATTGCGTTTGTCTGAATCACAGGGGATGCTTAATTTGGCAAATTTGTCAAAATTCCGAAGCAAAAATTTGAAAGCCAACTTACTGTAATCAACCCGTGCTCTGTTTTCTGATAAAGCACACTCTTTCAGCCAATCAGAGTGCACATTATATGGAAACTTTATTATAATTTTGGTTAAACGTGGCTTTTCAATAAGCTTATCAAACGCTAATAGCTGCATTTTTGTTGCTATCAGTCAACATATCAGCTGGCATATCGGCCAAGAGTCGGCCGAGAGTCGGCCGAGTATCGGTCAGCATGTTATTCAAGTTGATCTATAGACTGTCGGTCGACATCATCAGTTGACACTTGGTCGGTATGTCAGTCAACACTCAGCTGACACCTTGACTGATATGTTGTGATCAACAGTTGGTGCTGTATCAGTCAATTGTTGGTAGTATCAGTGTATCGTTAACTGTTGTTTTGCTGAAATAGCAGTCATCTCCTTACCCACAGGGGACGCAAAAGAAGAGTCTCTATCGCCTATGCTCATATATAAAATTTTATAGAGCAAGGATGCAGCTCAAACTTCCGTCAAGAGTCTTTGACATAGATGTTGCTGGCATGAAATGTTAAAAACGGATGACGGCCACCAAAAGACCCTCTCAAAGGTGTAAGGATTATTTAATATTTGTGATATCCAATATTTGAGTTAAGGGGGGGGGACTTGCATATGAAAGGAGTGGAGATGCTCTTCGTCTGGCTTAGGGGTGTCAAGTTTGGATTTTGGTTTCACTTAGGGTGCTCTTAGCAAAATGTCATCATATTGTAACGCGCGCGGGCGACAACAACTTCCAGTCAAGGAGTCCAACAGCCAACGGTTTAATTACTCGTCTCTCAACGTTTAGCTTACTTGTACATGGCAAGTCTACTAACACACACAGGCCACTCCATAACATGAGTCCCTTATATATGCTGTATTACGAGTACATTGCGCATCCCGTACTCACCATATAACCGTCTCTTAGTCTTGGAACTCTTGTGAGTATACGTTCAAATACAACCGTTATACCTCTTAGCACGCGCATCATAGCTCGTGCAATCACTATATCAGTTTCATTACAGTATGTAACCCATATGTAACCATGACTGTCTTGTTTAAGGTTTCACGCAAAGAAGTATAAAAATATACATTTAATATGTTTTAAATATGGTCTTTTTTCTGGGCCACACCATGATTGGTGTCCTGTAGGGGTTTAATTCAAAATTTCAGACAAGCATCCCCACCCTTTCATGTGCAAAGTGCCCCCCCCCTCCCCAGGATTTGAGTAGAGAAGATAGAACTCAGTAACAAGAGCTGACCAAATGAGCATAGTGTTGGCCAAGTGTCAGCTGAGTGTTGGTAAAGTATTGGCCGAGTGTCGCCCGACTTGCGAGTTGGTCGATATGTCGACTGAGTTTCTGTCGACATACCTGCTGATACTTGGCCGATATGTCTTCCGATGCTCAGTCAATATGTTTTCCGATGCTTGGTCGACATATCGGCCAATTATATTGACTGATACTTGGCTGACAGATGCCATAAGTACACACGATCCAGAATTTCTACAGCTTCTTGTTTACTTTAGAAGTAGAAAGTATTTACATGTATTTCAAAGCACTTGTACAAGTAAAAACACAAAATCTTAGCTTTGCTGTAGATATTATGCACGTGAAGATGCGCAAAATGCCATGTGGTACATTAATGGCACAAGACTTGATGACCGCATTATACGTACAGATTGGGATGCTGGTTTTGTAGAGGGACGTCAGTTTGGACGAGGAAAGAGTGGAGGGCAGGTAAGAACTTCTAGGTCCTTTCTCACAAACCACTTGGGGCTATGCCAGGCTGACTGCTGCATCCTTAAGTTCCACAATGGCCTAGCAGCCATAGTTTCTCTTTCTGCCTAGGTACAATGTATATTAAGTGGATCCATCCAGGCAAACTTTTGGGGTAATACACCATCTTATTATTTGCATGCCGTCTGACAAGTTGCGGGAAAAAATAAAAAATTATGCAGAACTCTGTGAGGGGAAATGTGGAATATGCGTCAATTTTGCGGAAAAGACACTGGATTATGCGGAAATTTCAACTGTTGACAAAATTGATAATAAAACCTTTTCAATGTACTGAACAACAGTCAAACAAAAAGCACTTCAAACTCATACCACAGTACACTGTATAAGCCCTTTAATAGACTACCTGTTGTATCCCACAAGAAAAATTATGGCAAAAGCCATGTAGTAAATCCTTTCATCAACCAAGCCTGTTCAGTCAAGATGCTGGATATTGGCCTTGTTCTTTTTTTTTTTTTTGGAAGTTTTTGGACTCTGACTCCTTCTTGGCCATTAACATGCAAAAAAAGAACTTTTCCAATATCTAGTCATCTTGGTCAATTACCCATATGTAATGCTTGTTGGGAATACATGTACATGATAGTCTAGTATCAAATCTAAAGGAATAGTGGCCCCATCAGGCCAGCACTTATCTCCCACCTCAGAAGGACGAGGCAACAAGGAGTATTTCTACTCCCCCCAGGATGGGATGCTAGTCCATTGCCCAGTTATCCCCCGGTTAAATCCACAGTTACCCATGTACACGTCTGGATGAAGAGAGGCACTGTGGGAGTAATGACAGCTCAAAAATGCTCTGATGCACAGGACATGGGCCCACTAACAAATGGAGTTACTGTGTATCCTGAAATCTTGTTACATTTTAGGTGCGAGATGAGTATCGGAGTGATTACGACCCTGGCAGAGGAGGCTTTGGTAAGAAGGCCCAGCAATCCTCAGGAATTATAACTAGTCCCCCAGTCGCTTACTCAAAACGATGACTTGAAACACTGTTGTTTCAATGTAATCTGACGGTTAACGCAAGATCTGGATACCTGTGTTGTTCAAGCATGTGTAGGCAGGAATGGATTCTTGATGTTGCTCATGCTGTCTGCTTAAGATGTAATGATGTGGCCACTACAAGAATGACTATCAACATAAGAACTATCAGTATAAGATTCTAAGGGGAGATTATGTTGCATGCTTTGGTCAGACACAAGTTTTAACTGAACAGGTGTAGAATAGTGAAATTTAATACTTGCGAAGATCCCTTAAAGGGAACCCAGGCTTGTCGTGTTTACATCGATAATCGCTCACTAGCTTGGCAGACAGTGTCTCAGCTAAAGCTGGTTTTCATTTTGGGAAAATCACCCATGATGTTGGGTTAGGCTTTACATATTTGTTTCTTGATTGTCACAGACAATCCTGACTCCTAAAAATTTCCAAAATCATCTGGTATGTCGGGAATAGGCCAGGAGAGCTTACCATTACCAGCCAGAACCAGATGAAAATTAAATAGTATTTTCCAAAGTCGAAATATTATTTTCCAAAATCAACAAATGAACCAAAAGAGATGGGGGGCGCTTGGGTTGCTGTCTCAAAATGAGAGATGTTTGTATGGATTTTGAACCATGTTTCAAGGTCCATAGCTTGGCCTCTGTTCACATTAAAAGTATCGATCTTGGTCAAGTGACCAATCAGAATGTGATCTTTCATGTGGTGGTAGTGTCAAGTTTATCGATTTGTTAAAATCTGATACTCACCCCAGTTCCCTGCACAACTCCAAAATGGCCAATTGGGTACATCTGGGACAGTTGGGAAAAAGTCACAATCCCAACTCTCTGGTATTTTTTGTGACATGGAAACTAGGTTCTGGTGATAGTGGCCTCCGAGCCTGTCCATTAAATCACCATCCCTGTCTCAGACATAAATTATTGCTGGTTGTGTAGTTGATGTGCTATATTTCCACTTAAACTTGAAGGTTGTTTTTTAACATAATCATCATACCAAGCAAACCCACTCTATCAAACTCAGTGCAAGTAAGTGTGTGTCATAACCAAGTGATGCATGCTTATGGGGTGACCCAAGTCAACTTTGCTTCACCAGAGAGATTTTTTTTTTTTTTGCATGACTGGATTAGTCATATTTTTACTTCTCAAACAATCAATTCATGCTTTGGGTAGCCTGTAGCACAGGTGTATTATTGGTGCGCGAGTGCGCAGTTTTCGTATTAGGCCACCATCTTGGATTTGGTATCTGTGGTTGCCCCAACCCTCTACCAGTCAAGCGTCCAATTTACAATCCAACATGGTGGCATTAAAAACCTGGTCTATCGAGCGTTCCATTCCAAAATAATACCTGCAGTGCAGGCTATGCTTTGGGCTGTGCATCATCAAGTTATGATGCATGTGGGAAGTTTAGAGATCACTCAAGAAGAAAAGAGTTGCTCTCAGCGGCACCTCAAACAACTGTTAGATTTCTTTCATGTTCTCCAAACTTCTCGCGTGTGTTATTACTCCATAAAGCATGCTGAAGCATCAGTGCATTGTTTAGTACGGCGTAATATTTTAATCAGGAATTGTTAAAGTCTCACAGCTGTGGTAACCACTTTAAAATAACCATTTTATGTATTAAGTTTTTTTCTACCATTTCTTTTCAATAAAATTTTGGCATTGCTAATGTTGGACTTTGGAGTAAACTTACTGTTAGTATAAGATTAAAAAATAGTTCTCTTAGTTAATGACTAGATAAATAATAGCCTCCATGTGGCATAAAAATATGCTTGGATATTTTGTTCGCAGACATTATTTGCACCAAGAACAAAGCTTGAGGAAAACTGTGAGGAACAAATGATGTCCTAGTACAAATACCTGAAAAGTCAAATGGAGGCTATTGTATTTATAATCCTTGAAATATTTTTTGCAACACAGAGGATCTTTTGAAACTTGGGGAATATCACTCAGATATTCCCCGGGTGTAGCTGGAGCATATTCAGTCACAAGACACACTTAGGCCAAGCATGAGCAAGTGCAAATGAAATGTTTGATGGATTATAAAATTAAATATTATAGTACAGTAACTTCATGCTCACAGTTATTGCTGTGGTAATTTATTTTTCATGATTTATTTACAAAGTCATCACAAATTTCATTTTTAACAATATTTTCTGCAGGCAGCTTAGTGTCTCCAACATCAAAGAAGTTCCTCTTCACAATGTGCCGCAAACACTGAAGAATCACATTTCTTTCATGACGGATTTCTGGGGCCAAAAGCTGTGTTGAAAAAAGTGAAAATCAGTTGATTAAACTAAATCTTTGCCAGTTTCTTCACCCCATTGATTGTTGCACAGTGGAACATCCACTAACAGCCACCTCCCTATGATGACCACTTTTTTTCATCCTGGCAGACAGCCCATACATTCGCTCTTATTTTAACCAACACCTCTCCACAATGGTAACAGTTACTAATGCATGTCCCAAACTACCAATTGAAAATAACCTCTCCACAACAGCCAGTTGAGAATTTGCAGTTACATCAAGAGAATAGTCCCCTAGTTGATCATCATTTTATTCTCATTACCTGTTTGCTTCACAAGCTAGGTACTAATGTTGCAATAAGGAAGTGGATAGAGGCCATTTTTGCAAATTATTTTATGGGTTTACACTCCACAGGTATAACATTTTTGTAGAAAGGAAATTATCAGAAACTATGTTTTTAGTGCATGGTTTTTAAACAGCTTGATCACAAGAATTACAGTTGAAACTCTCTACAATGGCCATCCTGTGGTTGAATTACATAATTTGTAATCAGCCTCAAGGAGGCTGAGTTGAGTTAAGTGTATGATTGGCACATGTTAAGGACAAAACATCTTGGTCATCATAGAGAGGTGGCCACTATGCGTGGGAGACCATTTGTGGAAGTTTGACTATCTGTTTGGTTCACGCTTGAAAAATGCTAATTTAGAAGGGAAATGAACTCAAAATGTAACTTTAAACACAGAAAGCCCTGATCTAACTTAGCAAATCACTGTATCAGAACGAATATTCAGTGACTTTGCATGCATTATATGCATCATCCAACATATTTTGGGTTTTCAAAGGTGAGAACAATTCGGTGATTGATCTTCATTTAGTCTTCTTCACATTTGAATTATCCAGTGATGTTTCAAAGTGTTGCTTTGAAACTTTGGAAAAACAAGGAAACTTGGATGGAAGCTCAGCTAATGAGATTGCAACATTTGCATAAGTATGTAAAGGCTGGTTTTCAGTAGCGACAGAGTTGTAGTAAGAGAGATTACAACCTTGTGAAAATCAAAAATTTGAGTTAGTAAGTGGAGTCGTAAGCTGGATGGAATGTCCAAATCAGAGTCAGAAGAATCAGAACATTTCCATTTCTTCCATTTCTGTTTACCACTCCATTGTTTATGATCCAGTGAAAACAAGATTGTCGGAGTCGGAAGCAGAAGCGGAAGAACCAACCAATCACAAGGCCCGGAATCAAGATGGAGATTGGTTTATTCTGCTTCTGCTTCTGCTTCTGACTCCAACAATCTAGTTTTCACTAGATCAAAAACAACAGAGTCATAAGCACAATGGGTATTCTGCCTCCGACTCAATCGGTTTGATTTTGACAAGATCACATCACTCTATGCTTCTGATTACGACTCTGACTACGACACTGTTGCTAGGGAAAACCAGCCTTTAGAATTCTTCTAAGAAAGTATAAATACATTAGCTATAGGTTTAAATTACCTTTTCTAAGAGAGTTGATTTCCTTATTCCCATGGATTTAGAGTTTGCCTGAAAGACATAACTGCAGCTATTTTTATGTGCAAACTTTGTAACTAAATACACTTAAGGCAGCTGTTTGCAGTGTATTCACTTGCATATCTTTGCCAGCTATGGGTATTTTACGAACTCACACCAAGATCAACGCCCAGTTGGCTTGATAGTTCGGTTGAGCACTCCACCAAACATGCACCATTTTGCATTTGAATCTCATTTATGTCTGTTTTGGCAGTGTTGCCTATTAAGTTGTGCATATAACTGTGATTTTTCTGTTACAAATTTTTCTCCAGCAGTTAAAAATATGCATTTCATGTAATTTCACTTGCATTAAACCTATTTGACAAACCTGTCTTAAAAAAGTCCTTTTTAAAGTCCTTTAAAAAATAAACATTAAGGATTCACATCTAACACAAAACCATTATTTAAATCACTTAAAATGGAGTAAGTCTGAAGTATTTTTTGAGTGCCTTTAAGGAACTGTGGTGGTTCTGCCCGAAAGCCAGTTCGCCCAAACTGTGAGTCAGTGTGCCTGGACTGTTAGCTCAAGGTCAACGGATTAAAGAATGAGAAACAAACATGTTTTGTGTAGTTTTGTTTCATAACACCCACAATGTTGTCTTTTTCATTCATTTTGTTGAAAAAAGATTTAACACATCCTTCTTTGAACTTTCAGTCTGGGCAAACAGACTAAAAGTTCGGGCGAACTGGCTGTCAGGTAAAACAACTGATTTCCCCTTTAACTTGGACTATCACCAAGATCATATTTAAGTTAACATTGACAACGCAAAGACTTGATAACAAAATGAAATTTCATTCACCTTTGTGATACATTTCTTTGATCTCCTGCGTGTTCTCTTTGTTCTGCCGTGTGCACCTTGTTTCACGTCATGTCGTGAATGAGGTGTACTGCTGTCAGCTTTTCCAACTTCAGGCTCATTTGTCGAATTTTTGTCGAGTTTCTCCTTCAGGGAACAATCTTTGTGTTTGTTGTTGTTAATTTCTGTTGGTTGAACATTTATTTTAACTTAAAAAACTTCATATTGCCATTTTCCATAGCTAATCTTGCCCAAGATAGGAAAACAATAAGTAGACTGAGATGAGATCAGAAGCAAGAAATGGTGGGAGGACAGACTTCAAAACTTGTTGGAATCACAGCTCAAGGAAAGACTTTGAGTTAATTGACACACCTTTCATTTCATTCTTGGAAAATCGCTTTCCGTTTAGAGATGAATTATCCATCTTAGATAAATTATTCATCTTGAAGGCATGCTGACAGATGTATCAGCCACAGAGAAGTTTTGCTCTATAATTTGTCTTCCCACTGAAAGACAAATTATCCATTTCAGACAAAGAATAATATTCATCTATATATGATGGATAATTCACCTCTGGTATAAATTTGGCCAATGGCATGGACAAAAGAAGGCAAGAGAGAGACCTGCCATTGGATTGGAAAAAATAAATTAGAATTTTAACCCTTAAGTAGATCATATTTGAATATACCTGCTGGTGCTTGGTCATCCTCAGATTCGCTAGCATATGCTGAACAGAGTGAACCTAATCCAGAGAATCCAGACATTGCAGTGGAAGGAACTGCTTCTGATGTTAGGCTGGGTAATATCTTTGGGGCAGGTAACCTCTCTTTAATTTCACTCCCTGGAATCACAAAAATAGATAGTTTATAAACCTTACAAACAAGAAAAAATGATCATGTGGTACATTTAAAAACAATAATTCATTCAGGAACAAAGCAACAAAAAAACTAGTTCTATAATGAACATAAAAGCAGCACTTGGTCATGGTCCAATCCATTACAAATGCTCTAATTTTTTAACTGCCCATAAGTAGACTCCACTTCTGAGGCTGGTTTCTCTACAATTGCTATGATCACTGTAATTACTGCAAAAGAAGTTGAGCAATCCTTACAGCCAAATCTCAGTAATGGACATTTTTATCGATGTCATGTATTTCCCAGGGCTAGAAAAAAGTGCTGCCCCATCATCAAGGACAAGTAGATTTTCCTCCTGAGCAAGTACATGTAACTTTTCATTCTTACTTGCCCAGTGGACAAGGGATCAGGAGTGTCGTCTGCCAACTAAATCATTAAAAGAGAAAGCTAGGAGTTGTCCAGGGCAGGCAAAATGTGAGAGCTTCTTGTCCCAAGGGCAAGCTGAAATTCAAGTTTTTTTCGATCCCTGTTTTCCGATCTTCTCGCTCAAACAAAAAATAAACCTCACCTCTTAATTTATCATGCCTAATTTAGTAAATGTGCTTACTTTCATTAGAATCTGTTGCCAACTCATAAAAACATGGGACCCCAACTTGCTAATTTTTACAAAGAAGTGTATGCCAAGGGGGCAATGATTTCTTTGTAAGTTTGGGGTCCCATATTTTTCTGAGTTTGCAATGTATGGATTGTTATGAAACTTTACTAAATTCAGCATCATGGTAAATTGAACTGTGGACCAAGGTGTTTTTTTGTTTATTTGAAAAATTATTACAAGAAATTGTTGATATTGTGTGACATTGGTAAAAAGGTCTATTATTACAGTGATCATTTCTATCCCTGGAGAGAGGTTTCCATATTATCACTGATGATGATTGCTGAATTTTTTGCAGCAATCATGGTGATCATTAAAGAACCACTCTTTAGAGGACACATTTTCTAGTCCAAAGTACTTCCACTAAATATAAGAGAAGGTCAACTGTGATAAGACTCTCAGTTAATTGGCAGACGTTTTCAGAAAGAAACACCTTCATGTTCTATCAGATACAGGACATACCTGCATCATCCTCTTCTTTATAAGAACCATCAAGTACCAATGAAAGAGGATCTGCCCCATTTTCCAGTGTTGTAGGATCTTCTGATTTGCTTTCATTGTCTCCATCATGGCTCTGTTCTTTAGTAAGATTTTTTGCTGTGTCCGTGGTATTTGAACTCTCAGTATCATTCCTTGTTTGAACTCTATCGTTGAAGTGTTTGTTGCCACCTCTTTGAAAAGTTCTGCCACCTCGCTGGCCTCTGCGGTATCTTTGAAAACAAGTACAAAATTTCCCTAAGTAACGGTGTAAATAGATGAAATGCTGAAGTGAACATTGTCAGCAAAAGCAAAAAGCATCAGACTTGCAGGTCTAATTAAGTTCTTGATTGATAAAAGCAAGTCGACAATGCCCAGACCTACTGCTCTAAAACTAGTTAACAATGAAAGTAAAATGATGCAAACCAGATTCTTGATAGTACATGCCAGGATGTGATAGTTTAGTGCCTTATTAGTACAAGTACCAAAGACCTCTATCAAGCATCAGTTTTAGTATAGCATTGTATGTTACTGCTGGGCTTTGTGTGACCCAGCTGAGTACCCTGCACAGGTCATTTATTATTTTAGTCTTGAGTGCGTGCATGGGTGGCCCCTTTATTCAAATGTAGACCATAAGGGCCACCCCAAACCTGAGTTCACTACTTAAGTTCTACTTAACTTCTACTTAACTTTTATCAAGGCCCATCTGTGTAATGTTCTTACGGAAGTAGAGTTTTCTCAAGGCACCTCATGTACAAGCAGAATAAACACTAAAGTTTACAGTAGTTGATCATGGTTTGTCTATGTTCACATATACATTGCACATCTCACTACCTGAAATTCTTGGTCTTCAAAACATGGCCAGATGCTTTTCTCTTAGCTTCTTCTGCCATCTTTCTTTCCACATTAGCAACAGTTGGATACTTCCTTTTATTATCAGATGGTAACAAATAATAGTCAGTGACAAATTAGTACTGGTCAGACAGTGACAAATCAAAATCATTTCACTTCCACATTACTTTCTTACTGCCCTTATGCCTGCTGGCATGTAGGACAGCATATAGGGCAGCCATTTCCACATTGAATAACTTGAAATAAATTCCAGTACGAGTGTAAAAGCCTCATGCATTGTTCAGCGGATGGACAAAAAAGGGTCCAACACGAAGTGGAGGAAGGAATGAAATTCACCCAACGACTACAACTTGAAAAAGACTATTTTCTAGCAGAGTAAATCAGATGAGCTGTCAATTGTCTCTAAATCACTGTGTACTAAATGGGCTTTGGGGGGGGGGGGGGGCAGGGGTGGGGGAAAAAATCCTTTACTGGAAGATAGTGAACCACTCCTCAGGTATTCATAAAAGAGCAACATGGCCTACAACCCTTAAAAATGCAAATAACAACAAGTTACCTTTTTCGTTCTTCTCTCCACTTTGCTATTTCTTCATCTGTATCAAGCTTGATCTTCATCCTGCCTGTTTCATGAGTCTGGAAATAGCATGGAAAACTCCCATTAGACCTGTTAGTATCCACTTAGAAAGAAAGGCACTGTGAGAATAAAGTGTCTTGCCCAAGAGAACAACATAATGTCTCCAGCCAGGGCTCAAACCTGGACTGCTCGATCCAGAGGTGAAAAAACACTAACCATAAGACCACTGTACCTCTACAAAATATGGATATTGTTCTAGATATCTATGGTTAATAAATAGTTGTTTATTCAGGCAAGTGTCAGTACACAGCTACCAACTGACATTAACATAAAAGTACTAATAATATGTAGTTTCAAGTAACAATATTTTGTAGCAGTACAAATATGCTACTGTAAAATTATGAGGAACAAATAATTTGCATGGGTTATAACCTGTATCCAGTGCAGTTTGAGAACCTTCCTTCCAGCTTTGAAAGTACAACCTTCGTAACTACACTGTTGGAAAAAAATTAAAACACAACATATATAACTGCCATAATAATTTAAAGTGATATTATAATTAAATTATCAAGTTAACAAGTGGTTGCTGAAGAGAGAGTGGACACAAAGTAGAAGAAATTTAATAATTATTGTTGGCTCATTTTGTAACCTAAAAGTTAAAATAACCATTAAGTTAACTTCACATCTCACTTTAAGCCCAAAATTTCTATTCCTAATGTGAGAGAGATGTACAAGATCTGAGACCAACCTTCCAAGATCAAAACATGTATTATGTCTGGAAATCCCATTCCTCCAGCCCAAAGGGTTATGTTCCGAGAGCTTGCCTGTACATGTACTTACAAAGGTTTGCTTGTCTGAACCATACCAATGAAAACTACCACATGCAGAGAATAAAGCATCATGTAGAAAACATCCTGTAAGAAACCCCCACTAAAAGCGGTTCTCCTATTAAACAATTAGATTATGAGCTCAAGATGTCTATCTCATGATACATGTAGTTAGTAGATTAATACTAAGACAGTTACACGTAGATTATAATTTATTCGCTCATGATTTCTTTGTGTGATAGTTGACTCGTGCTGCACCCACAAGAACTATGATATGATAGAAATTTCAAGCTCATAAATCTAATTGTTAAATAGATCTACACTCATGGAAGTTGAGGAGAACTTGGCTCATGTTAACACAACATTTTCTTATTCTCCTAAACTTACACGTGTTTCAGTAACTCGAGAGAAACACAGAAAATAAAGCTTACTATGATGTGCGTCATGTTACACTGTACACAACGTATTATGCACTTTGACCCAAGGTCATACCTGGACATGGGAGCCTAAGTGGGCATTTAGTGTCTCTTTACTGGTAAAATCTTTCTGGCAAGCATCACAGCGATAGTCTTTATTCAAAGGGTAGGTTTGTCCATTCTCTGACGTTCCATTTGTTTTTCCCTACATAACAAAGCCAAGAGGTAAGAAGTACATTACAGAAATGGTATGTAAATAGAACAATATAAACTGAATAAATTGGTTTACATGTAATTAAAAAACTTTTCAGATTCTCAATCAGGGATTGAAAAATCTCTGCCAATCAGTCTGTCTTGCTGCAGGTTTGTGAACAGACCATATGTAACAAGAAATTTGATGTGGCAAAAGTGACTGTATATATATATCTACATGAAGAAGTAGATGCTGTATAGTTAATATCCATGAAGGGTGATTTGACCAAAGATGAGAGCGTTTTTATCAGTAATTATGTCACAGTAATGAAGTTGGGGACTAATTACCACCAAAACTCTCTGCACTGCCTGTGCATAGTAACATGTGTAATGTACAATGTATGAAGTGTATCACCCTCCAAATAGATATCAGTGGCTCAATTCCCTTGGAGGTCAATCTCTTGTTGGCCAGAGGGACTTAAAATGTGTTAAGCAACTCTATGATCTTCCCTAGGGGTAAGAGGAAATTATCAGTAAATCCAATGATCCTATGATCAGACAAAATCTTCTGGCTAGATTGTAGAATGCCAGGCCAATCATTTGCATCTCACTGAATATGAATGGTTGGAATTGTTTCTTTCTATGCGCCTCATTCTTACATGTAAAAGTGGCCTGGTATTGTTAAATCACTCCAATCTCTTTCACAGATAAACAAATGTCCACCTTAATCCCCACTATGTTGTAACCAATGCTCCCTCCCTCCCCTGTCCCAGTCTTGAATTCCTACCAACCCACGACTGAAATGAAGATTTCAAACCAATGTTATCCAGGAGGAGGTACCAGTGGCGAACCTAGACCTTGAGCTAAAGGGGGGGGGGGGGGCATTTTTTTTTTTGCTAACCCTACCAGCTTTTCTTCCTTCTGTGATTTCTTTTTTTTTTTTTTTACCTAAAATAAGGGGGGCCAGGGGGGCCCCTCTCCTAGATCCACCACCGGGTATTCCCTTATATGGGCTATATAGGTATGTGTGGCCCCAAAGGTTATGGTTTTTCAGCCATTTTGGTCATCAGTAGGGGTATGGTTTTTGCACTTTAGTCTTTTATAGCTACTTTTTCATCATTATTGATAAGATCATCATCAAAAGCCCTTCATAAATTATGTTTAGGGCAGCATTGCCAGCTGCAACGGTCACGAGTAAGGTAAGGGTTTTGGGAAGCAGGGTCGCAAACCCTGACCCAATTTTTCAGGAAGAACTGCCCCCCTCCCCCTGTGTAATCCCCACCCCTCTTCCCCTGTATTTCCAGCTAGGAGTTAGGAATGTTTTTTCCAGAGATCTGAGAAAAAAACTCCAGATTAAGCTTATTTCCAGTTACTACAAGTTAGTCAGCAGGCATTACAATGTACCTGGAAATTGGTGACCCGCAGTTTCCGTTGTTGTTGTTTGGAAGGTGGGTGAACGTCGATTCTTTCCTGAGCAACCACGTGGTTAAGCTGAGGACCTAAAGGATTTACATTCGGCCATATTCCCGGCCTAAACTGAGAACCTGGATAGCCAGTAAAAGAGTTCATGGGTAATCTAGGTGGAAAACCTGGTGAAGGAATTTGTGGCCTTCCAAAGATCGATGGAGCTGTCGCTCCAACCATCGGCCATCCTGGAAATCCATTCGTGTTGAAAGCTGGCGGAAAGTTTCCAAAGTTTGGAGGAGGCAACTGCGACATCTTGACTGCTGAGAGTAGCTGCTAGCTCCTAAATGACAATAAACAAGGAGGACATGAAACTTTTCGCAAGAAACTTTGATCTGCTACCTTGCTAGAGCGAAATGCTTGGCCCCATTAGATTGTTTCTTTCAAGTCGGAATCGAAATACTTCGTAAAAGCTCCGATTCATCACGAAACTCTCCGAGAAAAACTTCGGCAGTTATGTAGTACTTCAAATAACTTACTCTAACTGTCCTACAAAGTAACTTCAATAATGAATTGACCGTGGGCTCAAGTATGGCGGATTTATCTGCGTGTCGCCGACTGGTAAAAAGACAAATTTTTCGAAGAAATGAGAGTTTTCTGCTGCTTGTTGTAATAGTTGCGTTTTTTTTTATATTCTTTATGTACCAGAAAGTCGGCTGTGATGTCAAAGAGGAATCATTTCGTCGATTTGACATCAAAAGAAATGAGCAGTCAATATCGCTAGAAATGGAGACTTTTCTCTTCATTGTGATTTTAACTTCACCAAACGGCAAAGATAGAAGAAATGCCATACGAGAAACGTGGCTGTCTAACGTAGAAACTCTTGATCCTCCAGTAGTTGCAAAGTTTATAATTGGCGTGAAGGAATTAACTCCGGAACACATGAAAAACTTGGAAGATGAAAACAACATCTGTCATGATATTCTGTTTCTTCCAGAACTCAAAGATGCCTATAAAGAGCTTCCTAGTAAAGTATTGCAAACATTCAAGTGGATTGATCAAAATGTGAATTCTTCATACATTCTGAAAGTGGACGATGACAGCTTTGTTCGGCTTGATCTTATCATCTCTGAACTCAAAAGCACTTATTCCACAAGGAGATTATATTGGGGTTTCTTTCGTGGGGATGCACATGTCAAATTCGCTGGACCATGGTCTGAAAAGAGCTGGCATCTCTGTGATAGGTACTTGCCGTATGCTCAAGGTGGTGGCTATACACTGTCCAGTGATTTGGTAAATTTTATCGCAAGAAATGCTGATCTCTTGCAAAAATTCAACAGTGAAGATGTTTCTGTAGGTAAGTGGTTAACACACATTGTACCAAAAAAACACGGGTCAGTTAGAGGCACAGTGGCCTCATGGTTAGTGTGCTTGCCTCTGGATTGGGCATTCTGGGTTCACTGTGTTGTGTTCAAGCCCTGGCTGGGGAAATTTTGTTGTGTTCTTGGGCAAAACACTTAACCCTTACAGGGCCTCTCTTCACCCAGGTGTATAAATGGGTGCTGGCAAATTTAATGCTGGGGGTAACCATGCAATGAACTAGCCTCCCATCCAGGGAGAGTAGAAATTCTCCTAGTCACTTCATGCTACAGAAACCAGAAATAAGCTCCAGCCTGATGGGTTGCTTGAGATGTATGCAGACTTTACCTTTACATTATGTAACAAGGTACATTCACCATGTGACTTGATAACAATGATATTTTTGTAAATTATCTTTTTTATGTTGTGCAAGAACATTAAATCATTGAACTTGATTTTAGGAACATGGCTGGCTCCTCTTCAAGTGAATCGCATTCATGACTACAGGTTTGACACTGAATACCGCTCACGGGGATGTAATAACCTTCACATAGTGAGTCACAAACAGTCAACTGCTGACATGTATCAAAAACACACTCAGCTCAAGGAGAATGGAAAGCTTTGTCTTCAAGAAACTCATCTACGAAATTCATTCATTTACAACTGGGATTTACCACCCACACAGTGTTGTAAAAGAATTGGTGGAATACCTTAGGCTTACAAATAATAATTGAAAAAAGTTTCCAAATTTTATTCTGCAAAATTTAGAAAGCTATTTAAAAAGTTGTTCAATGCACTTCTAGTTTGGAGTCAAAAGTCTGTTGCATTTCTTTGGTTTTTCATTACAGTCCAATTTGTCATCCAATCAAAAATAAAGCAAAACTGATCGTGACTTGCTCGGTATGCTTCACGCCATCTAAACCTATTTGCGTCAAGTTTGATTGGTTCACTGGAATTGTAGGTGATCTTTGTGAGTGGCCAGAGTGATTGCTTTGGTTTTGAGATTGTGGCAATCAATTGAAAACTGCTCTGTTATTCAACAAATTGTCACAATACGGTCCCAGATGATCGTATATTCTGCCTACAGGTGTTTAAAATGATAATGGCCATACCAGTATTTATCCCCGGGGGGACTCCCTTATAAAAAGGATGGGGGGTGCTTGTCTGAATTATTTTTGAAAAAAAAAAAAACCTGTCGTAAAAGGTATTAAGATCCTGTTTTGTGGGTATGACTTGAAATGTTTTTCACCCCTAAGGGGAACCAATTCTAAAACAACACATTTCTCCTGTCATATTTTTTTCTGCTCAATACCATGAAAGCTCCCACTGCTGACCTCCTTAGGCTGAACACTCCAAGAGGTACCAAAACCTCTTTTCTAAGCCCTAAAAGGTTCAACGAGTAACCCCATCCTCAATATTTGTGGCTCACCCCCCCGCCAGGGTATTTATCCCCTATTTAGTAAGATTATTTTTTGCCTATTAAAATTAGAATACTGAATATTTGTCTTCCAGTTTTCATGTGCATTGTACATTGTACACAGTGCAAATTGTATATATTACTTTTAATTTCCATGCTACTCTACAAATAAGTTATTGGGCTAAACGAAAGGTAAGAGTTTTAAAAACTGATGTTTTCAACTTTAACAGCCATCACCATGGAGTTAGAACTTTTGCTTAATGTTTGTCTTGACACTGTCCAATGGTCACTGACAAAATGAATTAAGCAATGAATAATACAACAAACTGCAATTGTATCAGCTGATATAGCTTAGCGTGCCTGGAGCGAGGTCATACTTTGCAAAGTGATGGGCATTCTGGGAAGAGACAAAATGATCTTGCACAAGATGCCCTCAGCTAGAGCATTGTCGTTTTTTCAACTAGATAAATAGGGACTGGCTACAGGTCAGTCTGAATTCTACCAATTATAATGCACAGATGTGAGCTTTAACAGTGCGACTACTTGAGCCGTACCACATACCAAAGAGTTAACCAATCAGAAAGTTACTGAGAACAAATAAACCAATAGCATTGAAGAATACAAACAATAGTTCTTAACAAAATTGAAAACCCATCAAAGTGTTGCAAACCTCTCAGCAGACTTTGCCATTTGTTGATTGGTTAGTTTCGATCCTAAATTTTGTGTGCTTTTCAATAGTTTCAGTTTAGTTGTCACAAAAGCTAACTTTTGCGAATGAGTTTTATAACATGATAATTTGCTGTCAAGGAATGAATCTCTGAGAGTGTAAACAACACAGAGGAATCGATAGTGTTGATGTCTTCATGTCAAACAGACCGTTACTTGCCATCACGAGAAGCTACTGGTCAATTTTTCTCAGTTTACATTTTGATTGGTTACTTTTCTTCTAGATGGTCCTGTTTGAGTAGTCACACTGTAACCCGTAAAACCAAACTCCGGTTCATGAGAAGTCAGCTAAGATGAATCATGATATGAAAAGAGGAAAATACAATCATTTACATGTAATCACTATTTTGAAAAGAATGGTAACTGCTGACAAAATATAATGAAATTTGAGTGGACATATATTATTAAATATATATGGAATATTAATTTATAATTTTGCTATATATTATATAGTCATATATTTATACCGGATTGTAATTTGTAGAATTAAGGCTATAAATTAAGCACTGTTTCTGTAATGTACATATTTTCCCTGAGGGAGAGGGTGAATCCCTTATGAAAAGGTCAGGGATTTTTGTCATCACCCTTACAGATGTAAATCACAGATTTTTTGGTCACACTCAGGATGTTCAAGATGAAATGGCACTATTTTTAGCTGTCAAAGTATCTTTTAGGATGCACTTGAAGAAATAAAAAAAAAAAATTTTTTATTTCAATTTTAAGTGGTGTCTTGTGGGGGTTGCATAAAGCTTAAAAATTGGTCTCTTCATTGGTTTAATTCAAATTTTCTGACAAGCATCCCCTCCCTGGGTTTTTCCCTTTTGTTAATAAACACTATTTCCGTGCTTGTGAACTTTTTTTTGTTTAGCAGGTTTGATGCTCAAATAACATTAACCTTATAAAATTTTCTAGCTATTATCCTGCACATATCTTTTGTTATGGAGTTTAAACAGATATCAATCCTTGAGTCTCAGATGGCAACTGCAGGTCAAATATTTATTCCTTGGCAGATGTTATCAACTTTTTGTGACCAAATTATGTCAAGTTGAAAAAATTATGCCAACATGAAATCTTCTGAACTTCTAACAGCAAGAAAACAGGAATTTTCCAACCCCAACTTTTTCCAACAAAAGGACCAAGAGTTTCAGTGTTGTCTGCCTTCTCAGGTAGCAGAAACTATTTTATTTAGAACATGAAAAAACATCCACAGTGCACACTTACAAGTCTTGGACCAAATTAGAAGGCCTAATAATCAGGATGGGGTGATTTAGAGTTGGAGGGAAGGTTGGACGAACAGTAAATAAGGAGGCCAAACATGTAGTGGGGGGAAGCCCTGTTGGGGGGACTCTCACATAGATAGGATGGGGGTGCTACTCGCCGTATGTTTTAGGGGTTTGAGAAGCAGTTTTGGTACCTCTTAGGGTGTTTAGCCTCAAAAGGTCCACGCTGGGAGATTTTGTGGTATTGAGCCGAAACAGGAGCATGCTCCCAGCCAAAAAAAATATGACAGGAGATGTGTCGTTTTAGAATTAGTATCTCTTAGGGGAGAAAAAAATTCAAGCCGTGCCCACTAAACAGGATCTTGGCACCTCTTAGGCGTTCTTTTCAAAATTTCCAACGAGCACCCCTGTCCTTTTTATATGGGAGTCTGCCCCTCCAGGGGGGGGGGGGGGAGATTTAGGTTTGGAAATTTTGATGCTGGTCTAGGTAGCCCCTGTCCCTGTGCATGGGGCTTTCAGTAAATTATTTGTAGCCCTGCATCCCAATAATGATGACGTTAATATCCCAAAATGTCTTCAGATTTCGTTAAAAAAGAAATTGTCCTCATTCCTGATTTCTCAAAGGTTTTTCTTTTTCCCGCCATCGGCTGGGCCTCGTTTCCAAGCGTTTTTCAGCATACTCAGCTGCGGTCCTGGAACGAGCCGAGGTCGTTTCGGTCCGGTTCCTTCTTGTCTGAGTCAGTGACTGTACAACTGCAAGGACAAAATGCCTAACAAGAAGAAAAACAATCAAGCGAGGAATCCTTTTTACTTTTTTATGATATCTCTAAGACCTCAGCTAGAAAGACAAGGAGTGGTTTTAGAAAATGGAATGCAGTCATTGGCGGAAATAGCGGGTCCTCGTTGGAAGGTAGGACAGTGCGAATTAATTAATCCATATTGAACTCTTTAGTTCTACATGTACAGGAGCTAAAATAAGCGAGTTGAATTTGTGTTTGAAAGAGGATTGAGTCCTTCTGTAATATTGTAAAGGGCAGTGACGTGGTAAAACTTATTTTCTGGAAATAAGTAAATAAAGTAACCTTTAACTGATCGAAGTCTGAATGTTAATGCGCACTTTTTGAGCAATTATCGTTCCTCATTGAAAGGGATTTCGCCTTCTCGGTTGCAAGGTTCGGAGACAGTTCAAAACATCTTTTTACGTTTGGCGGTATTATGTTTCTTCAATGGCTCTCTCAATCAAAAAACTCAGTGGAGTGCTTTTATGTAAGCTTGTATTTGATCGGAAGGTTTTGCAAAATTGTTCAAAACATTTAAGCGTTTGCATTTTTATCTTTTTGTTGTGACCGCCATTTTTTTTATATATGGTCATAAAAAAAATGAAGTCACGTTTAAGTTAAAGGTACAAAATTAGGGTCGACGAAGACTTTGTACATTGAATTAAACAGCTTGATAAACAGAATGCGAATGCAGACGTATTTCAGGCTGTCGCTTGTCTCCGCCGAAAAATAGCGTCTGCGAACCCGAGCCAGGAAACGATTTCTGTGAGGTCGGAATTCTAAGCCAATCACAGTTTTGCTCAAATAGCCCCAGAACTGCTGCGTGAGGTATTCACTGCGAGGAGCACGTGGAATCTGATTGGCCAAAGAGAAAACAAAAGTCGTTACGTCACAGAAATCGTTTCCTGGCTCAGGTTAGCAGATGATATTTTCGGCGGCGACAAGCAACAACCGGAAATACGTCTGCGTTCGCAGGCTAAGTTGAATGAACCGTGGAACAATAGTGAGGGTCCCCTATACCTCTTCTGAAAACAGTTTAATGCAAAAGTAATTGGCCTTCTCACGCATCACGAAAAATTCGAAAAACAGCTTCACGTTCACAGAAAAAAGTAAGCAATCACATTTCACGCGAAAATGCAAAGGCTAAATCATGTTTCATGTAAAAATGCAAATTCTATTCACGTTTTGCAAAACATACAAATACAATCATTACAAAAATGTATCTGGCAATACTGAAATGTACCACAGTAGATATAGCTGCACATGGCCATATTTTGATAATTTCAGACTCTCTCGTCGTCAGCATGTCTAGATCTTTTGTGGATTGGGTATTATGCATGTACAGTGGAACCCCGTTAATACGGACACCAAGGGGACATGCCAAAGTGTCCATATTATCGGGGTGTCTGTATTGAGCCATATTTAAGGTGGCTTCATAGGGTAATCATTTATGGTGTTGCGCACGCAAGTGTTATGTTTTGAATGCCGTTTTTGCATTCGTTTTTACACCTAGTCCTCTCAAACTAATTACATGTAATAAGCAATGATTAAATAGTGTTTTAATATTATCTCTGTTGAAATTATTGGTTTTAGCCTTGAATTATAAATGGCCAAACAAATATGTTTTTTTACTTTTTTATGGCTTTACTTGTGATTCTCTTGAATTTCCTTTGGTGAAATCTTCCCAAATTTTCACAGCATATCACTTCCTGCGGGATACAAATTTTAAAGACGTAAAAAGTAGGGTTTGTAAAGGCAGGTTTTTCGATTTTTGCAAATTCATGTCTTTTACCGCTGCGAGAAATCTGGTCTTATAGATTTCCCTGAAAAACAAGCTCCAACTAAAGTAAAACATTTACTACCAATCTGCCAAGTTTTACGGAATTTCACTAAAGGAAACACGAGAAAATTCACTGTCAGGTTTGCTTGTCGTGCTCATGTTGACGTAATAAAATATCTAAAAACAGTGACGTTTTCCTTCAAGCATGCAGATTACTTGAGCTTTCATCCTCAGCACGCGTGCGATCATAAAACTATAGGGAGCCACCTTAAGCGGGCTCTCAGATAAAAAGTCACGGACACATGTTTTATCGATGCCAAGACTAGGGCAGACATTTTTTACAGCAACAAAACGTTGTTTTGATTGTAATGTAACTGTAAAATTAAACTATGGAAACCTTATGGTCATTTAACTATAAAGGTTGACAATGCAGACTGCAGCTAGGTCATTCACGAGGTCACCAAGCAATAAAGATGACAATAATAAAGTGTATTATCGTTTGTCTCACGATGTGGTCACTTGAGATGTAGATCGCGACGTTTCGACTGCTTACTGCTAGTCTTCTTCAGGCGATAAGGTCGACTGATTGCATGGTATCATTTATATCACAAAGGTTGGCTGTGATTGGAGCATTTCGATCCTCCTATTGTTCCATTGCTCCGGCGAGTAGCTGTTCCCTCAGTGGTCCGCTGTTGTACCGTTCTCCTGTTGTTGTGTTTCTTGATCGTGGGTATCCATGCTTCAGGAATTTCAATTCCACTATCCCTGTTGATGTTGTTAGGGTGAAGTCTTATGTGAATAGCTTCCTTGACCCTACGTGTGTACCAGTGAGGATCTCGATCAATAAACTTGACCTCATTCCAGATAGGATAGTGGCCGGTCTCGTGGGTGTGTTCAGAAACGGCGGAGGTCTGGGTACGGGCGAGTCGTATATCCCTGTCGTGTTCTTTGATCCTCTCCTGCATAGATCTCCCTGTTTCCCCGATGTAGACTTTGCCGCACTCACAGGGAATCCTGTAGACAACACCATCTTGTTTAACCGGGTTGACGGTGTCCTTTGGTCGCACTAAGTGTGACCGAAGTGTAGTGTCGGACTTAAAGACGGTGCGAATGTCTTCAGTGGCGATGGTGGATGCGAAGTCAGTTGAGTTCTTCACTGTGAAGTTCGAGTTACCTGCAAGAGGAGATAATACGTTAGCCAAGAAAGCAGACAGGTCATATGCAAAGGTGTTGACACACGACACAATTGGCCTAAGCGGTGTGTCGGCCTTGTGGATCTTCGGCAGACCATAGATCCTAGGTGGTTGTTTGTGTCGGGGTCTGATCTTATTATAAACCGCCTCTGATATGTGTCCACTCCGTTTCAGGGTTAGCAGCTTCTCAGATAGCTTCCGGGTCAAGCGATCTGTCGGATCTTTGTTGAGCAGCTGGTACCTCTGCAGCGTCATCCGCAGAAAGAGCAGATGTTATGCTCTGTGCTGTTGATTCGGCTTCTTTCTTCGTATCTGCCTTGGCTCTCTGCGTCAGTCTGATTCTTTCCCTCAGGAATCTCATGGATGCTAGTTCAGCGACTCTGCGTGCGCCTCTAGTGGGAACTGGCGGCCGAACTTGCAGATCTCTTGGAACAATGTGGTTCTTAATACACCTTGTGAGAAAGGTGAGATGGTTGGTATAGCGTGCGAGCTTGCATGAGCAACGCTCATGTCGACGAATCAACCTTAGGGCTGTGCGCCCATATTTCTGGTCAATGTCAAGGAAAAGGTTGTTGTTATTCATCATGGTAGATGCAATAATAAAGTGTATTATCGTTTGTCTCACGATGTGGTCACTTGAGATGTAGATCGCGGGCCTGGCTGACTGCACGACACTTACACCAGTTCAAATCGCGGACCTCTTGAATGTCGTATTAAGGTCTACGTACTTCCAGTACAACGGATCGATTTACGAACAACGAGACAGCACAGCCATGGGGAGCCCTGTACCCGCGGTCATTGCTAATCTCTACATGGAGATATTTGAAGAACAAGCAATAGAGTCCGCACCTTGCAAGCCTAAGATCTGGAAACGCTACGTAGATGATACTTTCACCATCCTGGATCGGGATAGAGTTGACATCTTCCTGCACCACCTGAACAGTCAACAGCCATCAATCCGTTTCAACATGGAGATCAAGAACAACAACAAGGTCGCCTTTCTCGACACGTCAGTTTACAGAGAACCTGATGGCCGCCTTACCACCAATGTCTACAGGAAACCAACACATACTGATCAGTACCTAGCGTATGATTCACACCACCCTCAGTCAGTAAAGCGCGGTATTGTGAAGTGTTTGTACGACCGGGCTAAGCGTCTCGTCACCAAACCATCAGTAATCGCTGGAGAGAAGAAACATCTGTCATCTGTACTTGTTTCTAACGGATATCCCTTCTCTTTTGTACAGAAGATCACAAAGGCACGAACAACCCCAAGAAGAGAGCCTGTCGCGGAATTTAAATCCACCGCCGTTTTACCTTATGTCCAAGGAGTTTCGGAGTCTCTCCGCCGCTGCCTAGAACAACAAGGCATTCGCACCGTCTTTAAGTCCGACACTACACTTCGGTCACACTTAGTGCGACCAAAGGACACCGTCAACCCGGTTAAACAAGATGGTGTTGTCTACAGGATTCCCTGTGAGTGCGGCAAAGTCTACATCGGGGAAACAGGGAGATCTATGCAGGAGAGGATCAAAGAACACGACAGGGATATACGACTCGCCCGTACCCAGACCTCCGCCGTTTCTGAACACACCCACGAGACCGGCCACTATCCTATCTGGAATGAGGTCAAGTTTATTGATCGAGATCCTCACTGGTACACACGTAGGGTCAAGGAAGCTATTCACATAAGACTTCACCCTAACAACATCAACAGGGATAGTGGAATTGAAATTCCTGAAGCATGGATACCCACGATCAAGAAACACAACAACAGGAGAACGGTACAACAGCGGACCACTGAGGGAACAGCTACTCGCCGGAACAATGGAACAATAGGAGGATCGAAATGCGCCAATCACAGCCAACCTTTGTGATATAAATGATACTGTGCAATCAGTCGACCTTATCGCCTGAAGAAGACTAGCAGTAAGCAGTCGAAACGTCGCGATCTACATCTCAAGTGACCACATCGTGAGACAAACGATAATACACTTTATTATTGCATCTACCACGATGAATAACAACAACCTTTTCCTCGACAAAGATGACAATATGAATAAAATATGCAAATGCTACCTTCGTGAATACAAAAGAAAGAATCCAAAAGACTTATTAACACTTTGTTGACATATTTTGGTTATGACATCGAAGTGATGGTTGAGCAGACATCAGTTAAGGCTGGATAGAGTGTGGATACTGACAGATTAACTCACCTTTTCTGCAGAACCCTCCATTTTCTGCCTTTTCTCGATCGAAATGGCGTGATACCCTGCGTGTGTGACACAGCATGACAGACTAGATTCTAGGCCCTCCTGGTTCATTGTTGCTGTGATTAGTTCTCAGTCCTCCATCCTCACACGTGTCGAGAGATGTCGAGAAAGGCAGGCCGTCACGCTTTTTACATCCAGTTTGGTGTAGTTTACAAGCTTTTATGACGCTAAAATCTCAAAAAATGTGAAAAATTATTCCCACAAAAGTCGATGGTTCACAAATCACGCGAAAGTAAATGCATTTTTCACGGATCACGAAAAAATCGAAAACCAGTTTCCTGAGGATGGAAAAATATAGATTCACGAATCACAGGGAAAAAAAATCCTCATTCACGCTTCACGTAAAGAAAAAACGCCCATTCACGTGTCACGAAAAAAGTATAGGGGACCCTCAATAGTGACATTGTAATATATTGTTATGTCAATAAATTGTGTATTTCAAAGGTCAAGTTGATTAACCCCTTTTATTATATAAACTTGAGTGTTTTCCTGGAAAATACACCACACGTAAAATTCAAACAAAACCACATCCGGGACTTGGGTGGCGTATTTTCCATATCCTCACTAATGAGGCCTCACCTCTGAAGATATTGATGACTTCACTGATATCATGTTTGAACCTTACACCCACTTTCAGTGTTACATGCATAGGTGACATCTTTCGACATGCCATCTTTTATCATGCTATATAAACGGCTGAAAGACCATTTCACTGTGAAACTGGCAATATTTCCAGTTATTGGTAGAAGAAATTACAAATGATAATTACTGACCCCAAATGGTTGAAGAAGATTGCAGACTTTGCGAATTTCCTGATTTATGGGACAATTCAAAATATTTTAGTGTAGTCGATCAGTTCTCATCAATGACTTTCTGTAGAATTGGACGGTCGCCACTTTTGATATTTGGAAGGTGTAAACATTCAAAACAGTTGATTTATTTCTCCCGTAATAACTTTTGATACTCCTAACTTAAGTTAGATGTCAAATAAATCCATCTTTCATCACTGAAATTCAAGTTGGACCTTAAGGAAGTCACTTATGCTGACATTTTCGACATAGGCAGGTTACATAGCATGTCAAATGATGGCATGTCGAAAGACGTCACCTTTGCACATAACACTGAAAGTGGGTTTAAAATGTACTTAAATTTGTTGATGTATGATTGAAACATCTTTGGGTCTTCTTGAAATTCTTCAGCATCCTTTGGTTATCTTCGGGAATCTTCATCAATTATCTTTGGAAATTTTCGGAGAATGTTCAGAAGCGTTCATGTGGCCCTTGGATGGTTTTTAAAGAATCTCCAGAAATCTTCGGAAAGTGGTCAGAAATCTTCGGAAAATTGTCAAAAATGTCATTATCAGTATGTCTATGTAATAAACAAAGTAATACATGGTAACTTGAATGTGTAGATATAGAATATCTCTTTCTGTGTTCAACTTAACATCTTACGAGTGAAGGCATACTATGTAATATTTAAGAAATAGAAAACACATACCATGTTTCTATGGAGTTATAGAAACACGAGTGGAAGTTTGGGAGAACGTGGAATGCTGTGGAAACACAAGCTGTAGGCAAGTGTTTCCACAGCTTTTTCGAGTTCTCCCAAACACCACGTCAAAAAAAGGAAAGCAGCTTGTTTGCTTTGATCATCAAAATGTAAATTCTCTTTGCTCACACCATCATTGCGTCAACAGCTCGTACTAGGTCTGTGTTTCTATTGAGTTATAGAAACACAATTTTTAACTAATCGATGCGCATATTTTCTTAGGGCTGTTTTCTAAATTACTATAATAATCATTCTCCCTTCCAAAGCGGCAATACCCAACCGTTGTCCTGCTGGTCCAGTCACAGTTAACCCTTCATGGTCATTTAAGGAATTTTTTAAATATTTGCACCCTCAGTTCTTCTTTCCTTTGAGTTCGTAGAAGTATATCAGTTTTTGTCAGAACATAGAAAATTGTCCCTAATACATGTAAGTGGGTGTCCAGAGAGTAGGTTTTCACTGTACCTTTAAAGTACTAGTTAATGATATGTGTTAATGTACCAGTTATTATCCTTCATGTTTCAGGAACTACCTGAACATGAAAAAGAAGTTTATCAAGAAATGGCCCGTCAGGATAAAGCAAACAAGAGATATAGACCTGCTCGGAATGATAGGATGGACTGCACTGGAGAGTACATTTCAGTAAGTTTTCTCTTTGCAAGAGAAGGGCTTTTAATTGAGTGTTGTAAAGCCAAAACCACAGTGTTCACTCTGGCCAATCAGAAAGGATACCAACAGCTATTCTGTATATGACTTGTAATTTACAGAAACGTGTGGATACCGTCAGCTTGAATGAGAAACGACGAAAGGAGGAGAGAGAGGAGGTGAAGAGGGGATGGCTGCCTGGGCGAGGTTTGAACCCAAGCTATTTAGTAAATAAATGTAGTTTGATGTGAAGTTTATATGAGATAATTCATATATGAACTGCGGTAGTAGATGAAAGTGAAGAATGATCATCGCAGTTAATTTTCCAATTTAAGCAATTGGAAAGAAGAAGCCTGAAAAAATCAGGGCTTCAAAGGGATTCGAACCCGTGACCTCCGCAATACCGGTGCGATGCTCTAGAGCATTACCTGATTTTTTCAGGCTTCTTCTTTCCAATTGCTAAAATTGGAAAATTAACTGCGATGATCATTCTTCACTTTCATCTACTACCGCAGTTCATATATGAATTATTTCATATAAACCTCACATCATTTCACTCCTCACGGGAAGATATGAACTCAATTAATTGACCTCGCTCCCAATGTGTGGCTTCATAGCTCAGTTGGTAGAGCATCGCACCGGTATCGCGGAGGTCACGGGTTCGAATCCCGTTGAAGCCCTGATTTTTTCAGGCTTCTTCTTTCCAATTGCTTAAATTGGAAAATTAACTGCGATGATCATTCTTCACTTTCAAAAGTAGTTTGAATTCACATTGAATTCAAATTGAATTGGTGATGTTAAAAAACAGGTTTTGTTTTTGCACAAGATCTATTTTTTGGTTTGATTAGTGATGAGAGACATAAAATTGTCTAATTGTGTGTGGATAACCTACACTAGTCATATTCTTTCAAGCAAGTAAATATTAGTGAGAAACTTTCTTTACATGCCAAAAGCTCTAATCTAACATGATAGGTGCTAATTGGAGACACAACATGAACTAGAAATTATTAAAAATATTTACTAAAACCTTACACTAGCTACTACAGTAGATAGTTAATAAAGATTCTAATAACAAAAATACTTCAACACACACCATTATAAAAAAAAATTAAAATATGAAACAAATGAATGCTAACAATTATTCTATAAAATTAAAACGAAAACCGTGTGTTTGATATGTATATACTGCTAGTTGTTGCATTCAAGTCATGATCGACATCCGCTTAACTCTAATAATGTTAGACCCATTGTAAGAATGTTTCTTCAAAAGACAGTAAAGGACGGTGATTCTCTTACTTTCTTGGAAGTTTTGCCCATAGGTGTGGTCCCAAGTACCTAACAAAATATTTCCTGTCGAACCTTACTACATGTAACTTAGTTAGTCAGAATCTTAAGATAACCCACACTGAAAATGTGTTCTTTTTCCCTTAAATAACAGTTGTGTGAATTTAGATATTTTTTACATTTTTTAGCTGTATGTGATGAAAGATTCTACATGGTTGGCTTCATGTCATGTTACAATCTTCCAGATGAAGGATTCCTCCCTTGTGAAATTGGTGCCATGGAGTATTCTCTCAATGGGGGAATCTTAAGAAAGATGCATTACTTTATCAAACCAGGTTTGTCCAAATGTAACAACAAACTAATTATGTGTGTAGCAGGTGTACTACACTCTACTATTAGAACTTACAGTTCTGCAATTTTTGTGAACATGAATTTCTCAAATAGGGACCAGTGTAAGTGAAAATAATATCAAGTTATAATTTGAAGCAAAGCTCAATGTTGCAACTGCTGGAGTCGCCAGTGTGACCAACTTTTTTTTTAACTGGCGACTAACTTTTCACGCTTTTCACTGAAATACTTTTGCTGGTGACTAAATCTGAAAACAGCTGGCCCTGAGGTTTTTTTCCAGAAAGTTTGTGAAGGTCCACTTTTAGAGTACAAAACTAAAATATTGGTATAATGGTGCTTTTCTGTTTTTTTTTTTTTTAGGTGACATTAAGGTAGGCCTTCGATATACAGCCATGAGTACAAGTGAGTATTGTTTAAAAACTGCTGCAAATTGTTGATCTCTGTGAGACTTTTTTGCATCTTAATTTCTTATGGTGTCTCAACTTGAATCTTGGACTTCTCTCTAAGGTCCTGAGGGAATAATTAAAATCTTTTATAGAGTAGCTCAGCAGTTGTAAACTTACCGAGGCTCTCAATAACTTTTTCGTCAGCCGTTCCATTTCAGTGCTCAGGTATAATGAGTATTACACAGGGCTTGAAAAAAAACTTGAATTCCAACTTGCCCTAGGCAAGTATTAGTTTACTCTTTTTTCATTTAGTTAGACAACTTGCTTGCCCATTCGGCAAGTGAGAATGAAAAGTTACTTGCCTGGTAGGAAAACCTACTTGTCCCGGATAACTGGACAGCACTTTTTTCAAGCCCTGTAACATGGCTACGAGGACCTACCTTGCTCTGTGTTTTGTCCCCTTATTGTGCAGCTTTAACAGTAAGCGCAGACTAGTGACACCCCTCATGGGTGTTACTGGTTATACATGTAGATTCAAATGAGATAACTGGTCTTCAGCCACTCCTCAGAGCAAGGCAGAAATTTGCTCCTCTGACACAGCCCTGCTACAGGAAAGTCCTTGTCCTTGGTATACGATTTATTTTAATTAACAAAACCCCTTGGCGTCATTATTGCTTAGGGCAATAATATTTAAATAGACTTCCATGTTCAGTGTTGTACTGTGTTTTACTTTTAAGCAAATTCACATACAAATGTAGCCAAATTTACAGGCAAATGTATGGCAAATTAGAAAATTAACTGAGTGTCTTCTAGCTAAGCTACATCATTCAAACTTGGTGAATACAATCTTCTACTTAGTATTTTAACGCTGTGATTCACAAATTGTGTAAAATTCAATTTTTGAAAAAAGTTATTTGCCTTCAGATTCCCATACAAACACTGTAATTTCTGACCACTTTGCCTACCTGTCAAGATGGTGCCGAAAAGCATGATTTGGCCTATTGACTTTCAGCCACTCCTTCATCCAAGAAGATTGAACATGTATCCACCTTTCATATCTTGAATTCCGATAATAACTGCTATGGATAATACGTAACATTTTTTTTTTTAATTTCTAGGTGAGAGAACTCATAAGATACCGGTAGAGGGTTTGGCTAAGAAAGATGACACATATCGCAAGATCTGGCTAGACCTCTTGCGCTTTGTCAATCCAGAACAGACTGCCATTTTCCCTCCTGTGTATTCCAGGGTTTGTATTGTAGGACCAAGAATTTTGATATTATCATTATTTGCAAGATTAAAAACTAATTAACTTCTTGTCTGTTGCTTCTCAGATTTCAGAAACAAAACAAACTGAGTACTGTCTGCAGTGGTTGGCTCGAAATGCAGGTTAGAGAACTAGAAAGACTAAAAGGTTTGAGTAATACATCGGAACCTTGATATAATGAATCTCTATATAACAAAGTCTTCCATATAATGAACGATATTCTTTGCCCCAATAGTAGTTAACATATGGAAAAGAACCCCAATATAACAAAACCCTGTTAGGGGTAGTTTGCCAGTCCCTTGGCTGTTCAAGGTTTCACTTTACCGGTGTATGAAATTGCCATTTTAAAATGCACTCTTAACAGTACAGATCAACTCGAACAGTATTATAGGGACAGGGACACAATGGAGAAAGAATTAACCATGGTCATAAAAAAGCTTAGCTGGCTTTCCAGCCCTGTACAACTTCAAAGGGGAGTGAAATATCAGGAGAAAAGACATTTGCCTTAGGAAAGACTTAAAGAGTTAATCTATGAATTGAGAAAGTGCTGCCATTTTTTTGTTATTTAGAAATGCCAAATAAACTGAAGAAGGTGTATGAACTAGAGGGACTAGTGTGTGATTTACATGCTCATTTTACGGCTGCTTCTGGAAGTACCTTAGGAATTTCAAAATCAAAGGCCACAGAGCTTCTCTCCAGTACCATATTTGACTATGAACCTAACTCAAGGTATGTTTTGACATATTGATCTTTCCTCATTAGGGTTTTTACAACTTTTTGATTAAATTGTAGACAGACATCCAAGAGGTTACTTCAACTCAGAAAAATGTGGTCTAGGTGTCCAAGGTTATATTCAACACCTCCCTAAATAGAGTTTTCATGGAGTTCTGCAGTAGGGAGCTTTATTTGCTGTACATAGTAGGCATCTGATAGGGCCATCTTTTTCTAAAGAATTAGATGAGTCACACAGTAGAGTAGATCTTAAAGTGGATGGTGGTTTTCAGCAGCTGGCTCCTTACCACTACCCTGCAAAAATACTTGTATCCATGATCAAACACCTTGATGTCAGACATACCCAATCTGTGCTTGGACCACCTCTGATCCTCCTTTGTCGCACTCAGACCTGACTCCCCCCCCCCTTTCCCCCACCCCCTGCTGTTTTAGATGCAGGCACAGAAAAATTGGTCAGCCAGTAGCTCTTGCAAGGTCGCACGTGAATGGCTTGATACCCTTTGAGAGACCAATAGAACAAACAACAGAAACAATGTCCCTTCCTTAAAACGATAACAGCTGGTACGATGACAAATAGAATTGCAAGCTTGTGAGAGCTGTTACAAATCTGCAAAAAGTGGCATTAATTAAGGTCATTGATTTTTTTGTCACGGTGGATGTTAGGTTTCATAATAAATTTGGTTAATAACCTCATCCAGAGTGGCCTATCACCATTACCAGTAGTTGAAAACCATTTTTCTGGTCAATATATGAATGCATGAGGGAACTTAAGAAAAAAATTGTTTGATGTTCTGAAACATTTTCAGGTGTGACTGGCATGAAAAAGAAGAGGTAAAATTTTGTGCTCTGGGAACAGTCCTCCGCTACTGGTAAGAAATTACTGCTTTTGTCATCACTTCCTACATTTTAATGTCAGTTTAAGAATTAGCTTGATCAGCAAAATGTTTGACTCAGATTCAGTTATTTCCCTTTAGTTATTAAAATTTTTTTCCAGCTACTGTATGTCAGATTTCCTATGCTCAGTTTACGGGATCCCCTTGACTCCAAACCATCTTCCTGAGAGACCAGATGGAATATTCTGCACTGTAATCAAGCCAGTAGAGAGTAGCCGGTCTTTGCAGGAAGAAACTCAGCCTGGGATGAGAAGGCCCATACCGGATAATGGACCTTTTGCCTCAAGAGATTATCGTTACTACAATCAAGGGGCTAGTAATCAAGGTGCAGTACCTATATTTATAGCAAATGTCTTCTGTCCAAGTCATGTATGTCTTGATGTGTTTGAGTTAAAAAGAAAAAACTTTTTCTTTTCACAAACTCTTAGCTTCTTCTGAGAATTGGTCACATAAAGAAGGGTCACCAGCAGCAGTAGCTGAAAGCATGTGAAACAACAAGAACAAAAACAACAACTACAACCACAACCACAACCAGAAACAGTAGCTCTAGCTGAAAGCTTGTCAAAAACTAAAAGTATTATATCCAAAGCTCTCAAGTTCAAGACCACATTAATCAATTTTGCACAGAAATTTAAGATGATTTTCTGTAGAGATTTGTTTATAAAATAAGTGGTGATAGTGTGTTTCTTTTCCTTGAAGGTCCCATTTCCAGTAGCAATCCAGGTGCCTATACTCGCTCGGGACCCACCTATGATCAACAGAGTCTGTACAGTGCACAAGATGACAACACTGAATATACCAGCAGAGCACAAGCACAAGCACCACCACAGGCTGCAGCCTGGCAGGTGTCTCAACGATCATCTCAACCTCCACAACCTGTGTCAGGCTTTGGAGTGGGGAGAGGACGGGGTAGAGGGCGAGGCGGTCAGCTCAGTCAACCTCTTCGGCGACCAAACCTTCCTGGTATGTCCGCAGGTGGGACAGGTTCTGTTTTTCCAGGTGAGTTGTGAAAGACTATTTTGCCATATCAGTTTTTGCTTCAGTTAATTAAATACCAGGCCCCAAATAAATACTGGGTCAACAAGAATGAGTTTAAAGTAAACGCTTATGTTTTTAAAGTACCGTCATTTATAAAAGGTTAAAAGTGTTCCTTAAAACCAACCCTATCTACTGCATTCTCATTGACTAATAGGTGTTAAGCACCCTACGACTTTTAAAAGGGCTTGGTCATGCACTGAAAGTGTACACTTAGGTTTTTTCATTTTTCACCATAGATAAATGAAATAGATATCTTAATTGACCACTCCCCTAATGGGGCTTTTCAGGGCCATTGAAACCAACTGATAAAACAAATAATGCAAATGAACATAACATAATGTAAACTGCCTATTATTTAATTGTAGTTATCAATACTGTCATCATTGCCAGCAGTAGGTGAAATCCTAATGCTTTAACCTTGTGTGCTTTTTAAACCTTAGATACATCTTGGAGCAGTATTGCTGCTTCTGAGCAGCCATCAGCTTCTACAGGCAATATTCCAGCATGGGCCAGAGCAGATTCTAAATCCCACTCTGCTGGACGAGGGGCACTAAGAGCCCCTGCCACCAGACCAAAGGTTTATGCTGGGGCGATGAATCCGCCAGCCCCAGGAAATGCCCCAATGCCTCCATCTGCTTGGCAACAGCAGGCCACCTGGCAAGGGTGAAGTGGCATAGCATCACAGATGAATTCCCTTAATCTGAATAGCTAACATTGATATGCTGTAGAATCATCATGTGGTTAATCTTTTAAGCTCTAAACTCATTTCTCCTCTTGGCCAAGAATACACTCCAAGAAGAAGACTTAGGAATTGTTCAACAAAGAGAAATGCCTTTATTTACTTGTGTGACCAAAATCTCAAAGATGGGACTGGAACGTAATATTTACAGTGCCCATCGTCTGGCTGAGTGATCTTAAATGCCAAAAAAGGTGCTTGCTTTAAAGCATTCAGAGACATAATTGCCTAGATGAATGGATCACTTCTAATTTTCATCTCTGAATTGTCCTTAGAAATTAGGTGAATTTTTATGTTGACAACAAGGCTTGAAGGGTCAGCTGTAGACTTCCCTTCAAGTTGGCACAACGACATATTTATTTTACTTATGTTGGCATTTTATTGTGTTCACCGTCTCTGAGCAATATTGTTTTTTAAGTTGTGTCAATAACATTGTTACAGTGACTATGCCACTAGTAAAGAAGACAAATGTATTTTAAAATAAGTATTATTTCATATCCCTAAAACCACAGCTCTCCTTGATTAATAGTAATTATTGATGCTGTAATATTTAGAGATGTTTCCGTTTGTATCATACAATGTTCTGTTACACAAACTGTAAAATGATTTATAGATTTAATTAATATATTTATTAGTTGATAAGCCTTACTTTATTACCAGTTTGCAGTTACTAAGTTTTATCTACCATAACAGCTCTGATAAACATTACTCATTTTAATGTCTACTCTCTATTCCGACTCGTAAACAAGCTGTTTAGAACTTCTAGTTGTTTGCATACCTCTCCTTCTCTGTGAGGTTCCTCCTTCCACTATGGCAGAATTCTAACTTAGCTCTTAGGTCGCACTTAGTCAAACAAAACCAATTCTGCTTTCATTCCTCTGTGTCAATGTGATTTCTTTTGCATTATTCTCAGTGCTAAGTCTTGGAGCTAAGTTGGAATTTTAGTAGAGTAAACTTGGCCCATCCCCAACATAGCAAACCAAAAGACAAATTATTTAACCAACAAGAACAGAGTTATTGCTGAAATGTCTAAAGTGTTACAAGTCCACCACTTATACTACTGTTTTTCATTTTTGGTGGACATTAGGGAATAAAACCTCTATTTGTTTATCTTTTTGCCATGACAAGTAAAAGTAATTGGACCGAGTTGAGTACAATTCAGGGGTAAACAGGAGAGCAGTTTCAAAATTGGACAATAGTACAGTGTGAAGCTGATTTAAGATTAAGAGCACAACTGCTCCCTGAATTGTATGACAACAGGTCCAGTTACTTATTAGTCACATCAATAACAAATAATCTTAAGAGAACTTCTTTTGAGTGAAAGAGTGAGCAGCGCTTTCCGTAAGTTACAAACACTAGGAAATATTAAGAAGGAAGCCATTATTGTGCAAATGGCCAAGGTATCCAATTAGAAGTATCTAGTTATTACAAGTTGTAACTGGATACTTGTAATTGGACATCCACATGATCACGTGTTGATTACCTGACAAATGGGTGCATGGAGAACCAATCACAATCAAGAATGTTGTTATTGATACAATTAAGATCATGTTCAGACTATTTTTAAATCAAGGCAAGGTGTTGAGAGAACCCAGAGCCACAGTCATAGTTTCAATCAGCCAAATATAATAAACTAGTAGCCGTCTATCATTGTTCTACCGGTAGACATTCAAGGGAGCGGCCACAAACATGCTACGATTTTTATCACAAAGACAGAAACCGAAGTTTTGCTTCTGGGAAATTGCTAGACAAAATAAGATATTTTTTAAGTTTGGGAAAACGTCTTTTAAATCTTTAAAAGGACTATGCCTGCTGAGGGCGTAACAGAATACGTATGGTATGTTCTGTTATTTAGCCATTGACTATGTTATTGTTAGATCAAAAATGATTGATGACAATTATTTACGAAATTTAAGAAATTGTTGAAACCAATGTAAGCGTTGTTGTGCAGCCTACACTAGTCAATGCCTTACTTTAGTGTTACATTTAATTTCAACTTTGGTAAATAGATTATTAAAGGTTATTATATTGTTCTAGCCTTAGGGTCTGGGTACGAGTATTGGCTGGTTCCCGGACTCCTGATTAATTTATAATTACAACAAGTTGTGTTCTGAAATGTTGCTCAAAATTGTTACAACTGTAATCTCGAGAATTACTGTTTTCATTGCCAAAATATAGTTCAGTGGCGGAACTAAGGAAGGGGCCCGGGCCCCCCCCCCCCCCTGCCCCCTTATTTTGGGCAAAAAAGAAATCACAGAAGGAAGAAAACTTAGAAAGAAAAAAGAAAACCTAGCAGGGCAAGCAAAACAAAACCATAACGTGGTGTTAAATAGAGTCCTGGCAAGAACTCTGCCAAGATTAATACAAAAACAATTCAAGGGAAGTTAGTAACAGTTTTCAATCTACTGCTGATATGGACTTGAGGTAGCAGGCAATTACGTACACGCGTGTTGGAAAGGCGCGTGCGAGAGAGGCGTGCGTGAGTGGCGCGTGCGAGGCTTCGTTGCCAAGGACTGTTATTGTTTCTTTTTCCTTGTGTTACCACGCAAAAACGCATTCTATGAAGACTTCTAAGTTCTAAAATTTGATTTAACTTGGACGGTGTCAGCAAATTGATTCACACTCCTTTACCCGACACAGGGATTTAGACATTTTTGAGGGTTGACAAATCTTGGGGTGGCGTGACATTTTGCAAAATGAAACCTTCGATTCCGCTTGAGTGCCTCTGATCTCGTGATAATTGCAGACTTTAATCTGTTCAGAGAACACCCTATCTGCTGAAGGAACGGTTTTCTATTTTATCTGTGGATAAAATGGACATGAACTGATTCTAGAAAGTTAGTGTATAGTAGGAAAGTTTATAACGAAACTTCGGTCAGGAAAAGAACATTTCCTACTGAGAAAACTAGTAATTCAGTTCGAGTTACTGGACGGATTCACCGTTAGGCCAGACACAACGACAGTGGGATTCTAATTAAGTTACCAAGTAGATTTTCGTTCCATGTAGGAATCTCCTGTTCATGGCCATAGTTATACGTAGAAGAGACTTATTCTGGCCACAAGAGAAGCTTTAACTTTTCAGGTAAGCAGGATGAGTGAAATAAAATAATGAAAGGTGAGCACATTTGAGAGACGAGCAAAATTCGGTACAGTCGGTAGCGCTAACAAGCGACAGACACGGGAAAAACCTTAGTCATTTTCTCAGTTATTGGATTATTGAGAAGATTTTAATTTAATATCCGATAATTTTTGAGCTGACTATCATTCATAACGAGCAGTTTAGTCCCAAGTTTATATACAACGAGACACGTTGACATTCGAAGAACTTAATTAAAAAGGAAGTCGTGGAATGTGAAATCTAGCCGTTTCTACGTTTCTCAAAGATTGATCATGAATGACTCAGTTGTCCTAAACAAACTCAATCATCAGCGTTTGTCAGGGAACAATTTCGTCGCCAGGGGTAGAACCAGTAGTTCAATTACCAGCGAACTTTAGCGAAATCAGGTCAACCTAAGCTCGTGATTTTATTTGCATTTTTACCGGTGAACGGATAAGTTTACTTAACAAAAAAAGCTGAGGGCCACATAAACTTGCAGATACTTGATTCCTAGATTAATTACAGATTGAAGACATATATGATCTGTTGTTGTGATTTATAATCGGGTTCTTTATCTTAGTTTATTGTACATTACATGTACTTCCTTAAACCGGAGAGTTTTAACTATTCATCAGTAATCAGTATTTACTAGCAAGCAGTAAGTTAAGCATGTTACTTGATAGTAATCAGTATTGATGTCTTTTTGCCTGACTCAAGTTGTAAAGGTTTCTCTTGATGCAACTGCCATAAACCCAGCGCGAAAAAGCAAATCTTTCTTTTGGGTTAACTTATACGCTTAAATTTTCGATCTCGTTGCTGCTTTTTTAGCATCAATACTTTCAATAATGTAATCAGTAAATGTTACGTCAGATTCGAGACAACCATTTTCTTTCTACAGTTGTATAAACTCCTTGGTGACTGACTGACCCTGGCTCGTTTGCAAGTGAGTTAAAAAGAAACTGCAGGACCATAGAACTTCTCCCCAAGGTAAGAAAATTATGAAAAAAATCTGATATGTGCATTCCGGTCTGTGTTTTTGGCTGTGCTTGTCTGTATATGCATGGCTCAATAAAAACACAAAGGTGGAAAGCTTTTGCTTGCTTGCTTTTCTCAATTTGTTGTTTTCGTCAATTTGTAATTTACTACAGTGTATGTTTGTTACCTGGCCAATGAAACAATCCTGCTTATTTTTTTATTCTGTACAGTGTGACTTTTTTTATATTCAAAAGAGTTACCATGCCTGTTTGCAACACAACTGCAGTCTGTTGATGGAGAATCTTTTGAATTTTTTAGAGTTGATTTGCATTTGGACCATTTGCGTTTCAGTTTTAAGTTTTGTAATCTCGCTGTTTTAGTTACTAGAAAGATGAAATTCATAATGGTTTCTAGCACTACAGTGTTGACTGGTAAACACTGAACGACTGCTTTCTCCTTGGTGAAAGTTAAGAAGCTTGATTGAAATGTTAGCAGATACAATTTGCATGTAAGGAATTAAACATTCTCCTGACACATTAGAGCGATAAAGCCACTGAGAAAAAGCATATCTTTCTTATTTTTGATCTCTTATTGCTGCTTTGTTCGCAGCAACATTTTCAATTTTGACCAAGAGCAAATGTTTTATATGTTACTTGAGTTTAGAGCCAACTTATTTATTTCTACAATTGTAAACTCCTTGGTGACTGACTGACACTGTGTTATTTTCAACAGAATAAAAACAGCTGCACGACTACGAAACTTCTTTGAAAGGTAAGAACTCTGCCAACATTTCTACAACTAAAAACAATTCAAGGGAAGTTTTTAATCTGTTGCTAGTGTGGACTAAAGGTAGTAGGCATTACGTACACCTGTGTTGGAGAGACACGAGCGATGTCTTCCTGCCGAGGACGTATTTTTTGTCTTTCCTTGTGTTTCCACGTAACCATTGTATGAGGATTTCTAACTTCTAAAATTTGATTTAACTTGGAGGGTGTCAGCAAATTGATCCAATTCCTAACCCGCCGCATGCATTTCCAATCAAGGTCGTCCGATCAAGGTCGGTAGTTTGGGGTGGCGTGACAATTTGTAAAATTAAACCTTCTTTTTTGCTTGAGTGCTTCTGATCTCGTGATCATTGCAGACTTTGATCTGTTCAGACAACACCCTGTCTGCTGAAGGAACGGTTTTCTATTTTATCGGTGGATAAAATGAACTGATTCTAGAAGGGACTTCAGGTCAGGAAAATAACATTTGCTTCTGAGAATAATTCAGTTGGAGTGACTAGACGGATTCACCGTTAGGTCAGACACAACGACAGTGGGATTCTAATTTAATTTACTAAGTAGATTTTCATTCTATGTAGGAATCTCCTGTTCATGGCCACAGTTGTACGTGGAAGAGACTGATTGTGGCCACAAGAGAAGCTTTAACTTTTCAGGTAAGCAGGATGAGTGAAATAAAATAATGAAACGTGAGCACATTTGAGGGACGAGCAAAATTCGGTAGCGCACCAAGCAACAGACACGGGAAAAACCGTAGTCATTTCCACAGTTATTTAATTATTGAGAAGATTTTAATTTAGTATCCAATAATTTTTGAGTTAATTATCATTCATAACGAGCAGTTCAGTCCCAAGTTTATATACAACGAGACACGTTCGCATTCGAAGAACTTCATTAAAAAGGAAGTCGTGGAATGTGAAATCTAGCCTGTTTCTACGTTTCGCAAAGATTGATCATGAATGACTCAGTTGTCCTAAACAAACTCAATCATCAGCGTTTGTCAGGGAACAATTTCGTCGCCAGGGGTAAAACCAGTAGTTCAATTACCAGCGAACTTAAGCGAAATCAGATCAACCTAAACTCGTGATTTTATTTGCATTTTTTCCGGTGAACGCACAAGTTTACTTTACAACAAAAGCTGAGGGCCACATAAACTCCCAGATACTTGATTCTTAGATTAATTACAGATTGAAGACATATATATATGATCTGCTGTTGTGATTTATAATCGGGTTCTTTATCTTAGTTATATGGTACATTACTTCCTTAAACCGGAGAGTTTTTACTATTCATCAGTAATCAGTATTTACTAGCAAGCATTAAGTTAAGCATGTTACTTGATAGTAATCAGTATTGATGTCTTTTTGCCTGACTCAAGTTGTAAAGGTTTCTCTTGACGCAACTGCGATAAACCCAGCGCGAAAAAGCAAATCTCTCTTATGGGTTAACTAATACGTTTAAACGTTTGATCCCGTTGCTGCTTTGTTAGCATCAATACTTTCAATTTTGAGTAAGAGAAAATGTAATCAGTAAATGTTACGTGAGATTCGAGCCAACCTGTTTCTTTCTAAAGTTGTACAAACTCCTTGGTGACTGACTGATACTGGCTCGTTTTCAAGTGAGTTAAAAAGAAACGGCACGACCATAGACCTTCTCTGCAAGGTAAGAAAATTATGAAAAAAATCTGATATGTGCATTCCGGTCTGTGTTTTTAGCAGTGTTTGTCTGTATATGCATGGATCAATAAAAACACAAAGGTGGAAAGCTTTTGCTTGCTTGCTTTTCTCAATTTGTTGTAGACGTCAATCTGTTAATTTACTACAGTGTATGTTTGCTAACTGGCCAATGAAACAATTCTGCTTATTTTTTTTATTCTGTACAGTGTGACTTTTTTTATATTCAAAAGAGTTACCATGCCTGTTTGCAAAACAACTGTAATCTGTTGAATCTTTTGAATTTTTAGAGTTGATTTGTATTTGGACAATTTGCGTTTCAGTTTTAAGTCTTGTAATCTCGCTGTTTTATTTACTAGTAAGATGAAATTCATAATGGTTTCTAGCACATCAATGTTGACTCGTAAACACTGAACGACTGCTTTCGCCTTAGTGAAAGTTAAGAAGCTTGATTAAAATGTTAACAGATACAATTTGCATGTAAGGAATTAAATATTCTCCTGACACTTTAGAGCGATAAAGCCAATGCGAAAAAGCATGAATTTCTTATTTTTGATCTCTTATTACTGCTTTGTTCGCAGCAACATTTTCAATTTTGACCAAGAGCAAATGTTTTATATGTTACTTGAGTTTGGAGCCAACTTGTTTATTTCTAGAATTGTAAACTCCTTGGTGACTGACTGACACTGTGTCATTTTCAACAGAATAAAAACAGCTGCACGACTACGAAACTTCTTGGCAAGGTAAGAACTCTGCCAACATTTCTACAACTAAAAACAATTCAAGAGAAGTTTTTAATCTGCAGTTGCTAGTGTGGACTAAAGGTAGTAGGCATTACGTGAACATGTTCTAGAGAGGCACGAGAGATGCTTTATTGCCGAGAACATATTTTTTGTCTTTCCTTGTGTTTCCACGTAACCATTGTATGAGGATTTCTAAGTTCTAAAATTTGATTTAACTTGGAGGGTGTCAGCAAATTGATCCAATTCCTAACCCGCCGCATGGATTTCCAATCAAGGTTGACCAATCAAGGTCGGTAGTTTGGGGTGGCGTGACTATTTGTAAAATTAAACCTTCTTTTTTGCTTGAGTGCTTCTGATCTCGTGATCATTGCAGACTTTAATCTGTTCAGACAACACCCTGTCTGCTGAAGAAGCGGTTTTCTATTTTATCGGTGGAGAAAATGGGCATATACTGATTCTAGAAGGAACTTCAGGTCAGGAAAAGAACATTTGCTACTGAGAATAATTCAGTTCGCGTGACTAGACTGATTCACCGTTAGACCAGACACATCGACAGTGGGATTCTAATTTAAGTTACTAAGTAGATGTTCGCTCTATGTAGGAATCTCCTGTTCATTGCCACATGCCCAGTTATAAGTAGAAGAGACTGATTGTGGCCACAAGAGAAGCTTTAACGTTTCAGGTAAGCAGGATAAGTGAAATAAAAGAACGAAACGTGAGCACTGAGAGACGAGCTGAGCAAACTTCGGTAGCGCCAAGAAGCAACAGACACGGGAAAAATCTTTGTCATTTCCACAGTTGTTTAATTGTTGAGAAGATTTTAATTCAATATCCAATAATTTGTGAGCTAACTATCATTCATAACGAGCAGTTCAGTCCCAAGATTATATACAATGAAACACGTACGCATTCGAAGAACTGAAAGCGGCAGTCGTGGATTGTGTAATCTAGCCTGTTTCTAAGTTTCGCAAAGATTGATCATGAATGACTCCGTTGTCCTAAACAAACTCAATCATCAGCATTTGTCAGGGAACAATTTTGTCGCCAGGGGTAAAACCAGAAGTTCAATTACCAGCGAACTTTAGTGAAATCAGATCAACCTAAACTCCAGATTTTATTTGCATTTTTACCGGTGAACGCACAAGTTTACTTTACAACAAAAGCTGAGGGCCACATAAACTCCCAGATACTTGATTCTTAGATTAATTACAGATTGAAAACATATATATATGATCTGCTGTTGTGATTTATAATCGGGTTCTTTATCTTAGTTATATGGTACATTACTTCTTTAAACCGGGGAATATTTACAATTAATCAGTAATTAGTATTTACTACCAAGCAGTAAGTTAAGCATGTTACTTGATAGTAATCATTATGGCTGTCTTTTTGCCTGGCTCAAGGTGTAAGGATTTCTCTTGACGCAACTGCGATAAACCCAGTGCGAAAAAGCAAATCTCTCTTATGGATTAACTTATACGCTTAAATTTTCGATCTCGTTGCTGCTTTGTCAGCATCAATACTTTCAATTTTGAGCAAGAGTTAATGTAACCAGTAAATGTTACGTGAGATTCGAGCCAACCTGTTTTTTTCTACAGTTGTATCAACTCCTTGGTGACTGACTGACCCTGGCTCGTTTTCAAGTGCAGAACCATAGAACTTCTCTGCAAGGTAAGAAAATTATGAAAAAAATCTGATATGTGCATTCCGGTCTGTGTTTTTAGCTGTGTTTGTCTGTATATGCATGGATCAATAAAAACACAAAGGTGGAAAGCTTTTGCTTGCTTGCTTTTTCATTTTCAATTTTGACCAAGAGCAAATGTTTTATATGTTACTTCAGTTTAGAGCCAACTTGTTTATTTCTACAATTGTAAACTCCTTGATGACTGACTGACTGACACTGTGTCATTTTCAACAGAATAAAAACAGCTGCACGACTACAGAACTTCTCTGCAAGGTAAGATTAGAACTCTGCCAAAATTTCTACAACTAAAAATAATTCAAGGGAAGTTTTCAATCTGTTGCTAGTGTGGACTAAAGGTAGTAGGCATTACGTACAAATGTGTTGGAGAGGCACGTGCGATGCTTTGTTGCCGAAGACATATTTTTTCTTTTTCCTCGTGTTTCCACATAACCACTCATTCTATGAAGATTTCTAAGTTTTAAAATTTGATTTTAAAAGATGTCAACTAACACAAACTGTTGCTAGTGTGGACTAAAGGTAGTAGGGGCATTACGTGAACATGTGTTGGAGAGGCACGAGCGATGCTTTGTTGCCAAGGACATATTTTTTGTCCTTCCTCGTGTTTCCACGTAACCATTCTATGAAGATTTCTAACTTCTAAAATTTGATTTATCTAGGAAGGTGTCAGCAAATTGATCCAATTCCTAACCCGCCGCATGGATTTCCAAATTTTTGAGGGTTGGCCAATCATGTTTGGTAGTTTGGAGTGGCGTGACATTTTGTAAAATGAAACCTTCCATTCCACTTGAGCGCTTCCGTTCGGACAACACTCTGTCTGCTGAAGGAGCGGTTTTCTATTTTATCGGTGGATAAAATGGACATAAACTGATTCTAGAAGGGACTTCAGGCTAGGAAAAGAACATTTGCTACTGAGAATAATTCAGTTTGCGTGACTAGACATATTCACCGTTAGGCCAGACACAACGACAGTGGGATTCTAATATAAGTTACTAAGTAAATGTTCGCTCTATATAGCTATGTAGGAATCTCCTGTTCATGGGCACAGTTATACGTCGAAGTGACTGATTCTGGCGGCAAGAGAAGCTTTAACGTTTCAGGTAAGCAGGATGAGTGAAATAAAATTATGAAACATAAGCGCATTTGAGGGACGAGCAAAATTCGGTAGCGCTAACAAGCAACAGATACGGGAAAAACCTTACTCATTACCACAGTTGTTTAATTGTTGAGAAGATTTTAATTCAACATCCAATAATTTGTGAGCTAACTATTATTCATAACGAGCAGTGTAGTCCCAAGATTATACCCAATGAAACACGTACGCATTCGAAGAACTGAAAGCGGAAGTCGTGGACTGCGTAATCTAGCCTGTTTCTAAGTTTCGCAAACATTGATCATGAATGACTCAGTTGTCCTAAACAAACTCATCAACATTTGTCAGGGAACAATTTCATCGCTAGGGGTAGAACCAGTAGTTTAATTACCAGCGAACTTTAGCGAAATCAAATCAAAAAACGCAAAAGGTTACAACAAAAGATGAGGGCCACATAAACTTGCAGATACTTGATTCCTAGATTAATTACAGATTGAGACGTATATATGATCGGCTGTTGTGATTTATAATCGGGTTCTTTATCGGTCGTAGTTTATGGTACAACTTCTTTAAACCGGGGAGTATTTACAATTAATCACTAATCAGTATTTATTAGCGAGCAGTAAGTTAAGCATTATTTGTCTTGGTAGTAATCATTATTGCTGTCTTTTTGCCTGGCTGAGGTTATAAAGTTTTATCTTGACGCAACTACACTAAACTCAGCGCGAAAAAGCAAATCTTTCTTATGGGTTAACTTATACGTGCAATATTTTCAATTTAGACTAAAAGCAAATGTAACCAGTAAATGTTACGTCGATCCATTCTGTTTGTTTCTACAGTTGAGTAAACTCCTTAGTGACTGACTTTCACTGGCTCATTTTCAAAAAACAACTGCACAACCATAGAACCTCAAGGTAAGAAAATTTTGAAAAAACTCTGATATGTGCATTCTAGTCTGTGTAATTTAAAGGTTATATTTAGCAGTGTTTGTCTGCATATGTATGACCGGGGTCTAAAACTTGCTTGCTTCCTTGCTTTACTCAATTTGTTGAATACTTCATTTACTGCAGTGTATGATTGTTAACTGGTCAATAAATCATCCTTGCTTTTTATTCTATACTCTGTGACTTTCTTTATGTTCAAAAGAGTTCTAAAGCTGTTTCAGTGAGCCATACAAGACTATGCAAAAACAATAGCTTCACTAGCGCGGAAAGCTTCAATGTTGACTATATAAAAAGACAAGCAGTTTTCACGCGCATTTGAAAGAGTAACTTGCAAAATGCGAGAGAAAGAGTTTGTAACCAATTTCCACAGACTTCATTACACAACGAAATTGTATCAGGACGGAGAAGACAATTAGCGAGCGTTTTTTTTTAGATATTTACAGGCCATGTATCAGTAATGATCAGGCTTAAGCAGTCGGTATTCATGCAAAACAACTGTTGAATCTTTGGGTTTGTCTTAAACCCATCTTCATAATAAAGAGGGTCAGAAAGGGGGGGTATCGCGCACGGTTCACGGGAATTCAAATCTAAAATTCACGGTTCACGGGAATCAAAACAGACTTTAAACGAATTACGCACAATTCAGCGTTTGATTTTACTTTTCACCCATATAGTAGACCATACTACTACAAAACTGACGTGTCGACCATCATGAATTATTGCATACACATGAAATAACTGTTTTCCACGCTCTAAAAGACTAAATTTACAATAATTCACAACTGAATGCCGTAGTCTACACAAACAGAACTGGTTACACTTCATTACTTGCAATTCTTTAAAGTAGTGAGGAGTATGTACAAAAGAACATCGATACAATGAAACCTCGTTATAGCGAACATTTTTTGCCAGTCCCTGCCTCCCTGGCCCTTCGTTATATGGAGGTTCCACTGTAATAAGACATGCACTTGAAAGGTTCTCTTTCTTTAGTCTCTGAAAATGTCCGCGAGTGTTGAAGAGTTTCTGACAAACTTCCTTATAAAGGAAAATTCTAAATTCAAGTTATTTTTAATTATAGAATAATTAGACTTTTTCAGCATTTGAAACGATCATTTTCAGTCTGTTGTAGTATCAATGTGCATCAATTTTGTTTCTTCTCTTTCAGCTGGATTGAAACTGCATGTTACTAATTTCATGATGTAATGCTTCCCATCTGCAGTGTTCATGATACAGATTGCCAGCGAGCAATTAGATATCCTGGATATCAAGAACTGAGAAATCTTCTTGAATTAAGGTAGGCAACATTCTCTTGTTACATAAATAAAATCAGTAACTTACAGTCAGTAATTTCCCATAGTTTTGTTCTTTTTTTGATAAGCCTATTGTTCCTTTTGTTCACCCCAAGATGAGATCAGCTCGGTGATATAAACCACAACACCAATGACAGGCAAAGACAATTTCGTCAAAACTAGTTACGACATTATTAAGTTAAAAGAAACCAGCAGCGACTAATCTATACAACCCATGCAATAACATAAATAAACTTTTCTCGTAGGTTTATCTGTTCGCCAGTCAATGGCTTCTGCTCCGGCACCGTCAGTTGCATCCACTAAGAAGACGACCAACTATGCTCGGTTGTGTCGTCTTCTGGTGGATGTTGGATCCCAGGCCTTGAGGGACACATTTGATAGAATTCATCCTCCGGCTGGACTGCATCTTGTATTGGCGCCCGGTACCCCAGAACATGGCACGCTACAGTCGCTTAGAAAGAAACGAATCCTCAATGCTACTCAATGGGGAGAGTTGTACCCTACTATCCCTTCATCTGTTGCATCAGCAAGGTTTGATATCACGTTATTAATGGTGCTGCTGAGGAATATCTGTCATCTGACTCCGCCCGTCACTGGCTGGGACAATCTTCCCTCTGCCGCAGACACCAGTACTGAAGCCAACATAGCCAGGGTGAAGTACTACCGAAATACTGTGTACGGCCATGCTAGCCAAGCTTCCGTACACGATGCGACATTCAACAGTCAGTGGTTGGATATCAGCAACGCACTTATGGCACTGGGAGGAGCGAGTTATGGAGCCGCTATTAATAAGCTCAAGAATGAGTGCATGGATCCTGACACTGAGGAGCACTACAGAAGGCGGCTGAAGGAATGGAAGAGAGATGAAGACAGCATCAAAGAAAAACTGGAAGAGATGGAAGGTATGTAAGAATTAATTAGCCTAAATTCTGACAAGAGGAAAAAAAAAATCAAAACAAAAAATGTTTCGACAGCTCTATGTTACAATTAGTGGGAACAATGATTTGTATCCTGAACAGTGGAGAGGTGAGGCATGAGCCTGGCCATTTGCCTAGTAGGCAAACCTTACCTCACGGTTTTTCATAGTTAACCTTACTTTAATAGACTACGGCTGCCATGCTGGCTGACAACTTAACAACAATGGAAACCGGGCCTGCATGACCCCAGCATGCAGTGGGCCTAGAGCCCAGTCCTAACGGTACAATGCTACATTCCCCCCTGCTTACAGCTAGTCCTATGGGGAGGCATACAGATACAACAACACAACGCAAAAGCATGCAATGTCCAGAGTCCTTCCTAGCTTGGCAACTGATAGCTAACTTCAGCACTAAAGCTAAAAGTCCGAGTACTTTTCCTTTAAATATGCCTCTGTGTCTTTAGTGTCTCTCACTCTTTCTTAGTTCCCCTTCTTGCAACCTGCCGGCGATACAGCATTTGCGGGGATGGACTCACTGGCTGCCATCTCTGTTGCAGTTTCGTCAGTCTGCTCTGAACCAGACGACCTGTCTTCTCTGCTGCTTTGTATTGCTTCACTGACAGGCTCCATTGGCCATTCTGAACTAAGCCACTTTTGTGCTTCTTCCACCGATTTGAATTGGATTTCTTAAAGCGAGCCGTGGTTCTCATGAAGGAGCTGCCATTGGGTCTTTTGGCTACCATCCTGGTGCCCTTCCTGTACCGCACCCTTAATGGTTCTGCCTCATATGGTGTGGCCTTACTGACTTTCTCTCTTCAGACCAGCATTGAGTCTCCTACCTGTATGTCAGAGGTTTTGGCATACTTCTTGTTGTCTTCTATAGCCGTTCATTAGCATTTTCTTAAAATCTCCCTGGTACAGTTCTTCAAAGTCATGTCCACAAGGGGTTACTCCAGAGGGAAACTTGTGACTGGCGTACATCAGATCTGCCGAAGCAATCTTGGTGGTGCAATGTGGAGTACCTCTGTAGGCACGAAGAAATCTGTATACTTCCTGCTTAAAATTCGACACCGTCAACTTGCTTTCTTTGCAGAGCTTCTTCAGTATTCTTATGAGCTGTTTGGCCTCTGCATTGGCTTACGGATTCAGCATCATCTTTCACTCATGGCGAAAACCCAAATACTCGCTTAATTCACCGAAGTCCTTGCCACTGAAGGTGTCTATCTGTTGCTGCTTACCGACACTGGTATACCCAGCGAGGCGAAAGTTTAATCCATCTTCACAACCACTGCCCTGGCACTTGTAGAGGTGACAAATTCTACTTCTGCTCATCTAGACTGCTTACACACTTTAACCAGCAGATGCACTCCAGTATGACTGAGGCTCCAGAAGTCCACAGCAACATCTTTCCAGGGCTCACTGGGCATGGATGTCATGAGCCACGGGTCTCGCTCCTATGACTCAGTCATTACTTGGTATTTCGTACTTCGAGTGCTTGGGATGGACTGGGCACAACTGCCACCAGTCACGTGATATTGTTTTCTCTTTCCCGCCATCTTGGTAGTGAGCTTTGTAAAATGTAAGCTAGACATTTGCAGGATTTGCCATGTTGAGCGCTACAAAGGACAACGATGAAAGCTGAACGCTAACAGTTTTGTAAAGTATCCTCTAGTTATGGCTTCCTTTATGTCCAAAAGGTGTGTCTGGGTGTGTTTCCTCTAGCAGCTCCTGCCAGGTGACTACTTGAGGTACTGATGACTTCACAATAGCCATGATATCCTTCTGAAACTCTTTCACGGTCTTTCTTAGCTCAAATTCTGCTTACTTCTTGCTGGCATGGCTCTCTTGCGCAGCCAGTGGCTCTGGATGACGTGAGTAGTAATCTGCTTCATTGTTCTCCGATCCCTCCTTCTCTCCAGTTACATAGTTAAGGCGGACCTACATGCTCTCTATAGGGAGTGGTGCAGTTTTTCTGTACCGTGAGAGCAGCGGTACCAGCAGTTTGTGGTCATGTCAACCTCGAAGGTGTCGGCAATGCAAGAAAGGTATATGAGATTGGTAAAGGTGCCCCACTCCACAGTCTTGGCCTCTTTCTCTAGCTGTGAGTATCTGCTTTCAGTGTCTGTAAATGCTCGTGAGCGATGAGTGACTGGTCACCATTGCTTGGCCTACGAATCGTATTGCTTCATGGTGGCTGCCATTCTACCCGTACCGTTACCGGTACCGGTACCTGTACCTGTACCATTCTACCTGTATCGGTCTTCAGCTTTGTCCTTTTCTTTTTCTTTGCCATCACCGAGTCAGCCGTTAGCATTTTCTGTACTCGTTTAAATTACCTTTGACGCTCTGGTGTCCACTGGAACTTGATATTATCCTTGAGCAGCTCATGAAGTCGGTGTTTGCTCCAGCCATGAATAGGAAGGGGCTTAACTTCGCCGCTGACTGCGTGGGTCCTGCTGCCTTTAGGGCTACCACCTTTTCTGGGTCTACCGATATGCCTTCGCTTTCAAACACTTTTTCAAAGAACTTCAAAGCTCGGAGGTTAAGCCTGCTCTTCCTCAAGCTAAGCATGAGTCCTTGCTTGTGCCATAGCTGCAATACATGTTTGAATGCTTCATCATGTTCCTCAGGCGTAGCGCCGAAAACTAGGATGTCATCGTAAACGCTGACGGCATTTGGCTTTTGCGCTACGACCTTACAAACCTCCTCGTTAAAGATCTCCGTGTCTGGTTCTCTTTATGGACCTGTTAACATCTGTCATGTCCAGGCTCGCCCTGACCTTTTCTCTGTCTTTCTTTGGGGTGAGGACAGCGTTGCTGCACTACTCCGTTGGTTCATTCCCTACATCTTCAATGATATCCATTTCCTCTTATTTATCGAGAATCTCATCAAATTTGTCTTTTAGCTGTAGAGATATTCTTCTGTTCCTGCACAGCACCTTTTGCGTCTGGATTCACGTGTAGTTGCATCCTTATACTCTTCAACTTGGTCAACTTTCGCTTGCTGACTTTCCCCCATGACTGGCAGTGGCGTGCTCGAGGTCAAGTCCAGGTAGTACTCTACGAAACCCATCTGTTCTGCAGCCCCACGGCTTAGTAGTACAGTGCCACCTTGACCTTTAACTACATACACAGGTTCTGCGTTCTCTTCCTCTCCTCGGGAGAGCGTTGCTGTAAATGTTCCTTAAGTAGGCGTAGCGACCATCCCTTCTCTTCTCTTGAGCAGCTTCTAATTGTGACGCTAGTGCCCTGTAGGGAAAAGCTTGCTTGAAGCTTCCCATTGTGCTTTTCGGTAACCACTGTGACGTCAGCCTGCGTGTCCAGGTGTGGGCTGATGGGAATGCCACTGATTTTAACAGAGAGGGGCAAGGGGAGGTCTTGTCACGAAGTCACGATAGTAAATTTTCGATTTCACGAATCACGAAACAAAAAATTTGGAAGTGATTCTGGCTTAGCATGGTAAAATATAACTGATTCAACAACCCCGAGGACTTTGTCGGATTCAGCGGCCATGATCTTTACCAGTCTGAGTTACATCGAGTCCGCACATGCCGTTCATCAATGGCTCATCAGTCAAAAATCCTATTGAGACGGGTTCATTGGCTAATACGGTGATCAGGAAATCAACGGGTTTATTTAAACCTGTCAACATGTTTCGTTTGTCGCTACTCTCAGTCGGCTTGACTCAAGCGTTAAATTCACTAAGGTCACGGAAAAAAATCTGATCACAATGCAGTGAAATTCAGCTACGAACTCAACTTTAGACATTCACGATTTATTTCTTATCTATTCACGATTCACAGCCAAGGACTTTTGCATTTCACGCCTCACGGAATACACTTCAATCACGATTCACGGAATAGTTTTTTTTTTTTATCAAATCACGATTCACAGAGCACAAAAACACCGGATCACGGCGTCACGAAAATACCCTTGCCCTCCCTCCCCCCCCCCCCCCCCTCTTAACAGCAACTGTTGGATTCTGTGATTTTCCTACTTCAACTGGTACAGATACACGTCTTCTAACCACTCCTCTTCTTGAGAAACCCCGTGTGCTTGGCTCCTGCTCAAGCTCCACTGCATTGGCTTGCTTGCTTTTCAAGTCGTTAGCAGCACTGTTGCTCACTCTGTTGAAATAATTCAAACGTCCACACTTAAGTTATCTCCTTCCTGTAGCTGGGCATGAATTCTTGTTGACATGTGCCTCATTTCCACACTTGGTGCAGTGTTTGGAGCAGCTTCTGTAACTCTTCTCTGCCGACTAATAGCAGTCAGCTGAGCTTGTCGTCATTAGTGACTGCCATCCATCGAGTGGCTCATACAAAACGATCTTTGTTTTTTCATTGCCCTGGTTCACCACTCAAACTCAAGGCTCCCTTGCTTGCTCGTACGCTTGACAGAATTCCAGACTTTCCTTCATGGCTGGTTTCGGGTTTGTCAGGCATTTTTCTTTTTATCTTCGTTGCCAATATAACAGACTATGGCTGCCATGCTGGCTGAGAAGTTTTAAACAACAACGGTAACCGGGCCTGTATGGCCCCGGCATGCAGTGGACCTAGAGCCCAGTTCTAACGGTACGATACTGCATTTACATCAGGCAAGTTTGGTCGAGGCATAGTTTGTATTTTGGAGAAGTTGAGCCAAATTATAACCTTGAAGAGACCAAACAAACTTGTTCCCTGAAGTGTGTCACTGAAAAAGGTACGATTAAGTATTGTAACTACACCCACATTTGGCCAAGAATCTGGCGATATCAGATCAGTAACTTGATATTGCAGGATATCATAACAGAAGTTGCAGACAAGGCTTCTGATTGGCTAGAGGTGAAATTAGAGCACGGTAAATGCGTATGGGACTTACCATTCTGATTGGACCCAGACCAGAGAAGATGTGCATTCTTGGTAAACTACATTTGATCAAAAGTTGATATGAATTGCCTCATTAATTAATGTTTTCGTTTTTCATAAAGAGGTGCTTAAGCAGGTGAAGGAAGAAAAAGGCAGCATTGTGTCAGACATTCTCAACCAACATACTTCAAATACTCAATCTACAACACAAATGTTTTGAAGAGTAAGAGAGAGACATTGACGAAAAAAATCAGTAAACGTTTTAGACAAATATATTTCTGTTATTCTCTTGTGACAGAAGGCGACAAAACTGCAGTATCAGTTTGAAAACACTGCTTGCCCGAGTTTTCTATGAGTAAAGCTGACGTGCTGACTTTTGCTTCCCCGCAGAATACCTCAAAGAGACACTCGAGCAAATGGGAAATCAAGTGAAAAATGTCAGTGAAAAGTTAGATTCCTTAAAGGAATCAAGCCAAGATGAAGGTCAGTAGACGTTACGATGTTTAAAGTTTATATTTGAAGTTTATTATAATCCATCAAATAGTTTGGCTCGCGTGCAATTGGTCCACATGCATCACCTCTCCATTTGGCTCGAAAATATATAAACAATAGCTTCCATCTGAAAAACAAATAGAGACGCTTCTGTTTCTGAGAAGCTTGAGAAGCTTATCTGTTCCTCGAGAAGCTTCAAGGAACAGATAATGTCCAAGGACATATATCCGAGCTTATAATCCATCAAATATTTTCGCTTGGATGTCATCTGTTCCTCAAAACTCACAGTTTTCCTCGAGCTACACTCTACACTCAGGAAAACTGTTCGCTTCCAGGAACAGATAATGTCCGCAGACAGATATCCCAGCATATTTTTGCGTCAAATGGAGGCTATTTTTTATATATTTTCATGCTAAATTATCCTTCAAATCTTTTTCGTAAGACACGCAGTTTTGAAAATTGGGGAATATCACTCGAATATTCCCCAGTTTTTGGTCAAATGACACGTTTAGATTAATCGCACGCGAGCGAAATTATAAGCTCGTATATTTGTCCCTGGACATTATCCGTTCCTCAAAGCTCACAGTTTTCCTCGAGCTGCGTTCTTGGAAAACTGTTCGCTTCTCGGAACAGATAATGTTCGCAGACGAATTTCCCAGCATATTATTGTTTACATACAGCGGTTCCATCTCAACAGTCAACAAAAAAGTTCTCCTGTAACTTAAGCAGTCAAACTCAACTAATACATTAATGAACAAATAGAAAAAATAATTGGATGACTGTTTAGAAAACAATGTTGGTAATTATTGCATGTTCAAACTGGCAGAAATTTGATAATTCCTGAACATACTGAGCATTTAATGTCCTTGACACGCTTTTTTTAACACACCGTCACCAGACTTGGAAAGTAAATAGTGGACAGAAGTCCAACTTTTTTCACAACAAAATTTACAGCACATGTCAGATGATGACATCATAAACGATGACGTCACATCACACTCTTAATTTAAAACTTGTAAATTCCAACATTCTTTACTGTTTTCGCAAGATAGAAACAAGAGTACATGTAGTTGAGAACTGAAAACCTTTTGTTGATATCTTAATTATTAAAGGAGATATGACCATTTAAGTTTCAAAGATCATCGATTATTTAAGAGATCACACTATCGCTTACAAGCAAAAACAAAAAATCCAAAACGATACGATTTTTAGGGACACTAAGTTCTTTATTTTACCAAATTTGTAGCATTTTTCAATGAAAACTGGAGAAACTAATAGGCTTGATTTTGATGAAACAATATAGTTCCGGGAGGGGGGGGGGTGGGGACTGAAGCATATTTAAATTGCTATAAATAAAAATATATTTATCATAGTGAGAAACGGCTTTCAGTACATTATTCCACTAGTCATTAGCGTTCGAATGATGTATTTTGTCGTATGAAGTAATAAACTTAATAGACCTTGTGTATGTGACGTCATCAAATAAGATGTCGTAATTTAAAATTTTGTCACATTTTTTTAAACTGAAATGATCAAGACAGGAATTCAAGGGTACGAGACAAGGGTGCTAGAAAACCGAAGCTAAGTTAGCGTACTTAGACGTAATTATTAAGGGGCGTAGACCCCCAGTGTAGAACATCACTATTTTTCGAGATATAGTTTGATAAAACTTTGACAGTGATAACGATCATAAAGTTAACATCAGTGCGCACTTAATGGTTGAAGATCGATGTCAATTTTGATCCACAGAAAAAACTAGAAGCGACCTTCAACAGATGAAAAGTATGATAGGGGACATCAGTGACAAGTTAGACACTGCGATGGCACAAAGAGGGAGCGTGGATGAAGGTCAGTTCTAAATAAAAACTGATTACAGTTTTTGCACAGTAAAAGAAAAAACAGCTTATCCAACACATTTTGACGAAAGTAAAAAGAACTAAACGATTTCATGTGGTCATTATCTTATAATCAGCTGTGAGTGAGTTTTTAAACTGTTATTGACAAATTTGTTTCGGTGAAGGTCTATAAATTAGAAATTATGACTGTACATTACCCAAATACTGAATATTTGTATACTCTGAGAGATCATGTAGGCTCATTTTCTGTCCCTCACTTACTCCGCCAGTGCTCGTTTACGCGGGCTCTCTTAACTCACTTTACAAATCTTCACTTTTTGGTGACATGATGACAAGAATGTGCTGTACAGAATAGTCTAGGTAAAACATGACTCTTATGGATTGACTTGATTGTTCTTCCTCTCAAACTAATGTTTAACGTGTTATTCTCAGACAAAACGAGAGATGATTTAAAGGAGATGACAATGGAAATACGAACCATCATTATACTGCACCTCAACTGATACATTAATAAACAAATGCGAAAAATGAGGGAAGACTGTTTAGAAACTAGTGTTAGTAATTATTGCATGGTCAAACTGGCAGAAATTTGATGATTACCAAACGTTAATATTTGCCGGACTATAGTTTGATATGACAGTAATAGCGAATGCATGATCATAAAGTTAACATCTGCGCGCTAATGAACGAAAACTGATGTCAATTTTCATTTTCAGACAAATCCAGAAACGACTTTCAACAGATGAAAAGTGAGATAGCGAACATGAGTGAGAAGTTAGACACTTTGATGGCACAAAGACAGACCGACGATGAAGGTCAGTTCTAAATAAAAACTGATACAGTTAAGCTGATCTAGCGAAAGAAACATTTTGACGATAGTGAAAAAAGAACTGAATGATCTTATGCAGTCATTATCTTATACTCAGTTGTGAGTCGGTCTTTTAAATTGTTTTTGAAAATGTTGTGTTGGCGAAGTTCTTTAAATTAGAATTATGATTTCACATTACCCAAAAATTGTATATTTGGCTACCCTGAAAGATCATAAAGGCTCATGATCTGTCCCTCACTTACTCCGCCAGTGCTCGTTTTGGCGGGCTCTTTTTCCTCGTTTTATTTACATGTTTCGTGACATGATGACGAGAATGTGCTGAATTAGGTTATCTTGGTAAAGCATGACTTTCTTGTTTGTATGGATTAACTCGATTGTACTTCAACTCAAACTAATGCACAACGCCTTATTCTCAGGCAGAACGAGAGATGATTTCAAGGAGATGAAAAGGGAAATACGAACCATCAGTGAAAAGTTGAAAAGTCAAATGACATCAGGAGAACAAGGTATAGATTTCATATGTTTATGGCGATTTTATTGGACCCTACAAAATAGGCTATCTACGGGCAAGAGTGAAATAAATTGATAATGTACAGAACTGTATGGATCTGTTTTGTTGTTCCAGGTTGTATCATTGGCTGGGGGTGATTGATGCCTTAGATTTAACGCATGTGATGAAATTATCAATTTTCCAAATCAACGTCCGTCTTAATTTTTTCCACACTCTGGTTTATCACTGCACCTTTAAAAAAACTGAGAATTAGGAAAAAGAAAGTGACTCCTTAATCGTAGTCCGTTGTTTCCTGTGTGACTACTATTTGCGTCAAAGCGTCATTTCGTGACGTGGTATTTGTTAACGTTTTAATAAAACAGTAGTTGCGGGCAAATTATATTTTAGATTATGATATTTATAACGCGTATTGTAACTATACAAACCACTCTTTGAATACAAAAAAAAAAAAACAGGAATATGTTGCTGGTTACATAAAAGTGTGGATTAAGGTTTAAAAAGACTAAATGTTTATTTTAAGGAAACAGCAGAGACAACCTTGAGCAGATGAGACAGGAAATTGCAGACATCAAAGAAAAGTTGGACACTTTAATGAACCGACTTCCTCTGGAAGAAAAGAAATTGAAGATGGAGGGTAAGATCTACTTTTTTAGCGGGAGCGGGGCAGACAATTGGACAGCTGTTGTGGGTCTCGTTCGGTTAAGATACTATTACGTATTTTACCTTCTTTGAGTCACGAGAAATTAAACCGGATCAACGGTAGTTATCTGTTTCGGCGAATGATGAGCTATAGATGAAACAAAGTAAATGGTCTGCTGCTGTAGTGAATAAATTGAAAACATATTCTAAGCCGAAACCGCCACAAAATCTTCAAAATGGTAGGGTTGCGTATAGGTGTAACTTACTATTAAGAGGATAAAGGACTCATTAAGTTATTCAAGTTATCGCCTTGGTTCTATATTACGCTTATGAACCCCACTGTTTTGTGGTTATCAATCTGCTTATAGAAAATGTTACCTGACCAATGACAGTAGTTATTTTATTTTTGGTATGACCATCGCCCTGAAATAAGTCAAAACTAAAAGCTGTTGTTGTGGTAGAAGAAACGAAAAAATAAAGTTATGGTTTAACTGAACGTGAGTGCAAAGAGCACCTTGTATAAGCTTGAAACTAAAATTGACTTATGTTCCACCGCAGAAAACCTCAAAGAGACACTTGAGCAAATGAGAAATCAAGTGAAAAAGTTGGGATCACTCCTAGATGAAGGTCAGTAGACGTCAACTGAGATATTTGGACGTATAGAGATTCTATCACTAGGCAATAAAAAAATAGCGGGTTCTTCCGTAACTTAAGCGGTGAACAGCGACTAATACATTAATAAACAAACGGAAAAAGCAACGGGATGACAGTTTAGCAACTAATGTTGGTAGTTATTGCTTGTTCAAACTGGGAGAAATTTGATAATTTCCAACGTCGATATTTGTCTATCTATATTTTGACATAACTATGGCAGTGATAGCGAAAGCTGATGTTAATTTTCAGACAAACTTCAACAGATGAAAAGTGAGATAGCGAACATGAGTGAGAAGTTAGACACTTTGGTAGCACAAAGAGAGACCGACGATGAGAGACCGACGATGAAGGTCACTGTGTCACAGCCGCCCTCTGTCTTTCGGAGAGGGAGGCTGTGATACAGGCTAGCAAGAGACACATTTCTGACGAAAGTGAATTTAAAGGAAATAATTTGGCTTAAACTCAACTTTTAGCAAGTTTTATAATTGTTATTGCAATGTTGTGTAGATGAAGGTATTTCATGGGCTTATGAAGGAATTTGTCTGCTCTGAACGATTATCAGGGCTGATTTTCTGTCAATGACTCACTCCACCGGCACTAGTTTTGGTGGACTCTCTATTACCCGCTTTATTTACATGTTTCGTGATCTTTCGTGACATGAAGACAAGATCGTGCTGTACTTAAGCTCCATTCTGATTGTCTTGGTGAAACATGACTCAGAAGCAGAACTGCTTCCACGGTGCAATCAACCTCTATACCTGAGAATAATTTGACAAAAGACGAACAACAAGCACTGAAACGAATGCAAAACGACACCAACATTGTTATACTACTAGCCGACAAAGGACGTGTCACTGTTGTTATGGAGAAGGCTGACTACTTCGACAAAATGGACGGCAACATCTAGAGTGCATCACGCCAACTCTGAAACATTAAAATGGTAATAAAATCTAAAACTAAAAATTAAACACTTGTCGACGACAAACAAACTTACGAAGAACTTAAACGCGACCCGACGCCTGCACTTCAACGTAATCTTAACAGAAAAATACTTACGCTTAAAAAGACTGACGCTATTGACACTCGACGCTACTATCGACTGAGGTGCTCAGTACCAGAACCACCGAAACTTTACGGACTACCGAAACTGCACAAACATGGTATACCTATGCGACCTATCGTGTCATTCTGTGGGTCTCCTACGTATCAACTGTCTAAGTACTTGACGACCATACTGCAACCCCTCACTGACAAATCAAGACGCAAGCTACAATCTACCGAGAACTTAATTGACGCTACTAAGACAGTATAGATACCTGACGACTACAAACTTGTATCTTTTGATGTGAAATCACTGTTCACCAGTATTCCACTTCTACTGGCATAACAGTGTACCGAGACGGCTATACAACAATCTACCGTTAAACTACCGTTACCGACAGAAGACATCCTGGATTGACTTGATTGTATTTCAACTCAAGCTAATGTACAACGCTTTATTCTCAGACAATACGAGAGATGATTTCAAAGAGATGGCAACGGACAAACGGACCATTAATGAAAAGCTGAAAAGTCAAGTGACATCAGGAGAAGAAGGTATAGATTTTACATGGCGATTTTATTGAACCCCTCGAAAAAGTGAAACAAGTTGATAATGTATAGAACTGTACGGAGCTCTTTTGTTGGAATGAAAGAAAAATGAAGTGATAACACGTATGTCTACTCAAGATGGAAAACCGATATTCTTTAATACCCATATATGCCAGGTTCTATCATTTGCTGCGTGATTGATGCCTTCGATCTAACGTGTGGAAAGAAATTATTTATTATCCAAATCAATGTCCGTCTTAATTTTTCCCCCAACTCTGATTTATTACCGCACCATTAAAAAAACTAGGAAATACGAAAAAGAAAGTGACAACTCAACCCTAGTCCTTTGTTTCCTGTGTCACTTCTATTTGCGTCATATCGTCATTTCATGGCGTGGTATTTGTTTAAGTTTAAATAAAACAGTAGTTGTCGCAAATTATATTTTACATTGAGATATTTATAACGTGTATTGTGACTATACAAACTACTCTTTGAATAAAATAACACCGAGGAATATGTTGCTGGTTACATAAAAGTGTGAATTAAGGTTTAAAAAGACTGCATGTTTATTCTTAGGAAACAGCGGAGACAACCTTGAGCAGTTGAAAGAGGAAATTGCAGACATCAAAGAAAAGTTGGACACTTTAATGAACCCACTTCCTCTGGATGAAAAGAAACAGAACATGGAAGGTAAGATCTACTTTTTCAGCGGGAGCGGGGCAGACAATTGGACAGCTGTTGTGGTTCTCGTTCGGTTCAGGGTTGTGTATGTGTAACTTTCTATTAAGAGGATAAAGGATGCATTAAGTTATTCGAGTTATCGCTTTGGTTCTATATTACACTTATGAGCCCCACTGTTTTGCTGGTTTTTTCGGACGGGGTGGTTATCAATCTGTTTATAGAAAATATTACCTGACCAGTGACAGTAGTTGTTTGTTTTGGTATCACCATCGCCCTGAAGTAAGTCAAAACTAAAAACTGTTGTTGTGACAGAAATTTCTTTGAATTATAAAAGATCTTCTATCTTCTGCTTTTCGGTTTTCGTTTTACCAAATTATTTTCATATATATGCATATAAAAATGTCAGGAGTCTTGAAAGACTTCCAAACGTTTGGTGCGAAACGACAAAAGAAAAAACGGTCTTAAAAGTTTCGATCTTTATTTTGCAAATTAAGGCTGTGTTGCACTGTTCTTTATAGTGAAGGTGACCTAAGATTTTCAACTGAAACTGGCAATATTCTGCTCTTTCTCCCTGAAAACTAGAACCTCAATTTGTGAAATCAGAAACATATCAGAAAATTTCTTTAACAAAATTAAAAAAAAACTAGTAATAGATATTTCTCTTGTAAATGTCCCAAGATAGATAATGCTGAATATGTTTCTTGAATATGGAAAATATCGAGATAGAAATTAACAGATATATTACAAAAATTATAAATTAAAAATTAGTTCCGTTTCCTTCTTTTATCTATGTCATATTGATTGTTTGCATTTTTGCCTTAACTTAAGAAATAGATCGGTTTTAGGCCGCCTTATTTTATCTGTCTGGACAGAAAAGTTACTTGAAGTAACTTCTATTTGATTACTTCTAGATGGTTTTGATTCAGCTGAGATTATCGACGCAATTCGCCAACTGTACATAGGCCGCGAGGGATGGCTCGCACCGTTTCCTTGGTGTGAAGAGTTTCACTTTCATCTTGATAGTATTTTTACCAGACTCAAAGTGGTCAGCAGGGAAAAAACAAGAGGAACAGTGACAGACAGCATCGTCAACATGTCTGGGATCTTTAAACCACATGAAGAATGTCCACAACCAAGAACAGTGTTAATTGAAGGAAAGCCTGGCATTGGGAAAACCACTTACTGCAAGAAGATGGTATATGACTGGGCTACAGGAAAACAAGAAGCGGAAGATTACTTTCCAAGGTTCGAAACAGTGTTGTTGCTGAAGTGTCGTGATATGAAGTCTAACCTATGGGAGGCCATTGATGATCAACTTCTCCCTCGAGATTTTGAAGAAGACGTTAGAGAGAGATTCTTCAACTTCATCCGCCAGAATCAGTCCAACGTTTTGCTTGTACTTGATGGATTGGATGAGGTTCCCACTAGTAAATTGCCAGTGTTGAAAGAAATCATTCAGGGTCGCAGAGAACTTCCAAAGTGTCGCGTGGTTGCTACGGCACGGCACGAGGCTGGGATTAAGTTACGAATACACTGTGACACCCTGCTGCAAATTGAAGGATTTACCGACGAAAACGCAAGAGAGTTTATCCTCAAGTACTTTAAAAACATGAAGAATTTGGCCGAGAAGCTCCTGTCCAAGTTGGAAGATGATGAAGACCTGAGAGACATGGCGGCAAATCCTCTTAACACTGTGCTCCTTTGCCTCATTTGTGAAGAATTTGAAGGTATTTTCCCAGAAAGTAGGACCCAACTGTACGTGGGAATCACAGAATGTATCCTTAGAAGATACAGAAACAAGAAAGGATTACCAGAAACCAATGAGGACCTCGTCGAAGTATACGACGCTCAACTGAAACATCTTGGCCAGATAGCTTTGAATGGTTTGCTTGAAGACAACTTGGACTTTGAGGAAAGTGAGCTTAAAAGTCATACAGATGAATTACCTGGATTCGGATTTTTGTCAGTTCAGACCGGAGGCAGTAAACTAAGACCCCGTCGACACTACAGTTTTCTACACAAGAGTTTTCAAGAATGCTTCGCGGCAATCTATCTGTGTAGTCAGCTTCTCAATAAAGAGATCAGTGTCGACGAGTTAGCTGCTGATAGAAGATACCTTGAAGAGCTTCAAGAGGTCCTTTCATTTACATGTGGTATGGTAGCGGCACGTTGCGAGGAAACAGCAGAAGCCCTTATCAAGAGTATAACGGTTCAAGTGAATGACGAAAAATGCTTTCTTACCTTGCTTGGGTTCATTTCCGAATGTAGAAGAGGAGACAGCAGTTTTCATCTTAAAATGGCACGTGTTTCTGGCTCATTTCTCAAACTTCAAAGTCTTGATATCGCAGATCAGTTGCTTAGTGAGGGTGGCGTTGGTCTTCTAGCTGAAGCACTCAAAGTAAATTCAACGCTGACAGAGTTGAATTTGCGTGGCAATGACATTGGTTATCAAGGTGCTACTGGTCTTGCTGAAGCACTTTCGAAAAATTCAACGCTGACAAAGTTGCATTTGAGTGGCAATGACATTGGTGATCAAGGTGCTACTGGTCTTGCTGAAGCACTGAAAAAAAATTCAACGCTGACAGTGTTGAATTTGGATGACAATGACATTGGTGCTCAAGGTGCTACTGGTCTTGCTGAAGCAGTTAAAGTAAATTTAACGCTGACAGTGTTGAAATTGGAATACAATGGCATTGGTGACCAAGGTGCTACTCGTCTTGCTGGAGCACTTACAGTAAAATCAACGCTTACAGTGTTGCATTTGGGTGGCAATCGCATTGGTGATCAAGGTGCTACTGGTCTTGCTGAAGCACTTTCAGATAATTCAACGCTGACAGAGTTGGATTTGCGTGGCAATGACATTGGTGCTCAAGGTGCTACTGGTCTTGCCGAAGCACTCAAAGTAAATTCAACGCTGACAGAGTTGAATTTGCGTGACAATTACATTGGTGATCAAGGTGCTACTGGTCTTGCTGAAGCAGTGAAAAAAAATTCAACGCTGACAGAGTTGAATTTGCGTGGCAATGGCATTGGTGATCAAGGTGCTACTGGTCTTGCTGAAGCACTGAAAAAAAATTCAACGCTGACAGAGTTGCATTTACGTGGCAATGACATTGGTGATCAAGGTGCTACTGGTCTTACTGAAGCACTTACAGTAAAATCAACGCTTACAGTGTTGCATTTGGGTGGCAATCGCATTGGTGATCAAGGTGCTACTGGTCTTGCTGAAGCACTTTCAGATAATTCAACGCTGACAGAGTTGGATTTGCGTGGCAATGGCATTGGTGCTCAAGGTGCTACTGGTCTTGCTGAAGCACTCAAAGTAAATTCAACGCTGACAGAGTTGAATTTGCGTGACAATGACATTGGTGATCAAGGCGCTACTGGTCTTGCTGAAGCACTTTCAAAAAATTCAACGTTGACAGAGTTGAATTTGCGTGGCAATGGCATTGATGATCAAGGTGCTACTGGTCTTGCTGAAGCACTTTCAAAAAATTCAACGCTGACAAAGTTGCATTTGCGTGGCAATGACATTGGTGATCAAGGTGCTACTGGTCTTGCTAAAGCACTTTCAGAAAATTCAACACTGACAGAGTTGAATTTGCGTGGCAATGGCATCGGTGATCAAGGTGCTACTGGTTTTGCTGAAGCACTTAAAGTAAATTCCACCTTGACAGAGTTGAATTTGATTAACAATGACATTAGTGAAATGGTACTCAGTGAACTCCGCCGCTGGCAACAAGATGGTCGTTTCATCTTGTTTTAGTAAACAATCGTCACATTATGAAGACTTGCCTGTTGTTCTGAGTGAAAACAGCTATGGGTGTCTTTTTTAATCAAGTTTTTTTACGTATTATAACTGATGTAAATAAACGGGTTTTTTGATTATCAGGTTTTTTTCTTGTGTGTACTGCATTACTGGTAATTTCATTTTAAGTTCTTTTTGATTGTCATTGTCCAATGTTATACGAGTCCGTCGTATTTTTTTCTATCAGTATATATCACCTCTTTAACTTAAGTGACGTCGCAACTGTATAATAAAACAAGACGCATATCTGCGTAAACTTGGGCGTCTTTCCTGGCATATCGAGCTGTAAACGCCAGGAAATCGACATGGTGAAGTCTTAGTTGTCTTTTGTCGATTGTTTCATAGCTCTAGCATAGTGTTGTGTATTGCCCACTGTCCGTTTTTTTAGGCCTGGTCTGTGGTCTGCGTTTTGTTTAAGTAAAGCAATGAAGGTTTTGGCAGTAAAATGCTAACTTTCAACCTATATGATTGCATTTGTGTCCATCTATGTGGCCAACAGGATTTTTAAAAAATAGATGAAGTATTGCTTATTGAAATGAACTCAGATACTAAAATGTCATGTTTGTTCTATGGGTTAACACTTTTCAACCCAGCTTGTTTCAGATATTGTTTTGAATGATTGCATTCTTTTGGTTATAGTATGATTTGGGAAGATTTTGGAAAATGCGTAGTTTCTTAAATTATCCATATCTCCCACACGGAAGGGATTTTTTCTAAACCCCCAATCTAGAAATTCCAATTAAGCGTCATACATTTCCTTAAAGTTTTTGGCCTTTGAGACCACTGCCACCCTCAGGAATTTCCAATCCATTCTGTGGGGAAATATGGACATGTTCTGGAACCACACAATGTTTTATCACTTTTGGGGGGTTAAAAGGGAAACTATAGCAAAGTTTGCAGGGATATCTTTTGTTAGCTTCATGCCCCCTTGCAAATGGTATTGTTTTTTGGAAAAAAGGGAACTTTGATTGAAATTGGTGTTTCGTGGGAATTTCTGTTTGTCAGTATGTTTAAGGAGTACTTCAAGCTTTTTGAATGAAGAACAATGTTTATTGAACAAATAATTACCAATATATTCTGCTCTATGTTTCTTGTGAATGTAAATGCTTATGTAAATGCTTGTTTGTTCAGTACAAATAATCAGTCGCCTAGATAGCCAAAGTAACCTCCAGATGTTTACACTATTTTCCGGCCGCAATGTTGGCGTACCGCGGAGGTACTCGTCTCTGTAAATTTGTCCGAAATATTTCGACGAATATCTGAGCTTGGGAAAACGTACAGAATTAAAAATTAGCGAAGTGTCATCTTTATTAATCTCCTATAACATCACAATTTCTTGATTTAATCCACTAAATGGTTGTCGAATAAATTTTTTATTGCGTCAGGATTGCGTGACAGTGCAAGCCAAGAATTGTTTTGCTAGGGTCAACATACAAGTACATTAGTTTCTTTCAGCTTAAATGTACAATAATTCGCTACATGGGTTTCACTCTTGTACAGACACATAGCTCTGTTACAAGAAAATAACGAGAAAATATCGTTTAGTTCGAGATTTTATCTTTATTATACTTAACGAAGTTTCTCGGCGCGTTTTACTTAGGTGTACTCGAACAGATACATTCGTAAACAAATTTTCTAACCTTTCTGCTCTTGTTGCTCAGACGTTCTTGAGTTCGTGCTGGGATTCTACTTGGTTCACGATCATACGATGACGCTTATGAAGATGCTTTTTATCAAGTTGAAGAGTTGATAGCCCCGGTTGATGGCTCCTTTGGTGTAAAATGATTCTTGATAAATTCACTCAAAATGTTCGCTCGTAAATTGATCTCTCGTAAGGCTTGCAGACCGACCCGTTCCGAAAACGCTTAATGTCCTTTAGTGTTGGTCTACCTCGAACGGTGTGTTCGTTTGTATATCATTTCATCGCCCCAGAAATCATGGAATCCGTGCTAACTTTTCACGACGACAACTTCTGTAAATTCCATGTGCTGTACGCATGGACAGGCAACGCATGCTCTTTAGAGACCAGACGGCGATTTGTGACTGAACGCAAACAAAAATGAAGTGCAATTTTAAACTTGGGCTCCCTTTGGGATACGCCCAAGTAAAAAATTCTACCACGTTCAAGACCTTGAAATCATATCATATTGATTGTCTCGTCAAGTGAATATTTTATGCGCCATGAGTGGATGTGTGTGGGCATTGCCTCATTATGTCACGAATTATCTGCTAAACATTTCCAGCGAATGAGATTAAGGTGATGGATTTCTTGGCTGTCGTGTGCTGTTATTGGGTGAGATCATGTTCGGGTAAGCATAACAATTTTCCTGGACAATTCTGTCCAAGGTGGAAAGGCGCAGTGAGGTCAACGCTATGTGAAGCACCAAAGAAACGCATGAAAAGGATCTGGCTTACAAAGAATAAGCTACAAGTAGCCCGGGAACCAAAGGAGCTAGGAGAGAAGACTTCCCAAGCCTTCTGTCACACTGTCTAAAAGAGTCGTGATAGCCTGGGCGCGTATTGATAATCCCTTCTCTGCGACGGTGGAATTCGGCGGTAAGACAATTAAATTGTCAGATCTCAAAGAACTAATGGTTCAGGGAGTTCGCATGGCGTACTATTCAATCAAGAGGGTTATAAGTAAGCTGAGAAATATCTTACGAAAGAAGTACGGCCATCCAGACTCCTGAAAGTAGCGGGAACTTATCTAATAAATCTTCTCGAGATGCCGGCGATAATGGAGAGAAACGTGGCCTTATAAAACTGGTGTTATAAAACGCTATTACGTTATTGTAGAGTAGTTTCGTCGATGCAAGCTCGGATCTTGTGATTAGCGTCCGTGGCCCTTCGCGGAATTTACTGGAAGGTGAACGTAAGTGGACAGATACAAATGCGATGGTTAAAGCAGGTGACAAAAGTAACGGCCCTTAACGTTCTACACTTCCAAATGATCGTAATTTCACTGGCAGGATCAACTTGTCAACGATTGCGTCTATTTGTTAGCACCGGGGACATGTTTCTTCAGACTGTGATCAAGTTTCTACTCGTGCTGAACGTAAGGCATTTCTGGCGGGCAAAAAGGTTGTGTTTTAAGTGGGTAGTGGGTCAGCATAGCGTTAACAAATGTCCTCGTAAGTTCTCATGTCGCGTTTATCGTGGGAGACATCATACTTCCCTTTACCATCAATCCTAGGAACCTTCATCCGCTAGTCATGGTTGACGTCAATGGTCAGAAAAGTCCGTGCTCTCCTCTGAGGCGGGGCGAGTCACTCTTTAATGCCGTCTAGGTTGATCTCACTCAGTTGCGCGCAGTCAAAAACATAACGCGTCGCGTGGCTCAGAACACGAACGCTACTGGAGTACGACTTGTGCTTGCGAGCGATTAGAAGAGACTTCGCGTTGAGCACGCGTGCCAGGGAAATTGACAGAAAGGAAATAATTATTGATGCTAGACAACCCTCATTATGTAGAGCGGTCGCGAATTGCCAATAAATCTCATCTGTTAGGAGTCAAGTCAGGAGATCAGTGATTGGAAGACCCTCTACCGGTGTCACATCATCCTACGTGCAAACGGTACGCGCAGATCCCTACACGAAAGCGCGCGCTGCGCGTCGTGAAGAACCTGTTTCTGAATTTACCTGTTTGGCTGGGCTCTTATTGCATTAGGATCAAAACTGTATGGGTACTGGCTTTCTAGCAGTGAATTCGATCAGCAATTATGAGCATCTATGCGCTCTAAATCTTCAGGGGTTGGTAGATACTCTCGCTCGTGATCAACAAGGAGTCCAGAAAGAGTTTCGCTAGCAACTGGCACGACATCGTCAAGAAGGCTGGTATCCAAATTACTCAGCATGGAAAAGCTATCGGGATACGATGAAATAATCCATGATTAGCTTAATGAAGACGTGGTTGAGTCGACAGCCCACCGAGAAAGTTCTACATGCCCCTTTGAGCATGTCATCAGGGAAACAGCACAGCCTGCTGAGATGTGTGTAGTCTATGACTGCACTATGCGGGAGGAAAGAAAACGCCCTCTCTGAATAATTGCCTTGCGACTGGACTCGCCCTCAAGAACAAGATTCACCACGTCTCGGTTCTTGCTAGATTTCATTCGGTTGCGTTTGCTGGTAACATGAAAAAGACATCCCTGCGAGCGCGCGTTAGGGAGGGTGAGCCTGATGTTCTGCGATAAACTGCTTGTGGGATTTGCACTCCACAGTTTTCGAAATACAGATCTTGAGGTTCACCAGAGCACTTTCTGGTCTCACTCCTTCTCCTTTCTGCTAAGAGGTGCAATTTTCTCTAGTGGCATTTTTGCAGTTGCATAAATAGCAATCTTAGGTACTGGAGCTGGAAGAAAGCACTCGAGAGGATTCTAGCGACAATCAAGCCGCCTTCGCTAAGTAGCCGTTAGGCACTGATGCTTCCAGAGACGGGAGTTTTTGGCCTTACAAACGCCAGGCAGTCTGTAAAGGTGTTCCATTCGTTTCCTCACGAAAATGCTGAACTGATCAAAAGGAGGAGGATTCTAGGAATGCTAGGTCGCACCTATGAATTCCTCGGTCTGGTTTGCCACACATGACTACAAGGAACTACTACTCTTGAAATGCTTGTGAGCTGAAATAACAACAAGCCTGGGACGCTCCTCTACCTCATGAGCTTACAGCAAAATGAAGCGACAGGAGACTGACCTGCTCATGAACATGGTGGTAACGGGCACGTTAGCGTCTTATCAGCGCAGTAGAACTCAATGTCTTCGGAGACGCAAATGGGTGTGATATCGCCGCAGCCGTTTACGCCTTTATTTGTCAAGATTCTTGAAAACATATGGTATGGTGATTGTCAAAAAGCCGTGAAGACTCAAAATAACCTGGCGAAGAACTGCAGGAAAAGAGCGGGCTTCAACTCCTCTCTCTGGGAGAGAATCTCAAAAGGAGCCATAGGACAAGGACAAGGTGGAGGAATACTGTGCAGGCTTTCTGTGTGACATGGTGCAGGACACATGGACACATATGAGCCAAGTGGCCCATCAGGCCGGAGCTTATCCCGGTTTCTGTAGCACGAAGCGGCTAGAAGTATTTCTACTGCCCTTGGATGAGATGTTAGTCCATCGCAGGCTTACCCCCCCCCCCCCCCCAGCATTAAATTCGCCGGTACTCATTTATATACCTGGGTGGAGAGAGGCAGTGTGAAAGCGAAGTTTCTTGCCCAAGAACACAACGCAATGTCCCCGGTCAGGGTTCGATACCGGAGACGAGCGCACTAACCATAAGGTAACCGCATACGTGTGACATGACGCGAAAAGAACAGGTAATGATAATCACAAAAGCATATCTTGCACGCGAGGAAAATCAAGGAACATACGATTGATAAGTGGAGACATGTACCTTCTCATCAGAATACTGCTTATCTCAGCTGGCGTGGAGATTCCATAACCGATGCAGCATTTTGGTGGAGTAGACCCGAGTGGCTATTGCTACAAATGCGTGGCGGCCAAATCCTGTGACTAGAACCAGTAGAGAATGCAAAGTCGAGTCCAAAATAGTACACGAGGTGATAGCAGCAGCTACGGTGGACTGGTGACCATATGAATATGACCATTCACTCGAACGGCATGATCTACCAAAGGCCCTTGGAGTCTGCGCCTGGATCGCATGGTTTATACATAATTCCCGCCAAGTGCTGGGGAAACCCTGGACTTGTGAGTACGCTACAACTGCATCGGAGTCTGCTGGCCAGAAACCCTGAAGATCGTTGATGTAGTCAATCTGTGTGAAGACGAAAGCAATCGTGGCAAGTGGCTGATTGGGATGGCAGTGCACCTGTTCAATGGTCGTGATGGAGTCATGCGTTCCGTGAAACCCCGTGCAGCGAAATCTTTCTTTGAGAGACCCGTCCAGCCCATCTGCCACTAAAGCTATCGTGCAACAGTCCCACAAGAACTCAACAATCATCAGATCTGATCCCGGACGCACCACCTTCTCGACCGAGATGAGACGCGCGCCGAAGTTGCTGGTTGACCGCGCTTCCAGGATGCTATGGGAGATGAGGAGAGGTAGGAATTTAATTTACGCTCGTGGAAATTAATTTAGCAGCGAACTTTTATTATAGGAATACCAAGTGTCTTTTCTCGGGTTATCGTTTGATATTGTAATTAAGTGTTCTAAACGACATCAGTTTCTTGCAGAAATCACGTGGGAGAGGGTGTCGGGACTGGACAAAGGACCTCGTTTAAGTTTAAGAGCGTGACATCCTAGTGGTTGCCTTGTCAAGAAACTTTTGATTTTTTTATTTTAACAATGCGTGATGAGTGGTCAAGAGAAAATGTGCGTAGGCGTTGGTTCCTTTTGCCACATATTATCTTATAAACATTTTCAGCGAGAGAGGTTTTCTATATTTAAGGCGTTCTAGATCATTATAAGGCTGCTGGATTGCTTGGCTGTGCCATTATTGTGAGAGATTACGTGCGGTTGTGATTCTCAAGGAATGAAATCTAGAAACTATGGGTCTGTCCTGTATTCCCAGAATTAAATGACTAAGAACTAAAGTATTCATGCCCTGAAAGCTTGAGAAACTTCAATTTTTTTGGGGGGGGGGGGCGGGGGGGAGAGGGGGGATAATCAGAAAATGGAAGAGAGGCTTTTTTGGACATTGCTGTGAATAGGTCGATGTCACTTGATTGGCAAAACAAATCTTATACTCCCTTCCTACCCCTATCCTTCCCCCATCATCAATATCGTATAGCTTCGGCAAACATGGATGACATGGATGAGTAAAACAAACCAACACTGTGTGTGGTAGGGAGGGGAGGGGTATATTTGTGAGATTTGCATATTTCAGTTATTATCTCATAGAAGCAGAGAAGACAAGCGTTATTACTCAGTGGCCTGTTTTGCGTACAAGTCTGCTAAGGCAGAAGATTATCAACCCAAATAAGGCGTTTACCAACCTCCTTGCTTCAAGGCTAGATGACGTCAGGGACTGTCCTATTTTACTGGACTTGATTCTCACTTTGTCTCCCTCAGCAGCAAAGTGTGAGAGAGGATCACTTAAAAAGTAATCTGCGAACAACTGTGACTCATAGCACCCTGTCAGGCTTGATAAGAAGACGCTCTTCAGACAGCACATGAAAGCGTACAATCCAAACCAAGCCACCAGTACCTTGTGTTGTGGAGCGAAGACAAAGAGGCACATTCTGTAGATATTCATATTGAGTTTTAACAATCTGAAACTTTCAGTAGATTTTTCCTAAGGGACTCTATCATGTTAGCAGTGCAAGCAAAGAACTTAAATGTTTTTTCCAGCTCTACTGTTCGGTCGTTTTTGTTGAAACTATTGATCATGAAAGCCTTCGTGATATCAAATTACTACGTTTTACATCAGAAGGTTAGGCCCTATGTGCCACTGGGCATTCCGGGATTGAGTTAATGAGTGACATCACAAGGTTACAGTATTTAGAATTCTCGTTTTGATCTAATTCAAGAGAAGTTAAGTCGACATTTTCTGTCGTCAAATTAACTTCGATTAAGTTGTAACTGCAACTTCTAATGTTCCCGTGTAAAATCGAGCGTTTCTGTTACAATGTTTAAGGTTCAAGTTGTAAAGAAATTCATATTCGAGTGATTATAGTTCATATATTTGCCTGGTATCTTTAACTGTGTATTGTTCATAACCTAATAAATTAATTTGTATGTATTTTACCAGCAAATTTAATGCTTTGGGAATAGTTGATAGAGGGGACTGGTTATGAAGCCCGGCAAACATCAAAGGAGCAAACGAAGACGCCAAGATTTATGTTGGAAGGTCCACGACAGTGCACAATCTTTTGTTTTGCGCTCATGCACTATGCATGAATTACATAACCAACACGTTTCTATTAGTTAGTTCCTCAGAACGGTGTAAACAACTATTGTGTTTTGTGCACCGTCAAGGCCAAAAAAGCGAACAAAAACATACAACAAAGAACTTTGTCGGGTTTCATAACCATTCCCCTCTATTAACTATGCTTTGGGTAACCCTTTAGAGGACTCGTGTCCCATCCAGGGTGGGGTGGGGAAATACTCTTAATCACTTCATGCTACAGAAACTTGGGATATGCGCCGACCTGATGGCCTCTGGATCTTAACGCAGAAAGGGAAGAGAAGGTGCTCTTATTTCAACCAATCAGAAGCAATCTTAAATTGGCTTTTGCGCGTTTTCCCGCGCTAGGCACGTGTTGCATAATTTATGCACTTGCTGAATTGTGAACGAAGATTCATAGAGCCAGCTACCATTTAGCCCTTTACTCTCTAAGAGTGCCATTTGGCACACAACTTAAAAACGTTGTGAATATTTGAGATATTTTTATGAAGTTTTGCCATGAAAATTGTCTTGTAAAGATCTGCTCATTGAAGGCTTAAAATTGTGACCCCCTCCTATCTAAGATATGGTTGACCACCCCCATAATTTTACAATTTCTTTTTTGAGATGCACATGGAATGCAAGACTTGTTTCACATCAAGCTTTGTACTATTGTACCAAGACCTGCTAAATAAGCCACGGATCGGGAGCATACCTATGATATTTGAGAACTGATACGTGTTGGAAGCTTTTTATTTTCACATTTCAAAACAATTTCTCTGAACATGACTACCTCTTTCATAGCTGCTGATGTCAGTTCTTAAATAAGCTGATCAGTGGCTTTCAAATGGTATATTGTACACAGGCAGAGAGCCTTTTTTTGCTGATTTAGGATAAACTGTCGTTGGCCTAAGGGGTAAAGGGTTAATAGTTCTTGTAGGAACAGCACCTTGTTCTCGAGATAACTTAACTGTTCCTAAGAGAATTTATTAAAACATGAGGCAAAGTGCTCACTCAGAAAATTCGGTCTCGTAATGTAATTGTAAAATAGGAACACATGTGGAAGTTGGAAGAACAGGAATGAACAACCTATTTTTTCCCACATCTGTTTCGAGTTTTTCCTAACTCTCCCAAGGTTTTTAATTGTTAAGGGGTAAATATTTTTGTCTGCGCTGGCCATTAATCAGGCTCCCGAAAATTGAGGCAGAAAACATTCGGCGAGCTAAGCCACCCCAGGATGTCCGAGCTTTTCCTTTAATGGACTTTTCGTCCCCAAACCGCTCGCACTAGACCCTGCTCGGCTCACTCCGTTCGCGTGTTTCTGTATTCGGCTTTTCCACCAGTCGACATCGTATTAAAAGCAGGAACTGAAATAATGAAATATTTTTTTAAAAGGTCCTCGGAGTTGTGATTTAACATCCAAACTGTAGCGTAACATTCACTGATAGCACGAGCAGTGATAGAAATGTAGATACTCTAAAAAATTAATATTTAAAAAAGGAAGTATTATTTACAAGAGTTCAAGTAAACGAATACTATGACGCGCTGGGAAAGGGCCATTTCTGAAAAGTTTAAATGATATAGAGGAAATCATCATTCCAATAAAGCGCGCTTTACGAACGATTTTTGTTTGCACTTTAATGGAAACTGTTAATAGAGATCTTTCGATTGGACACCTGAGGTAGTCAAGCTCCAATTTGGTAAATAAAAAGATAGGATGTACTGAAAACCAATCAGGTTCGAGAATTTGGTTTTATTCAAATTACTTAAGCTATTACTTTATTGCAAGTCCTCTAAGACACAGCACAGTCCATCAATGGAGGGTTTTTTTTTCAAAACAAGAAGCAAACATCTGCAAAGAATACAGATAAGGTAAGACTAAGAGCTTTTAGATCCATCGTCGACCTTTCAGACGTACACCATCCCAACTTTCAAAACTCGATAACTGTCTGTTCGGACAGGCTCATTTAAAGATACTAGAGATAGTAGGGAGTCTTCAAAAACGTTTGCTTGATTGCTATCTGTGTTATCGTGGCAGTGAAAACAAGGTGTTTACAAATAGGCAATTTTCTCGACACCTACAATCAGGGACAAAAGCGTTGAGATATGTTTGCTAATTGAAATGTTTTGGTTAGAGATCCGTACTTCCGTGATAGAAAAAAACACCTTAAGTACGTCAATAGCCACCCCTTCCTCCCCCCCTTCCCCCCCCTCCCCACACGCCCAATCAATGTTGAAACAGGCTTTAGCGATGCTGTTACTAGGTAACAACATTGGAAAGGGGAGAGGGGAGGGGTGAAAGATTAGAAGTGTAGAAAGGACAAATTACACTTGAAATGAGAAGTACACGAGAATAGGGTTGGTACCGGCTACGTCAACTTCGCCCGCAGTTTACCCTCTTAAATGGTTGGTGCCCCCTAATTATTCGGAAAATAACTTCCTTTTCCAATTATCGACAGACTTTAAAAGACTGAACAAAAAGAGAGTTTGGGAAAGTTCAAGAATTTCCAATTTTTCCACCCGCGCGGCATCGCTGTCAGGTCGCTGGAAGTGTGGTCGCTAAATGCTTGTCTCATGGTTAGTGCGCTTGACTCCGGATCGAGCGGTTCGGGTTCAAGCCGTAGCCATTGTGTTGTGTTCTTGGGCGAGACACTTCACTCTCACAGTGCCTCTCTCCACCCAGGGGTTTAAATGGGTATCAGTCAGTTCAATGCTGGGGGTAACCCTGCGATGGATTTGCATTCCATCTATGGGGGAGAAGAAATATTCCTAGTCGCTTCATTCTACAGAAACCGGAGGTAAGTACTGGCCTGATTGACCAGTTGGCTCGTATGCAGACTTTACCCGTACTTTAAGTAACGTTACCGGTTGAATAGATTTGCCTTGTAGACCCAGGAACACAATTTTTGGCGGAGTAAGTTGCATATTAGCGTTTTATTTGTGATATTTTTGACTGGCAGACTTTGGAGCCATATTCAAGAACGAAGACCACTTTTTTCAGAGTAAGGGTGGTCTTTCGGACATTGTATCTCCGCACCGAATTCCCTGACGCCCATATTTGTTTACATTTCTAACAAGAGTAACTCAGTCACCGTGTGGTGTCTTGGAAGATTTTCGCGCAAACGCTCTTGAACAAGTACTAAACTTTAGCTCTCTTTAAACTGAGAACATAACCGTTTTATTACGTTAGATTGGTAAAAATACGTCAGCCGATTTAGCTACTAGAAAGTGGCATCCATTGAAAGACTACTACACTTTCGTAACTTTACGTTAGTCATTACTTTGAACTTGAAATTACGTAAAAGTCAAACAAAACTTCCCATGGTCGAGCCATGATTGAAAAACGATCTTGTGGGTGAAAACGGGTTTGTCATTGAACCAAAAGAAAGCTGGCTGCTTGAAAAAGGCTCTAAACCAAATGGAGCCTGTCCCTGGAATGCAATCCCAGGCGCTGAGTTTGATCCCAATGAGAAACTTGAGCCAGCATTACTGACTGCATAAAACGAAGATGTAATACTGTCCACTGAATGTTTTAGAAAGCTGGTAGATGGAACAGAAACATTGTTTGTTGAATTTACAGCTTGCCCTGTTCCTTGCTGTGGTGTTACGCCATCTGTTTGCCGTCTGGCGGAGTTATGAGTTACGAATGTGAACTGCGAAGCTGCAGAATTTGGCGGGGACATTCTGTAAGCACTGTTTCCTGTAGGCCCGCTAAAGAGCATCGCTGACTGACTACTGGGGGCAGTTGCCTTCTGTTCTACAAGATCTGGCATGGCTGCAAGTGCGCGCAATGGGTTGTTTGCGCTGGCATCATGGCTGACATTCGACTTAACAGAGTGAAGTAAGTTTGGATTCACAGACACCATAGCGGTGCTGTTGTAGTTTGCATCTGAGCGCGACGAGATGAGATTATCAATGGCATAGGAAAGACTTGAATTCAAATCACTAGAGCCGATTAGAGACTCGGCAGAGAAATCCGAGTAAGTAGTCCTGGATGGCCGTGTTTGAAGTTGGGATTCCTGTGTCATAACTGAATCTCCCATCAGTTCGTTTCCTCCAATCAGCGCCTCTGCCGAGTAATTCGAAAAACTCTGAGCATGGCCTTGTTCACTGGGTGTACTGTGAATTGACGGGGCCACGGCCATTGTTAAACTGCTCTGTTGGTTTGGATTGCTGTCAGAATTAACAGATGCGGTCGTTATGTGTGGAATGTTCGGCAGAACCACTTCACTTGAGGCAAGCAGAGATTCGGCAGAGAAGCTAAGGCTGCCAGAGCCAAGCTGCGAAACTTGTTGGTGTTGCTGCAAATCTGACGTTTGTGTTTGCTCCATGCTCTGAGGTAAACCAGCTAAAGATGCAATACTGTGAGAAAGGCGTGGTATCTGGCCAGCCTGACTCATTCCTATACTAGAAACTTGTACAGTTGGTTTACCACAATCTACTCGAGTTGGCATGGTATTAGCTGGAACTGACACCTGAGTGGTAATACCTGGGATCAGAGAATTGACGTTAAAAGTCTGTATTGTCATTATCTCCGGTTGAGGCTGACAAATACTAATATTTCCTGGTGGTTCCTGGGAGCCGCAAGTGCTCGCTCTCTTTGCCATCCTGGTGTTGTCTCTCACAGTTAAGTGTGCTGCTCCACGTTTGTTTGAGGCCGAGGTCGCTTTATTTCCTAACAAAGGTTTGTTTTGGGAATTTCTATTCGTGTTTTGAGTTCGGCTTGTATTAACCGCCGATTTTTTCTGACCCTTGTTGGCAGGCCCTCCTTTTTTCGCTTTACAACCCCCTTGGTTTTTGCTCGCATCTGTCGACGCCTTTGGACGAGGAGTACTCTCGTTGTTCTGACTAATTTTGGACACAGTTATACTCTGGTTTGGAGTAGCAGTCACATAGAATGCCGGCAAGCTGGTGCTCTGTGTCACAACAGTGTTGCTGACTCCAGCTGCAGCGTGTTGATTACCCAGGCTGTTTGGCACTGGCACAGCGACAAGAGGAGTTGACATCTGAACTGCACTGGGAACAGCAGCACATGAGCTAATCACAGCTGGTTGGAGGTTCAGGATAGCGGCAGAGTTATGCCCCGTTGCAGGAGCGACAAGTGGGACAGCATTCACCACACTTATTGGCGAAATTGATGTACCAGGTTGTAGTGCAACTTTCATGATGGCTGCTACACTGTGTCTTGAGTAGCCTGCTTGAGACTGCAACCCTTGAGAAGCAGAGCTGACTGGCGTGCTAACAGTCTGTAACGGCTGCTGTGTTACAGAGCAGGGCAGGTTATTTCCAAACTGTACAACAGGGGGATTAAAGGATGGATTAGGATTCGACAAACTGCTAATGTTTCCCTGTAGCTGGTTCAATTCAAGCTGGCCAGAAGTGTTTGCACTATTCTGCGCGACAGATGTTGTTGGGACTTGAACCGTTGGACATGTTGTAACTGGAGTAAAAACAGACGCTGTGCTACTTGCTGCAGAAATTGGATTAGTTGTTATAATAAAAGGGGCCACATAAGCAATTGATTCTCTCTTCGATTGCTCCTTCGCGACAGAAGCCGAAGTGATTGGAAAATGATTAAGCACAGCAGTGGTTGCAGTAGTGGGCTGAGTCGCATTACTAATCACTGTTGTTTGGCTGGTAACCTGTGGTGGTCTCGACGCAGTTGTCACTGCTGCAGTCGGTGATTCCCTCGATTTTGGGACCTCTATCGTCGTCATAGCAACAGCATCACCAGCTGTATCTGTGTCGACTGTCCCAGATAAGGTAGAATCTGTTGTTGTTGTTGTTGTGGGGGTCTGTCTTCAAATAGCTACACTATTTTTCTTTAACAAATCTCTCAACAGCTTGTTTTCTTTGGTAGCCGATTCAAGTCGAGTTTTCAACAGGTGAACGTCTTGAGCTAGAAGAGAAAAGAATTATAAAAAATATGTCAACTGCATTGTAACAAGCCTCGCTCAAAACACAGAGCTATCATGGTGAAATCACAGCAAATACAGTGTAGGCTATCACGACCTATCACGTGCAAGCCTTGTGTTTCTATAAAAATCTTACCAAGCAGAGCGAAGCCATCGCAATGTAAGTCCAGTTTTTTGGTTGAAATAAGCCCACGATTACCTAATGTGCTCGCTGCGATGTGAAATATGAACAAAACAGTACTGATAACCCTTCGTCAGCAAAGGTGCAGAAGTGTCTCATTTAGCTGTATGAAACAGACACGTACGTTAGGAAAAATGCGTGGTCGTTCTACCAAATCAGTTTGATGTTATAAAAGAGATAGGGAACCATCAACCTCAATGCGCCACTGATAAACGAATTGGTACAACTCTGTTATTAACACAAAACCACAATGCATCGTCCTCCCCCGCACTTCCTAACCTTTGGTTATTACCAGTTTTTATGATATATCCTCGAGAACGCATCCTAATTTCGTTTCGGCCTGTCTGCAGCAGAAAACAATCGAGATTTTTTGTGAAGACTGAAAATTGGCCGCCCCTTTAGGTTTCTTCAGGGGTTTTTGGCCTCGTTTTAGTGTCCATCTGCTACGTCTAGGGTTAGATAATTTATGCTCGAAAATTTGAGCATTATGCTTTTCAGCGGCACTCCAAAAATCATAGCATTACGCTCGAAATTATGCTCAAAGATGCTGGGTATATTTTGCGCAAAAAAAAGGACAAAATGTGGGCTAACATGCACCCTCAAACTTACAGGCCTGGGGAGCCAGGCATAAAGTAAGATAGCCAGGCCTTCAAACAGAAAACCAGGCCTTCAACGAAGCCAAATAATTGCATAAAGCAGCCACAAAGCCCACAACTGACGGGACAATTTTTAAACACATTATTTTAGTGTTTTTATTAGCAGGATAATCAAGTTGATAATTTTATCAACTTTTATGCTCCTGTCCTAAACATGACTATTATGCTGGCATTATGCTCGATGCTTGCATTATAGTAGTATGCTCGTAATCGTAGCTATAACAAAATTCTCGATGGTGATTGGTTCTCCGCGCACCTATGTGTCACGTAATCGGAGCGCGATCACGTGGGTGTCCAATTACAGGTATCCAATTTGAACTTTTTGTAATTGGATAGCTATAATTGGATACCCACGTGATTTTCACGTCAATTACGCGCACTTTAATGGCTTCCTTCGCAATGTTTCCTACAGTTTTCAAAATTATGAAAAGCGCTACAGACGTTTCCGCTCAAAAGAACTTCCCAAAAGACATTTTTAATTCCGAAATTTCTTAAAGATACGATAATTAGTAATTGGACCTCGTATCGTACAATTCAAGGAGCAATCGTGCTCGTATTTTCAAATCGTCCTCGCGCTTCGCGCTCGTCCGAGTTTGAAATTACTCACGCGATTACTCCCTGAATTGTACTCCTCGCGGTCCAATTACTATTACAAATTATTCCAACATAATTTATCTAACGCTAATGCTGATTGCAACTCCCGTAGCCTACAGGCCAACACTTTTAGAAATGGAGACCGCGGCAGATCAACTCTCTACAGAGGTTGTGGATAACTTTGAAGAGTATTTGTTATAGCGTACAAATTTACGGTTTACGAACAAGACGGGAAGAGACATAAAGAAATATACAGCATTTGCCGAACAATTTGTTGCTTTACTCGCTATACATTATTCTTAACATGTCAGGTAAAAAAAACGTGCTTGTCTTGTTGATCAACATAGTTTTACCACTGGGAATTCGCAAATTATGTGGACCGTATGTGATTGGAAAAATCCGCTATTTAAGAAATCGAATGTGGTTTAGCATTGTCTGTACTCTTATCGACAACGATACGCGTCATCACAGTGGTCAAAATTTGTTGTGGACTCAAGAGGCGCAGCCGAGTCCACAACAAATTTTGACCACTGTGATGACGCGTATCGTTGTCGATAAGAGTACAGACAATGCTAAACCACATTCGATGTAACAAACTGAAGTCAATTTTTTATGCGTCTGTCCTCTTATTAATGATAAATTGCGTCGTAACATTGTCAAAGTGGCTGTGGAACTACGAGCCGCAGGCGAGTGGTTCCGCAGTAAACTTTGACAATGTTGTGATGAAATTCATCATGGATAAGAGGACATACGCATGAAAAAACTGACGTCAATTTGTTTTTTACGATAACAAGACCCTAAAATGGTCAAATGCAGGGAATAAATGAGGGGAAAAGACGCCGTAAACTTGCCGTAAACAAAGATAATTGAATTTTATTTAAAATGACTCTAACATTTTCAATAGCTTTTCTCGCTTTTTGATTGGCTACTTAAAAAAGTCCGTAAAATCTCATTGGTTGAGAAGTTGACAGTTTGACAGCCGAAAGCTGAACTTGAAAGCTTGCATAAATTAAAATTTTATCCGTCTGTACTCTTATTGATAATAAAAATGAGCCAATCACCGAGCGAGAAATCAGACAGTTATTGAAAACTTGTTAATTTTACCACAATATCAACGTCAAAGAAAATGTTTTCTTGCAGAGCCTGACCAAGAGCGTGATACATTGACGCGAGCAGCGTTGTCTGGACTCTTATCGACAACGGCAAATTAGCCAATCAGATTGCGAGATTAGTAGCAATTGTGGTATAGCCAACATATTTGCGAAAACTGCTCGACTCGGAAACTTGCTCCTAGTACTCTTCGGTTGTCCCTCAGAGAAGAGCTCTGGGGTCGAGAATTGACTTTGATGACGCGGTGATCATGTGACGTTGGAAAACAATGTGTCACAGATGAAAGCCTGCACTGTTTGATCAGGAACGAACTTCTACTTTATAGGTTTATGAAATGGACATAAACTGATTATTCTAGAAGGTTAGTGGTAAGAAAGTTTTAACGAGATTTCAGGTCTGGAAAAGAACGTTAACTACTCAGAATTCAGTTCGCGTGACTAGACGGATTCACCGTTAGGCCAGACACAACGACAGTGGGATTCTAATTCAAGTTACTAAGTAGATGTTCGTTCTGTGTAGGAATCTCTTGTTCATGGCCACAGTTATACGTCGAAGTTACTGATTCTAGCGACAAGAGAAGCTTTAACTTTCCAGGTAAGCAGGATGAGTGAAATAAAATTATGAAACTTAAGCACATTTGAGGGTTCTGTCCTCGTGGACCGGTTCACAAGAACCGATACAAAAGACCTAACAATGTTCAACAGCTAAACAAAGGTTCGTAAAGAAAGGAGTACAATGGTTATTCCCTCTGTGTACCGTTACACCAGGACACAACCCATTTGAGGGACGAGCAGCATTCGAAACAAGGACGGAAAAATCTAACTTAGTTCCACAATCGCTTCATTGTTGAGAAGACTTTTAATCAATATCCAATAATTTGTGAGCCAGCTATCATTCATAACAAGCAGTTTAGTCCCAAGATTTTATGCAACGAGCCACGTACCATTCGAAGAAGTTGAAGCGGCAAGCCTGTTTTTGTGTGTGCGGAGCTCACACTAAGTTGGCAGCTGTTTATGAGAGTCACGTGATTGAACAGAATGACTGGGCACTAGTTAAGATCCTATAGATGAGAAGATTGGATGCTAGTTGGCTTGTGCAAGTGGTTTTTTTCTGCCTCCTTCGTGTTGGCCACTTTGCTTTTGTGTTCCATTTGTTGGTTTAAAGATACTTCATTTTTATTTTCCCAGCTTTCAGTTGCCAAGGTAGGTTTTTTCTTTTATAGCTTGTCAGTTGAGATGCAGTACATTGTCTGTTTGCATGTATCCAAAATCGTTAAACTCCAGAATACCTGGCCACTTATTAGCATCTCATTGAATAAGAATAGCAACTATTGTTATATACCTCATTCTTCAAAGCACACCGACGCATGTAACTAAATAAAGTGGCCGGGTATTTTGAAGTTGCTCCTCCAAAATAAATATTCGTATCCTTGGTAATTTCGATCATATTTAAGCTTGTGCTTAATTACATGTCTGTTTTCAGTTATCAAAAATCCAGCTTCCTAATTTCATGTAGGCTTTGGAAATGTTGATTGCAGTTGTAATGTTTATTGATGGCGTTCTTTCATCATTCCTTCAGGTGTCTATATCTGGAGTTATTTTGCTCACAGAAGCCAACATATCAAGACTCAACTTGAGGTTAGTGCAGGTTGCACAGGGGCTGGTATGCTTTTGCAAGCTGATCGGCCTGAATGTTCAGCGCGGGTTGCCCTATGCAGCGAAAGGAGTCATCTTTCTTGTGCAAGCTAGCCACCATGTATATTGTGCCACCATGTATAGCTTGCTAGCCACCATGTATATCGGCTTGAAGTGATTGATATAGGTAGCACTATAAGTGAGACATAGTGTCAGGGATTGTCAGAGAGCTTCAAAGATTGTCAGAAACTCTGAGAAACTGAAAAAGACTGCCTTGAATTTGCATTGTACTTGAATTGTTAGAAATTTGAACAGTGTCACCCTGTTGTTGCTCTTTCAAGATCAAAAGTTAGTATGCAAATCTCAGTTGAACAATACCGGTCAACGATCGTCTTCATAACCATTTTGTGAATGCAAAGGATGCCTTGTCACATTTTAAGGATAAGTTTTGGAATATGATAAGTGTGGCGCCAATTATGGATGATGATGATGTACCATTCTCAGAGGCAAGATGTTAATTCTCATGCCAAAATTGAAGCAAGCTGTTACACAAATTTACAAAATGTGGAATGAAGTGATGCTATGGTTGACACAAATGCAGGGTAAGAAAAAACATTTTGAACTTCACTTGTGCAATAGACAAGTGAGGTTTTGGTTTTACTTGTCCAAACCTCAAGTCCAATTGTCCTTGGATGTAGAGTTAATCCAATCCATAGTTGAACCACATTTCTTTGAACAGCTGCCTTAATTGGTTCCACATACTGAGGATTTGAATCTTTTTCAAATAGTGTTCCTATGACACGTTATGATGAACAAGAGAATATATGCAATACTTTCTGCCCAATCTACAGCCAATGTACAAAGAACTATGTAGATTTGCAAAGGCAGGATACCTACATCTGGAACATTACATCACATCTTTTTTTATATCTTGTACTACCCATGGGAAGGTGTCCTTCCAAGATTCCTGCAACTTTCAAACTCGAACTGCTGGGCTGTGAAATTGTTTTCTCCTCTCGTTCACCTCGGTGCTTTCTACCAAAGGTTTTGCCTTTCTCTCTAGCTCCTTTCCTGGTGCGCCAAAATAGCCTTTTATGCTTCGCTGATCAGCCATCAGAGAACTTAAGACACCATGATGGCCAGGCCGAGGACAATGTCGATTAAAAAGTGATTTTATGTTTTACCTAAGAATCTCTCGGTACCCTAAAGTCATTTACTTTGTTTATCACCATCAAAGCTATCACAAAACTGAATCTAGGACACATCGATAAATTCTAAATAAAAGTCTAAAAAATTAGCCCTCATGGTTCACGTTTTCCATACCACGCAGAATTTGGTCATTTCACGTTGTTGCCTGCAGAGGACGGCAAAGAAATGTACCGAGAATTATAATGTACGTGCACAGCCATTGTTCTCCTCATTAAACCTTTTGTTTAGCGACCTTGCTGTTGCCATTGCCATCGTGGTTTTCTTAAGATCCCACTTGTGCATGTGCTGACAGCGACTAAGAGGGTCTATTAATAAATGCACAAATTGATACCCCCAAATCAGTGTTCCAGATAAGTGAGATCAGCTAGACGACCCGATAAATTAGTAGAAAAATCATAGTGATTTGCTGGGAGCATTGGAAATTGACCTGTTAGAATTCCTTATTGGCACCCAACCTTTAAAACTTACCTGGAACCCTGCAAATGAGTGGCAGGCCCCTTTCGGTACTCATTGAAATAAAGTGGCGGATAAATCATAAGTGCTCAACTCATTTCATCTCTAACTTGTAAGTTTCTTTTGCGAAAAGTGATCTGTTTTACACTTGCAAAAACTTAACTGTATATTAATTTCTCTGCTGAAACATTTAAACACCTTGTTTTTTAAATTATTTTCTGAAGATTCACTCGTCCAAAGGATAAGTAGGATTGACAACCCACTTGTCCACTGGCCAAAACCACTTGTCTGGGACAAGTGGACACTGTCTTTGTTGCACCCTGAAATGATGTGCTATAATACTTATAAGGCAAACAAATGAAGTGGAGGAAAATCCAAACCCTACAATATTTGATGTCATTGATCCGACCATCATTTTCTGCGAATTAGAGCATGCATGAAATAGACATGCACCCCAACTAAATGTAAACACTCTCTAAAATTACTTGTGAGTGGCTTCCAGAATAACTAGCTTGTTTATTTCAACAAACTTCGAGTTAAAACACTTGGTACAACACATTGGATATCAAAACAAAATAATATAGTAGAGGGACTATAATAGTTTATGATAAGAATAGTACTCCGAATAACTAAAAGATTATTTTCTAATTGAAATTTCTCAAATTAGTCCAACTGTGATAACGCAAATGTCATTGTGTTTTAGTTTTAGAATGAGGTTAAAAAGCTTGCCTTTGAAACGTGTTTAATTAAGAGTTGACAACGAAGGTAAATGCTTTAATGAAGTTGACAAGGGTCAATTCATGTCTCCCAGGTTCATGCCTTCAGCATTCAGTTTACTTTACAAGATCTTATCAACTTCAGTGCAGTACAAGGAGGAAAAACAGAGTTGGCTAACATCGTCAACAAAATCGCACTCAAAAACCTACCATGACAATCAAAACACAAAAATGTAACATTATCATCTGATAATTTCCAGTTCAAATGCATGTCATTTTTTGTAAGACTTGGCCTTTCTCCATTGTGGGTTCACGCTTCCCTTCAAAACGTCTCCTAATTTATAGCACATTAATACCTACAACATGTTATCTTTAGAACTATTCGGATAAAATCGGTACTCAAGGATTTTATGTAGCATGATATTTTTATTTCGCATATAATACAGCAAAGACCTTCACTGATGTGAAATTTAAGCTTCCTTCCTCTAAAGGTCTTCCACAACCGAACATATTTCTCGTCAAAAAAGGTGCAACACTGCGACAACGGTACAGAGTGACATAATAGTGGCGCAAACGGACTTGCTTAAGCAGGCTACCTATTTTCTAACCACACTAAAGGGGAAGGGGTAGGGATCGGGTGGCTAAAAACATGAGGAAGAAGGGGAAGGAACAGCACCCTGTCCCAATAACAAAGCCGGTTTCCAATAAGCAGCCCAGTTTAATTTCCCCAGCTCATAAAATTCAAAAAAGCAAAAAGGACGCTACGCACAGACAAGTATGCAGTGCGGACCTATCTTTACGTTTCACAAACATTGATCATGAATGATTCAGTTCTAAACAAACTCATCATCATTTGTCAGGGAACAATTTCATCTCTAGGTGTAGAACCTTGGTAGACCAATTGCCAGTGAACAAATCAACCCAAATCATGATTTCATTTGCACTTGTAAATACAAAAGTTTACTTTACAACCAAAAGATGAGAGCCACATAATCCTGCGGATACTTGATTCTTAGATTAATGATAGATTGAAGACATATGATCTGCTGTTGTGATTTATAATTGGGTTCTTTATCGTAATTTATGTCACAACTTTCTTAAACTGGGGAGTATTGACTATTCATCAGTAATCAGTATTTATTAGCAAGCAGTAAGTTTAGCAATAACTTGCCTGGCTCAAGTTGTAAAGGTTTCTCTTGACGCCACTGTGATAAACCCGATGTAAAAATGCACATTTTTCTTAGGGGTTGAGTTACAGGTTTAAATTTTTGATCTCATTGCTGCTTTGTTTGGATCAGTGTTTTCAATTTTGACTAAGAGCAAATGTAATCAGTAAATGTTACATGTACATCCGATTAGACCAACCTGTTTGTTTCTACAGTTGTATAAACCCCTTGGTGACTGACTGACACTGGCTCATTTTCAAGGGCATACAAACTTTTCTGTACAAGGTAAGAATGTTACGAAAAAAATCTGATTTTGTGCAGTCTAGTCTGTGCAATTTTGAAGGTTATATTTAGCAGCTTGTGTTTGTCTTTACATGTATGGGTCTACAACAAAAAAGTTGGAAAGCTTTTGCTTGCTTGCTTTTCTCAATTTGTTGAACACTTCATTTACAGTGTATGATTGTTAACTGGCCGATAAAATAACCCTGTTTTTTGATTCTGTACACTGTGATTCTTTTAATATTCAAAAGAGTTCTAGCTGTTTCAGTCAGCCATACAAGACTAAGCAAAACAATACTGAGTCTCACTGTCGTGCGAAAAGCTTCAGCTCTGAGGATATAAACAGACAAGCAGTTATCACGTACATTTAACTTGCAAAATGCAATAGAAAAAGTTTTTAGCCAATTTAATTTCCACAGACTTCATTACACAATGAATGTATCTGGACGTAGAAGAAAATTAGCTAGTTGTTATGTATCTACCGGTTATCAGTTATGATCAGGCTTTGAACAGTCAGTATTCACTAAGGGACTGTTCATTTTTGAGTTAGTTTTTGTAAAAAAATACCTCTTAGTCGGCGCGTCGGGTATGTTATGGACGGGTCAATGGGTGAGTGAGTGAGGGAGTGAGTGAGTGAGAGATGTATGTATGTCACACCAATCAGGTTGGATCTACTATGAACAGCCAATCAAATTTCTTGTTGTAAAGGTAAATGGTACATGAGAAACACAAGGTATGTATAAACACAAGGACTTTGGTAATTGAAAAATAAAGAGTGACGTGTATGTTGCTGGTTTGTGATTTTTAGTCCGGTTTGGAGGGGAGTGTGACAGTTACATACGTACATTGGGTTGTTTTAGAGTGCATAATTTTCAGTGTAATGGTGGCTAGTTATGAACGAGATGAGTCTTGAGTTTTGAAGCAGTTCATGAGTAGTAGGCAAATGGCACGAGATATTTTTATTTTTAATTACAAAGGGTAACTTGATACTTTTGTTTTTCACAAGGAGTTAATTCAATTAGAGGTCACGAATCGTCAGTTCTAGTTCTTAGGACATGTGTTAGAGGAGACGAGACTATTTAGATTTGAAGCAGTTGTAACGTTTACAATAGTAAGTGCAGGTAACGATTGTTTTGTTCTTATTGCATGCAAATATAACGAGATATTTTTATTTTTTAGTTACAATGGGTAATTTGACACTCTTGTTTTTCACAAGGTAGTAAATTCAATTAGAGCTGACAAATTGTTGCGACTTGTTCCCACGAGATGTTTGCTATTTTTAGTTACAAATGGTAACTCAACACTTTTGTTTTTCATATGGGAGTAAATTCAATTAGAGCTTACAAGTTATCGGCTATTGTTCCCAGGATATTAAACAAAAAAGAAGCTTTCCTTTCTAGAGTGTTTTTACGTCTGTGCAGTAGCAGTTTAGTATTTTTATTTGATGGGCATTTTATGACATTCGTTTCAGTCCGATATTTTTAAAGGCAAAAATTATGAAAACTGTTCAAATGTTCTTTGAAGACTGTGTGGTACCAAGTTAAAGTGCAATTTAATTAAATCAGACTTTCAACGTGTCAGAGAGGTTTTTTTCTCTTTCTTTAAATTTTCGGTGAAGTAGTGTTGTTGCGTTGTGTTGTGTAAAAAGGGTAAACTTACTACTCATATAAAATGCGAAAAGTTCTCTTAACTTGAGTATTTTTGAGCAAAAATTCCTCTTGGGGGCTGGAAGGGCTCCCGAGGGGGTACTCCCAGAAAAATTGGTTGGGGGTGTGCGGCCCGCTTCCCAAAACCCTAACCCTGTTTATGACCAAAATCTGCGATATTCCTTACCCTATTTATGACCTGACCAAAAATTCGAAACCCTATTTACGACCTGACCCTCAAATCAAAACCCTGTTTCAGACCTGCGTTATAATTAGCTCCCTAGTTCAAACCAATGTTAAATTACCGTAAACATATAAATTTGTGAAGGGCTTTTGTTGATTTTCTTTTCAATAATGATGAAAAAGTGGCTTCTTCTTAAAGCATACCCATACCAAGGCTAGAGTGCAAAAACCGTACCCTATTTATGACCAAAATGGCCAAAATCAGCTAAAATCGATACCCTATTTATGACCAAAACGGCTGAAAAACCATACCCTTTGGGGCCGCACAGACCTATATAGCCCATATAAGGGAGTCCCCCCCCCTCCCGGGGGAAGGGCTACGTGATCGGTGAGTGAGGGAGTTATGCATGTGCACGTGTCAGACCAATCACAGTGTGGGTTGTATCAAAGAACGAATAAAATTACCTGTTAGAAAATAAGATGGTATCTACATTAATCTGGAGACATGTCAGATTACTGTAGTTTGTTCAGTCAAACATTTTATGGCTCACTATTTAGTTATCTTGCCATTACCGATGTAACATCGTATGTACATCATAAACTCCCAGTTTCTTTCTTGCTGTACATTGCAACCAAAAAAACTTGTCAAATCAACCAAATCATTACTGTAAACAGTTCCATGAATGCTCCTATGTCCGAGACTTATAGTTCACAAAAAAATAACTCTTGCACGCCTTGCGTGCCTATGTTTTATGAGGAAGGTGGTGGGGGCTGGTGGGATTTGGGGGGGGGGGGTCATGTGAAAAGGGCTATCAAAGAGGGGTCATCCCAAAAAAATAAGGGAAAAGGGGGGGTTAGGTGAATTTCTTTAGTAAAGCTTTGAAATGGCATAATGTTTTAATATTAAAAAAAATGCTATAGAACAAACATAATAGACAGGATACAAATTTATTACAAACTTTCCTTCTGTTTTAAAGTAACATTTGATGACAAAAAATATTGTATCTAAGAAAGAGAACTTTAAAGTAACACTGCTATTTTCTAATACAACTTTCACTGGCACTCATCTTCATCTTCACTGTCGTCGAGCCCTTCTTCGCCCCTTGTGCTGCTGTGGGAGTCACTTCCAGCAATGCTTTCAGCCAGAGGGTACTCTTCAGGGTACATGAGGGTGTAAACAAAGTATCTGACTTCCTGCTTAAGGTTCGTGGTGATTCTGCTTCTTGCAGCATCGGTGAAATAATTCCCTTCCAAGAGCTGTGTGATGTATAGCCCATCTCATCTAAATACCCACACGGTAACATCCTCAACTTTAAAAAACACTCTTCCAGATGGTCAGGCTAGGGGGGTACACAAGGCATTGTGGAAGATCATTTCCTAGCAGGTTTCCAACACAGATTCCTTAAACTCTTTGGATGTTGTTTTGAGTCCGTTTTCTCTTTCTTTCATTTGACTTTTGTGCGGTTCTCCTTTTTTCTTTCTCCTTCTGTTGATGTGTTGTTTGTGTATGCCCTTGAATAAGCTGTCATAACTTCTCTTCTTATTTTCTAGTGCTTCCATGTCCTGCATGACCTTTGTCAACTTAGCTTCTATACATCTAATATGTTTTACTCTGAAACTGTGGGCAAATTCTTCACCCTGCTTTAAAGCAAGCCCATTGGACTGAAAGAGTGTGGAATTATGTTCCTCCACATCTTTCAATATGACATTCAACTTTTCCACCATTCCTCTGGGCTCATTGATGGACAAGTTCAGTTTCTCCCATCACTGGGGTTCAACTGGTACCCTGGCATATGATAATGATGATAACAGTCAATTAAATTAATATTTTAAGGGCCCATTAACCGATCTTTTTGAGCCGTTGCTAGGGAAAATTTAGTCTCACATAACCTCATCATTTTTCGTTAGTTCAGAGTTATTTCATGTGTTTTAACTTTTTCCTGATCAGTAACACCAGTGATGACGTCATCAGGCCACGCCCATGGTCATGTGACTAATACAGAAAAAATGCAAAGGCTCCCAGGCAAATTACTTTCCCGGGATTTTTTTCATTGATTTAGTATTTTAATTTAAATCCTCATTACACTATGCATCGATTTTGTTTAATTTCTAAAAGGTCAGATTTTGAGAGCATTTCAAAATATTGAAAAATTCGTAATTTTCTGGAAAAAGCATGATTTCGAAAAAGGAATGCATAGCTATGTTGCCAATGTTGGCTTAATCAAAATTCGTTGAAAAAGGCTGAATTTAATGAAAAACCGCATTTCCTTTAGCATTTAAAGAAACCGGAAGTGCGCCCGATATCTATTGGAAGTTACCCTATCAGCGTGTGCACAATTTACACTACCAGCGCACTTCGGTAGATCAAACAAAGCCACACGGAGTTAGTTTTTCTCTTTCTATTGCTCTTGTTTTTCTGTCTCTCTCTTATTTTGTCTTTGCTTGTACTTTTTTACTTTGCATTTTGCGAAACACAAAGAAAAATGTCTAAATGTGAGCGAATTTGCAAGTTTTTGAGTTGTTTTTATTTTCCCTGCTCAGGCTGACGTAAGTGACCAGAAGTGAAATTTCACCTCCTTAGCAACGCGCGCGAGCGCGTGCATGAATCGGTTAACGGGCCCTTAAGAGGAGGCCTCCAATCACCTAGAGGTGGTTTTCAGGAGTGTCCTCTAAAAAATTAACGTCTAAAATGTACATTAAATGTCTAAAATACAGAAGTAATAAAAGGTAAAAACATGAGACTAAAACTAAGGTATAAAACTAGAACTAGAATTACAAATACTACTGCTAACTAAGGTTAAAAATGGTTAAATAAAAAACTGTTTCAGTTTGTGTATAAAAATCCTTTTTGGCATAAGTTTCTTTGGTTCACTTGGCAGTGAGGCCCAATCGGTTATTGCTCTATAATACGTTTTTTTTCCTGCTCCATTCCATTCTTGGCTTGCTACAGTAGTTAGAAAAACAAACCAGTTTAGAAATAAAATCACCTAGTTAGAAAAAAACTACATGTAACTAGTAAAATTATAAGATTAACTGAGCCCAAAAATTAACTGCAACACATGCAAAAAAAATGGTAAGCTGAGGGGGTCATGCAATTTTTAAATGGTGCTTCCCAAATCCCACAAGCCCTTCCTCCCTCAAAAAATGAACAGTCCCTAATGCATCACATTCTTATCATGCCTGTTTGCAGAACAACTGTTGAATCTTTGGGCTTGTGTTAAACCCATCTTTATAATAAACATGCTTAATTTACTGCAAAATAACGGGTTCATATGTTCTTTTCATTCTTTATGGTGAAAAGTGTAATTTATGTTCCATTTGATAGTTTGATTTGCATCATTTTGTGTTTCTGCATTAAAGTATCTGTATACCCCAAATGACCATAATTCGTTCGCGCCACTTTACGGTTGGACGTTTCACACAAACCCCAGGAAAGTATATATTATATTTTCTGAAAGCTTAAGAATTGTAGTTGACGAAGGTGTATTTATTAAAATAAAAAGAATTAAGGTTTTCCGAAAATATAGTGCCCTATTTCCCAAAGTACAGAGGTTCACTAATCAAGTTCGTTTCTGGTTGGATTTGAGCAGGAAGACATGATCAACATCGCTATGTCTTCTTGACACCTTTCTCTAAAAAGTCTTGTCGGGAAATTTTGATCACTTGTCTGGTTGGTTTTTGACACGGAGTTTTGATAAAACATGCATTCTCTTCACTAAAATAGTCATAACTGTTGAAAGAAGCTAAAATAAAAATTCCCCGACACGGCTTTTTGCCTGATTATCGGGCAACTTTCTATCCAAATTTCAGCAAAAAATGTTGAAAATTTGCAGGAAACTAACTCAAAATGTGAGCTTCACTCACTGAAATTTTCATTTTGAGATACATGTATGAAGGAAGATAAACTTTGGAGCAGTCTTCCGGTTTAATGAGATAATTACACAGAACGTGTGAAAATAATGACCGTTGATCAGCCAATTGAATGCTCATTTTATTTAAACAACAGAGCTCGGATCAATTGCAAAGGAGTCTAAAATGTTGCCACCAGTGGGAAATACCCTTGTGCAGGATCTGAATTCCACCACTCGTGTTTTAACTTTTTCAGTGAGCCGCACATGACTAAGCCAAAACAATAGCTTCATGTCACTGTGGTGTGGAAAGCTTCAATGCTGAAGATATAAACAGACAAGCAGTTATCACGCACATTTGAAAGAGTAACTTGCAAAATTAAATGCGATAGAAAGAGTTTGTAGCCAATTTCCACAAACTTCATTAGACAATGAATGTATCTGGATGGAGAAGAAAATTAGCTAGCTTTTTTATGTATTTTCCAGTTATCAGTAATGATCAGGCTTTAAACAGTTGATATTCTCTTATTCATTACCGTTTGGTTTGCATTTGTGTTTCTGCATTAAGTCTTTTAATCTTGATGTATTGATCACTAGTAATATAAAATTCATAATGGCTTCTAGCACACCAATGTTGACTTGTAAACAATGAATAACTTAGCTCCTGTTCTTGGTGAAAGCAAGAAGCTAGATTGAAATGTTAGCAGATACAATTTCTGTGTAGTGAATAATTATTCTTGTGTGCTTTAGAACGATAAACCCAATATGAAAAAGCACAATATCTCTCATTGTTGCTTTGTCTGCAGAATATTTTCAGTTTAGACTATGAGCAAACGTTTTATATATTACTTGAGATTTGAGCCAACCTGTTTATTTCTACAGTTGTATTAACTCCTCGGTGACTGACTGACACTGTGTCATTGATGGATTTAAAAACAACTCCACGACTTCAGAACTTCTTTAGGTAAGAAAATTATGAAAACAAAATTCTGTTATGCACATTCAGTAGTTTTTGTGATTTTTGATTTTATTTAGAAGTGTGTGTCTGCATAATTATGTACATGTGTTGGTCTAAAACAACAAAGGTAGCAACCTTTTACGTGTACTTGCTTGCTGTCCTCAATTTGAATAACTTTCTTTAAAAAAATTGTGTTTTTGATGCAGTACATTATGACATTTGTTATATCACAGGAAGCCCAAGCTTGATATTTGAGAAGCGCAATTTTTTGTTGATGTCTGTACTGTCACACAATTTGCATGATTTGCATGTTTACAAGGGTTTGTATGGGGAGAGAAATAGAGCCAAAACTTGCGAAAAATTACTGTTGAATTTTAATAAATATTACTTACCTGAACTCCAGTGGTGGTTCTTTTGTGTTCTGTGTGGTTTTCTGGCGGACTTGTTACTTTTCCATCAAGATATAGTTCCACTGTTTGCTCACTCTAAAATATGTGTAGAGTGAGCAAACAGTGGAGCTTAACTTGATGGAAATGCAACAAATCGGCTAGAAAACCACACAGAACACAAAAAACCACTACTGGAATTCAGGTAAGGAATATTTATTAAAATTCAACAATAATTTTTCGCAATTTTCGGCTCTACATGTGTTTCTCTCCCCATAAAAACCCTTGTAAATATGCAAATCACGCAAATTACATGGCAGTACAGAGGTCAACAAAAAATTGAGCTTCTCATATATCAAGCTTGGGCTATCTGTGGTTATATGCAGTGCAGTTCTAGCATTTTTAGTGAGACATACAAGAGTACGTTAAAACAATTATAATAAAGCTTCACTGTAGCACAGAAAGCTTCAATGCTGACAATATAAACAGACAAGCAATCATCAAGTGTATTTGAATTATGAAAGAGTACATGTGACTTGCAAAATGCGATAGAAAGAGTTTGTAGCCAATTTCCACAGACTTCATTACACGATGAATGTATCTGGACAGATGTGAGAAGAAAATTTGCTCCTAGCTTTTTTATGACATTTGTGGTGTATTACCGGTGATTGAATCTTTGGGTTTGTCTTAAACCCATATCATGTTTTTTATAAAGCTCCAGGCTTAAATGTTACAGGCAAATGAGTTTTATTTATAGCTTGTTTTTCTTATTCTTAATGGTCTATATATTTTTTAAATGGTGACAGTGGAACAGACTAAGTTGAAGTGAACTCTTTGAAGTTGACACGAGAAGAAAAGATGATGCAGAAATAACTTTCAGTAATTCATTCAACGACTTCATTCATTTGGGACTTCTGACCAATTGCATGCCCCACGGAGCTGTAGACATGGATGAAATTTCTCCTCTCCAGTCCTCACCGGAAGCTGTACCTGGAACATGTAAGTATGAATTTGTAGTATCTTTAATTTGTTTTTTCATTTGTTTTGGATTTTATTGGGGATCTGAGTGGCCATCAAGGAGAGTAACAAGTAGTAATATGCACAAGGAGTCGGGAGGGAAGAGGTATTTCAAGTAAGATTTCCATATGTTCACAACACGAAAAAATCAAATTGGCCTTCTCTTTTATTTAAGGGTGTCTCAAAGCAGTTTCCATCACTTGGATTTTGATGGGTCTGTACAATCACTCTTTATCACTTAATGGTACAATCATGGAATCAAAAACTGCTCAATCATTAGTGAACAAGTTGTTATCATTTTCCTGGCACGATATATAGGTTACCATAGCAACAGTATGACCTGCTAAAAACACCCTTAATTACAGCTTTATGGACTTATAATTCAAAAACGGCATGGTAAAATTTTTTGATATTATCAAATTTTAATAAGCATGATAAGATGTAGGCTCGATTACCAGCCTAGATAAGATGCAACTTTTGACAAAGTTTAAAAAAAATTCTGTACATAGGGTTCAGAGTCACCTTAAATTTTCAAAACTTTAAGTTCATGTTCTTCAGCAAAATATACTTATGTACACTGGTTTTATTACTCCTAGTTATAACTGCAAACATGCTGGGGTGGCTGTGCTGAAAAAATAGGTCAAAGCACTTATCTTAGTAGTATTGTGAGTAACAATAACAGCTCGGCAATTAATTTGAACAATTATTCTTCTTTGTAGTAAGAGATGGCACACCCACAGATGATGAATTAGAAGAACTGGGCAACGAAATTATAAACTGGATAAAGCTTGGGCGTCGCTTTGGGGTCAGTGATTCACAGCTTGAACAAATAAATCAAGCTCACAACCAACTGTCTGAAAAGGTATACCACATGTTAAAGCACTGGAAACAAAAAGAAGGTTATGTAGCAACCTACAAGACTTTGTGCGATGCATTGAAACACAAACTTGTACAGCGCCAAGACTTGGCAGACCGGTTTTGTTACATTAATGGTAAGTATTTTCTATTAACTACTGTTACTATTAGAGTCTGATGGTGTACTCCAAATCAAGCAGGCTGGATGGGGTTATTGTTGTGTTCTCAGGCAACAAACTTTACACTTGCAGCACCTCTCTTCATCTAGGTGTTAATTGACAGGGTAATGCAAGGCACTGATAAACAATTTTTTCTATGTCACTTGTTAAGTTTCTCTTAAGCTAACTATTTTTAGTGACAACTTAATTTAAAGGAATTTATCAGTTGCATGAATATTAAGTAGTTCAAGTCATTAAGTCACTGACTTGCAGTGTAATATACCTAGTCTCACAGGCATGAGATTGTTAACTTGTGAGTGCCAGGATTTTTGAAGATAACTCAAATATTTCTCAAAATGTCCAAAGATTTCAAAGCCTTTCAAAGGTTTCTCTGTCTGTGTCATACTGATGTGTTTCACCAAAGATTACACTGTTGCCAGTACAAAGTAATTTCTTTAAAGAGGAAATGGCTACTTTAAATGGGCAGTGCTATAAATAGTAACCTAAATGTAAGTTTCAAAAATGCAGTCATGCATTCACTTGTTGTCAGTAATAATTACCCTATTTAACTTAGCCTCTCTCCCTTTTGAAAGATGAGTAATTTAGCCAAGGGGCTCTTTATGCGCCCCCCCCCTGCCCCGCCCCCCACTGCCCTGCTCCTTCCTGGTTCCTTAATAGTTACCTAATTTAAATTGCATGTTAAGCATTTATAGTTGTCTACTTAAGTGATAATCAAATGTTTTTCATTAAGTCACATCACACGTAAAAGTCACATTTGAAAATTTCTACCACCTTGGATTTAAAAAGTTGTTCAGATCTGTCAGGACAGCTCCAAAATTTATTTGAAAAAGAATCAGAAGAATCTTAGTAAAGAATCTTAGATACAATAAGAATAGTTGTTGAAGTAATGATTTTGGGATAAATCCTTCTCCATGTCATTAATATGTTTTTAAGTTTGAACAAGGAAATCATAACCAGATGGTGTTTGGATTAAATTAGCATAGATTTTTTCCAATTTTACAATAGAACCCTGCCTTACAGCCACCCCATTAATACAGCCACCTCTTTATTGTGTCCACTTTGAAGTGGCCTGAACAGAAGGACTCTGAGTCAGTCATTTTCTTATTTAAAGAACCCCTTTCATATGGCCAGATTTCTGTGGTCCGTTGGTGACTGGATTAATGGGGTTCCATGTTTCCCTTGACTTCATCTCAGGGAACATCCAGATTCTCGGTAAAACAATTGGAACCAGTAAGTGTATAATATCCACTGGAACCCATTTGGACTATTAGGTCCCTTTGATGATTGATGAAACTTGAACGACTCAACTTGAAACTCGAACGACTCAACTTGAAACTCGAACGACTCGACTCGAGACTCGATACTCGAAGATTTCGAGTTTCAAGGATCAAGGATCAAGTGGAGTTGTTCGAGTTTTGAGTGACTGTCAACTTACATTTGACCGGTACTGTAGGTCACTTTGATGATTCATTTCATTTAAGTCATTTTGCGTATCTTTATAGAACCTTTTACCATTCAGCAGCCCGCTGGTGCAGTACCAGCAGGGAGAGTGACAGGAGAAGTCTCTGGTGCTACTGCAAGTACTCTGAAACGGAAACATTCGGATTCAGATCCTGAACGAGGTATGTAATATAACCCAGTTATACAGTGTTTTTTAATGGTATACCATGGAATATCCTACGAGTCACTTGTATTTTCTCAGTATACATATGAGTCATAATTAAGGCGAGCGTGTAGTATACCAAGAAAATATGAGTTACATTAGTGGGATGTTCCATGGTATACCAGGATAAAGCATTGCATAACTATTTTATACCACGCCATAGAATATACAGTGGCGGACAATTCAATGAGACATACGTGCAACGCATGATGGGAAGGTTGAATTTGTTACCGTCAAATATACCACAGCTTTCCTGTATCCTGTTTGGCTGTATTTTCTATGGCATTTTGCAAATAGATTTAGCTAAGCCTTATGTGTAAAAGCAGAGCTCCATTATAACTTGATAGTAATCAGTTACTCAAAACAATAATGGCTCTGTCAATTCCAAGCCTGCCCATGCCACCACCCTCCCCAGGGGGGGGGGGGTCATTTGACAGGTTGTAGGTCCCCACCATGGGGCATTTGATTGCAAAGAGTTGCCTGAGGGTGGGGAATTTGACAATTTAGTCGAGTACAGAGAGTTTTAAATATTTGGTACTTTTAAAACCGAAAGCTGACTGCTTTCTCTTCATCCAGGTGTTAACTGACAGGGTAATGCAAGGCATCAATAAACAATTGTTTCAATGTCACTAATCAAATTTCTCTTAAGGTTACTTAACAGGCTATGCCAAAAGTAAGAAGTTTAAATTGATAATAATCTCCTGGCAACTTATCTGTTTCCTGTATGATGATCGCTTTAAATACTAAGCAATGTTTTCAACAGTTCTGAAAATGAAGGAAACGAAAAAGTAAAGTTATGGTTAAACTGAACGTGAGTGCAAAGAGCAACTTGTATAAGCTTGAAACTAAAACTGACTTTTGTTCCACCACAGAAAACCTCAAAGACACACTCGAGCAAATAAGAAATCAAGTGAAAAAGTTGGGATCACTTCTAGATGAAGGTCAGTAGACGTCAATTGAGATATTTGGAGGTATAGAGATTCTATAACTAGGCAAGAAAAAACTGTAACTTAAGCAGTGAACAGCAACTAATACATCAAGAAACAAACGGAAAAAGCGACGGGATGACTGTTTAGCAACTAATGTTGGTAATTATTGCATGTTTAAACTGGCAGAATTTTGATAATTTCCAACGTCGATATTTGTCAATCTATATTTTGACATAACTATGGCAATGATGACGAAACCTGATGTTAATTTTCAGACAAACTTCAACAGATGAAAAGTGAGATAGCGAACTTGAGTGAGAAGTTAGACACTTTGGTAGCACAAAGAGAGACCGACAATGAAGGTCAGTTCTGAATAAAAACTGATGCAGTTTTTGCACAGTAAAAGAACAGCTTATCCAGCGAAAGACTAGCCTGTGTCACAACCGCTCTGTCTCTTTCGGAGAGGGAGGCTGTTATACAGGCTAGCAAGAGACACATTTCTGACGAAAGTAAAAAAGGAAATAATTTGGCGTAAGGTGGCTCAAACCAGTTTTCTGTTGTTTTGAGATTTCTAGAACTATGTGTGATTTTTCAGACTTGGAACTGTACTGGTTTGAATGGCTGTGCTATTTTTTAAGGTAACTCTCCAATGTGCCTTTCATTGTGTTTAAGTCATAAATTACGGTTGCGCTGTCCTGTTGCGTACTGTAGCAACAAAATTAACCCACCGTTTACCATCAGTTGCATCTATCTTAAAAACTAAGCCAGTTACCCCATATTTGTTTTATAAAAATCTTTTTATTAAACACAGAAGAAAAAACAGACAAAGTTATAAAAAAACTCTTTGGAGTGGATTTTTCTTAAATTAAGAAAAATGGAAATTTCCAAGTCGGAGAAATTCCACACCACAGTTTTTTCTTACAATTTCGCACATGCATTCCTCTTTTGTAGTTGAATTTTTTTTTGCATTAAAAAAGCAGGGTCACCGGATCGGTTTTTGAGATATTAGCTTCGTGGATAAGGTTTTTTATTTCTAAGTGCAAAATTAAAATCCGCATGCGAGAAGGCAGTCTGCTGATCAGTAAAGTCTACAATTCCCCACGAATTAACGGGAATGGTCCGCGAAAAGTGTTTTTTTAACTGTTGTCGTCAGTAGCCGAAGCAGTAGAAGAAGAGTACCATAAATACCCGGAGGTGAGACTAGCAAAGTAGAAAGAGCGAAGAAAACCTGAAGAGTAGTTTTTTATTCTGCCGTTTTTTGGATTGATAGCCGGCACGATCGATCGCAAAATCAACATCAGAATTTTCGTTTACGTTGCAGCACAGTGGTTTAAAAGGATGTTTTCCTTTGAAATTGCCTGAAGGATGGATGTTTTCGAAGTTAAAAATAAGTGATCACGCAAACAGCTTACTAAACCTGGCAGAAACAAAGTTTTACGAAGTAGACCTCGAGCCGCCGTGTTTGTTTTGATTTTGTAAGCTTTAAATCTCGCGCGCTATCTCGCGAACCCTCGAATGATCGCGTGATGCCTCATGCTGACGTGCGTGCTAGAGCCCAGGTGTCTCACGGAAATATAACTGTTTTGAGCCACCTTAAACTCAACTTTGAGCGATTTGTAATTCCTCTTACTAACCGAGTTCGAGGGCCGCACTGTAAGTTACGGACCGAGTTTTTCCCCATCGATTTATGGCCCAAACGCGAAGCGCGCGGGCCATAAATCGAAGGGGAAAACGAGGATCCGTAACTTACAGTACGGACCGAGAAAACGAGGTTAGTAAGATATTTATTATATCTCTACTGTGTGTCTGACGGGTTCGGGAACGATTTCTATTCATGTGGAACGGCTTCAAATTTCTGACGCACCTAGAAAGCAAAACGACTCAATTTGAAATCATTGTCAAGTGACTCTTAAGTCGTTAGCAGGTTTCAATACACAATTTTAGAAGTAAAAGAAATTTTTAAATTTTTACTCTCTAAAAAAGTTAAGAACACTTGGCGATAAATCACGGAATATTTTGGCAACAAAAACAGCTTTAAATTTTAGCGGGCTGTACAGGAGAATACAGTCCGCTAAATTGACCAATCACAGCGCGCGTACTAACTGAGAGAAATAATAATAATTGTTATTGCAATGTTATGAATGGAGGTATTTCATGGGCTTATGAATGAATTTGTCTGTTCTGAAAGATTATGAAGGTTGATAACAGGAACTCAACACCTGTTACTACAGTGACTATACCTTACATTAGGGGCACTTCTGAGACCATCTCACGGATCCTACAGCCCTACAACATCCGTGTAGCCCCCAGACCTACAACTATGTTACGACACTTACTGACCAATGCTAAAGACAGGAACGAACCCAACAACAGGCAGGGAGAAGTTTACAAGATCAAATGCTCCGACTGGCAGGCTTCCTACATTGGTGAGACTGACAGAAACCTTAACACGAGACTGACTGAACACAAACGAGCCACGAGAAATGGTGATGCCAACAATCACATTGCTGTACATCATCAGTTGACAAACCTCAACATTGACTGGGACTCTGGTCAGTGCTTAACTTACAGTACAAACTATTTTCAATGACTGACTCTAAAAAGCTACTACACTAACCCAGAACAAACGCCTCTTAACAGATGTCAGCAACTACCGGCGCCTTATCAAAGACTTATCCACGACGGAAACGAAACCAACAAACTGACTTCTAACAGACCGACTTAATTTGACTAACAGTAGACGGACCAAAACCCGCCCAATTTGACTAACAATAGACGGATCGAAACCGACCAATGAGTGATGACAAACTTTACGCGAGTCTTACAGCCAATACCATCATGGCTAAACTGACCAATAACGTTCAACGGACCAGACTTCTAACATCGTCGACTGACAAACAGTATTCACTTGACTCTGAAGATGACTTCCGCTCAGGTTGTCGAAACGTCAGTCACCAACTACAGTTCCTTTCAGAACTACCCTCACGCGGATGATCACACCATACGAACAATTGAGACTCCCGGGTTCAAACCATTTACTACATGACTCTCTTGTTTGTATGGATTGACTTGATTGTATTTCAACTCAAGCTAATGTAAAACGCTTTATTCTCAGACAATACCAGAGATGATTTCAAGGAGATGACAAGGGACATGTGAACCATCATTGAAGAACTGAAAAGTCAAGTGAGATCAGGAGAAGAAGGTATAGATTTTATATGGCGATTTTATTGATCCTCTCGAAAAAGTGAAACAAGTTGATAATGTGTAGAACTGTACGGAGCTCTTTTGTTGGAATGAAAGAAAAATTAAGTGATAACACTTATATCTACTCAAGATGGAAAACTGATATTCTTACCCATATACATGTATGCCAAGTCCTATCATTTGCTGGGTGATTGATGCCTTCGATCTAATGTGCGGAAAGAAATTTTCTATTATCCAAATCAACGTCCGTCTTCATTTTTCCCCCAACTCTGCTTTATTACCGCACCATTAAAAAACCTAGGAAATGGGAAAAAGAAAGTGACAACTCAACCCTAGTCCGTTGTTTCCTGTGTCACTTCTATTTGCGTCATATCGTCATTTCATGGCGTGGTATTTGGTAAAGTTGAAATAAGACAGTAGTTGCCGGCAAATTATATTTTATATTATGATATTTATATTGCGTATTGTAACTGTACAAACCACTCTTTGAATAAAAAAAAACACCCAGGAATATGTTGCTGGTTACATAAAAGTGTGAATTAAGGATTGATAAGACTATAGAATGTTTATTCTTAGGAAACAGCAGAGACAACCTTGAGCAGATGAAAGAGGAAATTGCAGACATCAAAGAAAAGTTGGACACTTTATTGAACCGACTTCCTCTGGAAGAAAAGAAACTGAAGATGGAAGGTAAGATCTATTTTTTTAGCGGGAGCGGGGCAGACAATTGGACAGCTGTTGTGGTTCTGGTTCGGTTCAGGGTTGTGTAAGAGTGTAACTTCCTATTAAGAGGATAAAGGACTCATTAAGTTAATCAAGTTATCGCCTTGGTTCTATATTACGCTTATGAGCCCCACTGTTTTGCTGGTTTTTTTGGGACAGAGTGGTTATCAATCTGCTCATAGAAAATGTTACCTGACCAATGACAGTAGTTGTTTGTTTTGTTATCACGATCGCCCTGAAGTAAAAACTAATAACTGTTGTTGTGACAGAAACTCCTTTCAATCATAAGAGATCTTCTTCTATCTTCTGCTTTTCCGTTTTCGTTTTGCCAAATTATTGTTTCATATATATGCATATAAAAATGTCAGGAGGCTTGAAAGACTTCCTATCATTCGGTGCGAAATGACAAAAGATTAAAAGGTTTTAAAAGTTTCCGATCTTTATTATGAAAATTAAGGCTGTGTTGCACTGTGCTTTATGGTGAAGGTGACCTAAGATTTTCAACTGAAACTGGCAACATGATAGCCTTTCTCCGTGAAAACTAGAAACTCAATTTGTGAAATCAGAAACATATCAGAGAATTTCTTTAACAAAATTAAAAAAAAAAAAACTAGTAACAGATGTTTCTCTTGTAAATGTCCCAAGATAGTTAATGCTCAATATGTTTCTTGAATATGGAAAATATCGAGAAATAAATTAACAGATATATTACAAAAATTATCAATTACAAATTAATTTCCGTTTCCTTCTTTTATCTATGTGATAATGACCGCTTGCATTTTCGCCTTAATTTAAGAAATAGATCGGTTTTAGGCCGCCTTATTTTATCTCTCTGGACAGAAAAGTTACTTGAAGTAGCTTCTCTTTGATTACCTCTAGATGATTTTGATCCAGCTGAGATTATCGACGCAATTCGCCAACTGTACAAAGTCCGCGAGGGATGGCTCACACCGTTTCCTTGGTGTGAAGAGTTTCACTTTCATCTTGATAGTATTTTTACCAGACTCAAAGTGGTCAGCAGGAAAAAAACAAGAGGAACAGCGACAGACAACATCGTCAACATGTCTGGGATCTTTAGACCACATGAAGAATGTCCACAACCAAGAACAGTATTAATTGAGGGAAAGCCTGGCATGGGGAAAACCACTTACTGCAAGAAGATGGTATATGACTGGGCTACAGGAAAACAAAAAGCAGAAGATTGCTTTCCAAGGTTCGAAACAGTGTTGTTGCTGAAGTGTCGTGATATGAAGTCTAACCTATGGGAGGCCATTGATGATCAACTTCTCCCTCGAGATGTTGAAGAAGACGTTAGAGAGAGATTCTTCAACTTCATCCGCCAGAATCAGTCCAACGTTTTGCTTGTACTTGATGGATTGGATGAGGTTCCCACTAGTAAATTGCCAGTGTTCAAAGAAATCATTCAGGGTCGCAGAGAACTTCCAAAGTGTCGCGTGGTTGCTACGGCACGGCACGAGGCTGGAATTAAGTTACGAATACACTGTGACACCCTGCTGCAAATTGAAGGATTTACAGAAGAAGACGCAAGAGAGTTTATCTTTAAGTACTTTAAAAACATGACGAATTTGGCCGAGAAGCTCCTGTCCAAGTTGAAAAATGATGCAAACCTGAGAGACATGGCGGCAAATCCTCTTAACACTGTGCTCCTTTGCCTCATTTGTGAAGAATTTGAAGGTATTTTCCCAAAATGGAGGACCCAACTGTACGTGGAAATCATACAATGTATCCTTAGAAGATACAGAAACAAGAAAGGATTACCAGAAACCAACGAGGACCTCGTCGAAGTATACGACGCTCAACTGAAACATCTTGGCCAGATAGCTTTGAATGGTTTGCTTGAAGGCAACTTGGACTTTGGGGAAAGTGAGCTTAAAAGTCATACAGATGAATTACCTGGATTCGGATTTTTGTCAGTTCAGACCGGAAGCAGTAAACTAAGACCCCGTCGACACTACAGTTTTCTACACAAGAGTTTTCAAGAATGCTTCGCGGCAATCTATCTGTGTAGTCAGCTTGTCAATAAAGAAATCAGTGTCGACGAGTTAGCTGCTGATAGAAGATACCTTGAAGAGCTTCAAGAGGTCCTTTCATTTACATGTGGTATGGTAGCGGCACGTTGCGAGGAAACAGCAGAAGCCCTTATCAAGAGTATAACGGTTCAAGTGAATGACAAAGAATGCTTTCTTACCTTGCTTGGGTTCATTTCCGAATGTAGAAGAGAAGACAGCAGTTTTCATCTTAAAATGGCACGTGTTTCTGGCTCATTTCTCAAACTTCAAAGTCTTTATCTGGTATATCAATCGCCTAGTGAGGGTGACGTTGGTCTTCTAGCTGAAGCACTCAAAGTAAATTCAACGCTGAGAGTGTTGAATTTGGGTGGCAATGGCATTGGTGCTCAAGGTGCTACTGGTCTTGCTGAAGCACTCAAAGTAAATTCAACGATGACAGAGTTGAATTTGGAGTACAATCACATTGGTGATCAAGGTGCTACTGGTCTCGCTGAAGCACTCAAAGTAAATTCAACGCTGACAGAGTTGAATTTGGAGTACAATCACATTGGTCATCAAGGTGCTACTAGTCTCGCTGAAGCACTCAAAGTAAATTCAACGCTGACAGAGTTACATTTGTATGACAATGGCATTGGTGATCAAGGTGCTACTGGTCTTGCTGAAGCACTCAAAGTAAATTCAACGCTGACAGAGTTACATTTGTATGACAATGGCATTGGTGATCAAGGTGCTACTGGTCTTGCTGAAGCACTCAAAGTAAATTCAACGCTGACAGTGTTGAATTTGGCTGACAATGACATTGGTGATCAAGGTGCTACTGGTCTCGCTGAAGCACTCAAAGTAAATTCAACGCTGACAGGGTTGGATTTGAATCACAATCACATTGGTGAAATGGTACGCAGTGAACTCCTCGGCTTGGAGCATGATCATCGTTTCATCATCGTTTGGTAAACAATCGTCATATGATGAAGACTTGCTTGTTGTTCTGAGTGAAAACAGCTATGGCTGTCTTTTTTAATCAAGTTTTTTTTACGTATTATAACTGATGTAAATAGATGGGTTGTTTTCATTATCGGGTTTTTTTCTGATGTGTACTGCATTACTGATAATTTCATTTCAAGTTCTTTTTGATTGTCATTGTCCAATGTTATACGAGTCCGTCGTATTTTTTCTATCAGTATATATCACCTCTTTATCTTAAGTGACGTAAGAACTGTATAATAAAAAAAATTCTGCTACGTTCAAGACCTTGAAAGCATGTCAAATTGATTGTATCGTCAAGTGGATATTTTATGCGCCATGAATGGATATGTGTGGGCATTGCTTCATTATGTCACGAATTATGTGCTAAACATTTCCAGCGAATGAGATTAAGGTGATGGATTCCTTGGCTGTCGTGTGCTCTTATTGGGTGAGATCACGATCGGGAAAACATAACAATTTTCCTGGACAATTCTGTCCAAGGTGGAAAGGTGCAGTGAGGTCAACCCTATGTGAAGTACCAAAGAAACACATAAAAAGGATCTGGATTACAAAGAACAAGCTACAAGTAGCCCTGAAACCAAAGGAGCTAGGAGAGAAGACTTCCCAATCCTTCTATCACACCGTCTAAAAGGGTCGTGATAGCCTGGGTGCGTATTGATAATCGGTTCTCTGCGACGGTGGAATTCGGCGGTAACACAATTAAATTGTCAGATCTCAAGGAACTAATGGTTCAGGGAGTTCGCATGGCGCGCCATTCAATCAAGAGGGTTATAAGGGAGCTGTGAAATATCTTACGCAAGAAGTACGGCCATTCAGACTCCTGAAAGTAGCGGGAACTTATCTAATCAATCTTCTCGAGATGCCGGCAATAATGGAGAGAAACGTGGCCTTATAAAACTGGTCTTATAAAACGCTATTATGTTATTGTAGAGTAGTTTCGTCGATGCAAGCTCGGATCTTGTGATTAGCGTCCGTGGCCCTTCGCGGAATTTACTGGAAGGTGAACGTAAGTGGACAGATACAAATGCGATGGTTAAAGCAGGAGACAAAAGTAGCGGCCCTTAGCGTTCTACACTTCCAAATGATCGTAATTTCACTGGCAGGATCAACTTGTCAACGATTGCATCTATTTGTTAGCACCGGGGACATGTTTCTTCAGACTGTGATCAAGTTTCTACTCGTGCTGAACGTAAGGCATTTCTGGCAGGCAAAAAGGTTGTGTTTTAAGTGGATAGTGGGTCAGCATAGCGTTAACAAATGCCCTCGTAAGTTCTCATGTCGTGTTTATCGTGGGAGACATCATACTTCCCTTTACCATCAATCCTAGGAACCTTCATCCGCTAGTCATGGTTGACGTCAATGGTCAGAAAAGTCCGTGCTCTCCTCTGAGGCGGGGTGAGTCACTCTTTAATGCCGTCTAGGTTGATCTCACTCAGTTGCGCGCAGTCAAAAACATAACGCGTGGCGTGGCTCAGAACACGAACGCTACTGGAGTACGACTTGTGGTTGCGAGCGATTAGAAGAGACTTCGCGTTGAGCACGCGTTCCAGGGAAATTGATAGAAAAGAGATAATTATTGATGCTAGACAACCCTCATTATGTAGAGCGGTCGCGAATTGCCAATAAATCTCATCTGTTAGGAGTCAAGTCAGGAGATCAGTGATTGGAAGACCCTCTACCGGTGTCACATCATCCTACCTGCAAACAGTACGCGCAGATCCCTACACGAAAGCGCGCGCTGCGCGTCGTGGAGAACCTGTTTCTGAATTTACCTGTTTGGCTGGGCTCTTATTGCATTAGGATCAAAACTGTATGGGTACTGGCTTTCTAGCAGTGAATTCGATCAGCAATTATGAGCATCTATGCGCTCTAAATCTTCAGGGGTTGGTAGATACTCTCGCTCGTGATCAACAAGGAGTCCAGAAAGAGTTTCACTACCAACTGGCACGACATCGTCAAGAAGGCTGGTATCCAAATTACTCAGCATGGAAAAGGTATCGGGATGCGATGAAATAATCCATGATTAGCTTAATGAAGAAGTGGTTGAGTCGACAGCCCACCGATAGAGTTCTACATGCCCCTTTGAGCGTGTCATCAGGGAAACAGCACAGCCTGCTGAGATGTGTGTAGTCTATGACTGCACTATGCGGGAGGAAAGAAAACGCCCTCTCTGAATGATTGCCTTGCGACTGGAGTCGCCCTCAAGAACAAGATTCACCTCGTCTCAGTTCTTGCTAGATTTCATTCTGTTGCGTTTGCTGGTAACATGAAAAAGACATCCCTGCGAACGCGCGTTAGGGAGGGTGAGCCTGATGTTCTGCGATAAACTGGTTGTGGGATTTGCACTCCACAGAATTCGAAATACAGATCTTGAGGTTCACCAGAGCACTTTCTGGCCTCACTCCTTCTCCTTTCTGCTAAGAGGTGCAATTTTCTTTAGTGGCATTTTTGCAGTTGCATAAATAGCAATCTTAGGTACTGGAGCTGGAAGAAAGCACTCGAGAGGATTCTAGCGACAATCAAGCCGCCTTCGCTAAGTAGCCATTAGGAACTGCTGCTTCCAGAGACGGGAGTTTTTGGCCTTACAAACTCCAGGCAGTCTGTAAAGGTGTTCCATTCGTTTCCTCACGAAAATGCTGAACTGATCAAAAGGAGGATTCTAGGAATGCTAGGTCGCACCTATGAATTCCTCAGTCTGGTTTGCCACACATGACTACAAGGAACTACTACTCTTGAAATGCTTGTGAGCTGAAATAACAACAAGCCTGGGACGTTCCTCTACCTCATGAGCTTACAGCAAAATGAAGCGATGCGAGACTTACCTGCTCGTGAACATGGTGGTAGCGGGCACGCTAGCGTCCTATCAGCGCAGTAGACCTCAATGTCTTCGGAGACCCAAATGGGTGTGATATCGCCGCAGCAGTTTACGCCTCTACTTATCAAGATTCTTGGAAAACATGTGGTGTGTTAATTGTCAAAAAGCCGTGAAGACTCAAAATAACGTGGCGAAGAACTGCAGGAAAAGAGCGGGCTTCAACTCCTCTCTCTGGGAGAGAGTCTCAAAAGGAGCCATAGGACTGGACAAGGTGGAGGAATACACGCTGGCACGCTGGCGTCTTATCAGGGCAGTAGAACTCAATGTCTTCGGAGACGCAAATGGGTGTGATATCGCCGCAGCCGTTTACGCCTTTATTTGTCAAGATTCTTGAAAAATATATGGCATGGTGATTGTCAAAAAGCCGTGACGATTCAAAATAACCTGGAGAAAAACTGGAGGAAAAGAGCGCGCTTCAACTCCTCTCTGTTGGAGTGAGTCTCAAAAGGAGCCATAGGACTACACCAGCTGGAGGAATACTGTGCAGGCTTTATGCTTGACATGGCGCGAAACGGACAGGTAATGATGACCGCCGAAGCACGTCTTGCCACACAGCGTTTGACAACACTAAGCCGAACTCGAACTGTTTGCAGGACACATGGCTGTAAGGTATAGTCTGCATACGAACCAAGTGGCCCATTAGGCCGGAACTTATCTCGGTTTCTGTAGCACGAAGCGGCTAGAAGTATTTCTACTCCCCTTGGATGAGATGCTAGTCCATCGCAGGGTTACCCCAGCATGAAATTCGCCGGTACCATTTATGTACCTGGGTGGAGAGAGGTACTGTAAGAGTAAAGTGTCTGGTCGAAAAACACAACGCAATGTCCCCGGTCAGGGTTCGAACCCGGAGAGGAGCGCACTAATCATAAGGTCACCGAATACACGTGGCATGGCGCGAAAAGGACAGGTAATTATGACCACATAAGCATGTCTTGCACGCGAGTAAAATCAAGGAACATACGATTCATGATGAGTGGAGACATGTACCTCCTCATCAGAATACTGTTTATCTCAATAGGCGTGGGGATTCCGTAACCGATGCAGCATTTTGGTGGAGTAGAACCAAGTGGCTACTGCAACAATGCGTGGCGGGCAAACCAGTTGTAGCGTTGCACTTTCGTCCTGCGTGGCAGACATGTCTAACACCTTTTGACCAATTGTATGTGTTGTTGTTTCTTCCAATCAAAATGCGTTGTGATCGTGTCCTCTGAGATTATTTTACTAGGGGACGGGACGGTGTTTGCCAGTTGAAAGCTCGAAACCTATCGATTGTGACTTTTATCGTGAGGGTGTTTTGCCGGATCTTTCTGCATGTTCCGAAACACATTTACAGCTGCCTTTGAAGCCTAATATTGTTGGTAAGAAGCTTTGTGAAGTGTAGTGTATTGTATTATGTTGTTTGTAGAAATGGAGTGAGCAATTTATATGGCTCAAGTCTACGAAGCCATTTCGACATGTTCATCAGCAATCTAAGTAGTGTTGATCGTGTTGCTTTCAAGCGGCACGAACTAAGCTGGCACTAGTTTGTATAGTCCACACTGTTGTGTTTTGAATTTTGCAATTAAGATCTGCCTCCGTCACGGGCATAAAGAAGCGCTGTCGTGCAGACAGAGCAAATTTTCACTCAGCTTATTACCACCTTGTATCGCCAAATGCCACCAAATATACAGCTTAGTTGGATAAAAATGCTATAGAGCAAAGCACAAACAGTAGTTTCGAAATAATGTGCAGGATTGCAAGGATTAAAATTGGTTACAGTTCAAGAAATTTGAGTTTAGTTCAGGATGGCAAGAAATCGAGTTTACCATTCTTGTGACAGTTTGAACTTTCGAGCCTTTATTTTGTCTGGTATTTCTTTGCTTCTATCAGTATTGGGAATGATTTCTACCGATGTTAAAGTAAACTTAAAAGTAATCTCCTGGGCACAATCATAAAAACAAATGCACAATACATTTCCCTGAATGTTTCCTACCAAGCACAGTCTCTAAAAATAAATTAAAATAGGTCACCATGCTTGCAAAAGAGATATGATGTACCAGTCTTACCCTATTTTGCCAGGTCTTTTAAATAGTACTATTCATTTATTTTATCACTCCGCATTACATTTTGCGGTGGCTGGAAGGTACAGTTTTTTGGTGAACTTTGATAGGTATACATGAATTTTTGAGCATAAGGAACAACATAATAAACAACTTATGCAAAAGAATCGAAAATAATCCAAGTGACATACAATCCATGAGTAATGATTTTGTTTTTGATGCTATTGAATAAGTGTAAAATTCTGCGCTTGAAGCGTTTGCAATATAGTGCTAAGGAATCACCAGTTAAGGTCAGGGTTGTTTTTCCTTCTGTTCTTCTTTTCCTCTGTTGTTGACTTGCTACCTTTAAGCTGTTTGTTACGAAGCAGTGTTTTGTAGACACGCAGTGTGTATAGTCATCATGTGAGGCTGCTTCAAGAAGTGCTTGCTTAGGTTTCCTTTTCTATGCGGCTGGTCCAATTAGTACATATTATAGTTCACCACTGAATTTTCTGCGATTCTTATTGGTTTAAATTGATCACGTGATGCAATAGTGTTCATCCGTGGAGAGACGCTATCAGCCCATAGTGCCTGTCTGAGGAAAATACCCGGATGGATAGTACTCGTCCGTGTAAATGTTTCTGTAAAGAAGCGGGCTTACAGAAAGTAAACAATTGAAATATATTAAGTGGGTTTTTGTCTGTTTTCTTTTTCAAATTTTACATTTGGCTTCAACGACCTTCCATGGCTTTCATCTAAAAAAGTTAAAAATAATTCAATATGAATTTTGAACTGGCGCGCAGAAGAAAATTTAGTGGTGAACGATAAAGACAATAGAGTGTTTATGTCTCAGAACTATCGGTTGATAGTTGTCCCTTGGAAATTTGATGTTCTTAAGACTAGCATATTTGTTTTAAGAACGTCAAATTTCCATTGGGCAACTATCAACCAATAGTTCCTCGACAGAAACTCTCTATTGTTTAAATTGGGATACATACCAATACCTTGTCATGTCTTCATTAGGTGGCATTGCCATTATCTCTTTGTGCCAGCTCTTGTGTGAGGAACATTGCCATTCTTGTTATCTTCTGGAGAATTTATTCATGTTTTTGGATACTTGGGTTTTTTTTGTTCTTTTGATGTAAAAACAATTAAAGAAGGAGAAAACGGTTTGTTTATCTACTTGTATTTTTATTCTCAAGGATGTCTTTTATCTCTTGGTAAATATATATGGGTTATTGACCAAGTGTGAGGTCAAGATGGCTGGATATTGGCCAAGTTAATTTTTTGCGAGTTTATGGACCGAGACGGAGTCGAGGTCCATAAACTCGCAAAAAAAGAACGAGGCCAATATCCAGCCATCTTGAACAAACAAGCTTGGTCAATAAAGGATTTATTATATGGCTTTCGGGGAAATTTTTCTTGCGGGACACGGCAGGTAGTCCCAAGCGGGCAAGATAGCTCCATCTTGCCCGCTCGGGTAGCCAATCACAGCGCAGGATTTGATTCATCTTGCCTGCTCACGGAGCTAGCCATATAATAAGATGTAGTTCTCACCAGCTAAACTTTGCCACTAGAGATTCAGTCTGTTCCGTTTTGGTTTCATTGTCAGTTGAAATAGACTTTAAAAACCTAGGTCTTGATAAGATAGTCATACTCTTGCAGTTGTTTTTGATTGAATTTTGTTTTCTTTTAAATTTCCCTTTACTGAGGAACAGCTTTTAATCTACAAGGCTGTACATGTATGTTATTTTAAAACAGTTAGTGTAACTTAAAATATAATTGCATTTGTGTGATTTTGTGTTTAACAATAATGCTCTGAATTTCTGTTTTTGCAGTAATGGATGATCATCATGGGTTGGATGAGGGAAAACATGCACAAACCGAAGAAAGTCGTAGTAGAGAAGGAACTAGGGATGGTGAGCATCAGCCCTTACCATGATATGTATCAGTTGCCATGCATTGATAACTTTTTTAGAGTTGTGTCTTGCCAAAATAATTCATTTTTTTGTTACCTGTACGTAATTGGGTCTTAACTGTACTGGCAGCACTTTCTCAAGAATTTTAGGGCTTATGTCCTCATATTATACTTCAATATCTGGTTAGCTTATGAGTTTTTTCTTGTACACTAAGTACTCTAGCAATACTAAGAAGAACATTGCAAACCAAATGTGTTAGAGGAAGCCAACTTTTATGTATTAGAGAAAGCCAACTATTATGTGTTAGAGAAGGCCAACTATTTTTCAAAACACATCTTCTTCGCACCTGGATAAATTAGCCAGTTTCTAGTTTTTAATTCCTTTTCATCCCTGCTATGAAGGCTTAAAATTTAGCACAGGGAGTGTTTAGTAGATGGAGTTTCAAAATCTTAAGGAAGAAGTGATTGTACAGTACCACGTTAATGCACAGCTTATTATTCTTGTGTACCCATTAAACTAGTCAACAACCCATTGTCCCCAATAGAACAAAATAATTTTGTTTTTAAAATTGATATAAAATAAAAGTCTCAACTTACCGGTAGTTTGGGAGGTTCTGTGGTATATTATAGGTTAAGGTATAGATGTATGGCAGTGATACAAGCAATTTTTGCTGCATGTTACACAGAAGATATTTGCATATCATATGTAGTTACTCAAGCATTTGTTGCAGTGCACATATTTTTTCTATTCTTTGTTGTGACTCTTATTTAAAACCCCAAAAGCTGTGAACAAGACAGCTTGTAGGAAGTTGAGCTTTCTGTGTTAGCAAATGACAACCTTAACTTAAATGACAAAACTGGTAAACCATACATGACAATTGCCCCTACTGTATTCTACATGTATACTTACAGCCTGCAAAGCACTCACTTTCTTTCATGCAATGGTTTGGGGCACAACAAACATAAATGAATTAAGAGAGGTTGAGGAGTCGAGGAGGCAGAGTAAAGAAAACTTTTGGATGCCGCAAAGCTCTTAGAATGAGCTTGATGGCTATTAATGCAGTGTTCGACACTAACTTTCTTGCTAATTTGCCCTTAGGGCAACTAGTTCTGTTTTTGTTGGTTCCCCATGTGTCTTTTTAGTTGCCTACCTGGTAGACTTTTGTTGCCCATTAGCACTCACAAGAAAATTTCAACTTGCAGAAATGCTCAACTTTTTTATAAACTTGCCTTCTTGTTTTGGTGTTGCAACAGTGATTCATTGGGTGATTAATCAGTCATAGAGCACAACCCTCACAAGATTTTAAACATCCACGAACTGTGCCCACACATTTTGATGAGACTCCACTTTTCTAACAAATAGACCCAGTGAAGCACTTTTACTGGTCAAATACAATGAACCAACTGTCATGAATGAAAACATAATTCATGCCCAGAAGCACATCATTATCATTAATATTATTGTTATTATTTTTGTTGTCATCGTTGTTGTTTTTATTGCTATTTTTATTTATTATTATTGTTATTATTAATAATTGTCTTTTTAACTATATATTAAGGAATGGCAAAAAGATGGCTCAGCCTGTACCTGTAGTGCCTATTTTGTATTTGTAATCATAGATTAATAAAACTGCTTCTCTTCCTCACCAGAGATCAGTCGGGGAGTAGCTTACAATCCTGACAACAGTGCCCCATTTCTTTTTGAGTCACAACAGTAAAACTTATAGCCAAAATGTTGCCGTACCGTACAATTTGTGTGGAAAGACTTTGACACAAAAGTTATTTCCAAATACTGTTGCAAAATGCATCTTTGAATATTCAGTGAGGTTATCAAGCATTTTATAGTATTTTAAGAACTAGGGATTAATGCTTTTTATGGTTCGCACGATCACTAATCGACTAGCCACTTTTATTTAGCAAGCTTTGGGGCAAGCTTCTCACAAAATTTGGGTTCATGGCTTGTTTTGGAAATGAGAGTCAATTGTAGAAACGTTCAGTGAATGTTAGAGTTGAGTTAACATGTCATTGACCTTTAAGTTAATACTTCTGAACTTCTGCTCAAATGATTTCCCCAAAACTTGGGCATGGTTTGTATTAAGTCAGAATAAGCTGGTTCCAGAAATTGAGTAAAAGTATGCCAGCAAAATTTTTTTTACTGGTATTGTTTTTGTCCAAAAAATGGGGTCCAGTCAAACACCAGTAAGAATAAAACTATTTTCCCCAGTAAATAGAATTAAGTAACATTATCACCGAGTGGAACACAAAATATTTCCCAAAATTTCTTAGCCAACACTTCAAAGCCCCAAAATTTATGTTGCAAACTTTGACATGGGGTAGTGTGCCCACAATAACTGCAGAACCACCTTAAGTAATGATGAAATGGAATCAATAGAATAACCATGATAAGAATGGTGTTATCCTTTTGATACAATATTAATAACAAACAGTGGGGCTTGACTTTTCAAAATTACAGAAAAACTCAAATTGCATCTAGGGCCACCAGATCACAGTTTTCAAGCAACATACATTTAAATAGAAAGGAATTGTTAGCCAAATTAACTTTAACTAAAAATAACAGGCACTTTTTAAAAATAAAGTGGTTTGCTATTAAACAGTTAAAAAACAGTTCCTTTATATTGCTATATGTAGAAACATAAAAAATGAAAAGGGTTTGTCAAACACAACTCAATACACCACCACCACCCACATAAATTATGATACTCTCCTATGTAGATGTGGAAGGAAAACACCTTGTTTTCACTCTAAGAGGAACTGGAGTTTGCAAGCCCTGACAGCAAGCCCTGACAGTTGTTCAGATTGGTTTCTTTGGAGTTAATGACAATAAATTGATTAACACCAAATTAATTAAGAGAGCACTCGACAACCAAATTGATGGCATTTTGTTGGGTTCTTCATTAGGCCGTTGTTGTTTTTTTTTATCATGACAGAACTCAAAAATGATATTGTTCGTAAAATGCTTGACAGTGGCCTTATAAATGAGTAGTTTTATGGACGTTATTTTGAAGATATACTGTTGATGGACAAACCAAATAAATCTGACATGTTTTACAGTCAACAAATTTGAAGATGGCTTGATCCATTTCCTGGACATTTCTCTGAAAAGAACATCCATTGACATTTATAGGAATCACACAAACACTGGACAGAATGTCTTGTTTTCTAGTCAAGTACGTTGACTTGCCAAAATTACTTGGGTTAGGCCTTGTTGCACCAGGCTTCTCGTATATGTGAAATAGACTCTCATTCAGAAACAAAGAACAATGATGAAAACGTTCTGTTAGGGAATGGCTTTCCTAAATCTGTGGCTTCTAATCTTGTGAGGTGTTTCAGACACAGTAGCTCGGAACCTAGAACATCTTATCCCAATGACAACAAGACTATGAGTTTTAAGGATTTTAAATTCTAATGTGGGGTTTAGGACTGGCACTAGTTTTGCTAGGCTAATGATGTAATTTTGAAAGCAGATGGGAGCTCCTCTGGGGGCCTGTCCAGGAATCCCCATCAATGTCCCAGACCAAAAATGGCATGTGCTTTTAGCTATTACTTCATCTCATGCAGGAAGGAAGTGATGTCTGAACAGTTTTCATTGAAGTGCCTTGAAACCAGAACCAGAGTATTAACAATATTACAAACAACGCAACAAAGAAAGTACAGGATGCAAAACAGAACACAGTGATGCAAACCCAAATGCAAGTTAATTTTGAAACCAAATTGAAAATTGCTATGTAGAGTGAGACGGGTAACTGCAATCACAACTGGTGGTTTGCTATTTGCGTGAAAAATTAGCAGACATTAAGTTGAAGGAAGTGAGTTTATAGAGAAGTCCATTTGCATCATATTAATCAAAAACTGGTTTTCTTAGTTAGGTATAGAAATACAGTATGTTAATAAGTAGTTTCTTAGAAATCGATTTTGAAATAAAAACTAGCGCTAAAAAGTCACGACGTTTCGACCTCTACGAGGTCATTTTCAAGTGAGTAAATTTTCTACAATAGCATATAGCCATAAATATGTTAAAAACAACTTATAATAGATAAAAATGTGGCGAACGCTAAAATGTGATAAAATATGTGAAAAAGTGTTAAAAATATACAATGGAAAAATAAAATAATTTTAGCAAGAATTGTTCTAAACAAATAATTGGGCGCGAATTGAATCGCACTGTTTGTTTAGCATTGGTTTCAGTTCTTTGATAAAAAAAAAAACATTTCAAAATAAGGTAGCCAAATTTGTTCTGACACTTTCTTAAGATTCGAAAACTCTGTGCGATGTCTTCTGGCTCCATATCGTGCTGCTCTCTGAGGTGGTTTCCGATTGCCGATCCTTTGTGTTCTTCAATTCGTTGGTGTAGGTGTCGGCACGTGTAACCGACATAGCCTGCATCACACAGGCCACACTGAAATGAATACACCACGCATTGTTGACTAACAAGAGGCTGCTTGTCTTCCCTGACCTTAATTTCATCCTTGATCTTTCTACTTGTGTAAACTGGGTTAATATCTGCGTTGATCTTCCGACTGAGGTCAGCTAGCTGTTTACGTACTACGTTTGCAGATTTCTGGTCCTTTTAGGGCAACACGATTCTGACTGGGGCTTCTCTTTTATCAACCACTCGAGTATGTGAATCCTCGGACACTTTTGATTCAATAAATCTGCGAATGATTGACTGCACAAGGTCGTCAGGATAGCACAGTCGGGAAAAGATCTCTTTAAGGCGTTCACATTCCTCGTGAAAAAACTTCCACTTTCAAAATACAGTATGAATATTCATAATTTGAATTATAATAATATTACTGTTGTACTTTAGATTGTAATTCCAATGCTCTTTTTAAAAACTGATTTCAGTTTCATTAGGTAGTTTGGTGCTTTGGGCCCAAAACAGCAGCCTGAAAACGGTCCTTGTAAGTTGACAAGCCCTTGAATAGCCAGGAAGTTTCAAGAAATGGGCCCTGAAGAGGCAAAGGGCCGACTTCAGACACAACTTAAAGCGAGTTTCAATTAGTCCAGCAAATTTATTTCACTTTCCGTAGGAGGAAGGTAAATTCCTAAAGATAAACATGAAACGAATTACTACAAATAACTAACTGAAGACGGCAGAAAACTAAGAGGAAAACACAAACAGACGATAAACTAAATGGCTTACCAAAATGCTGGCAACGGGGTTCAGGGAACCAAGAAGATACAAGTGTACCGGACGATAAACTAGCACTAAACGAACATGAAAGGATAACACAAATATATACGCAACGAAAGTTACATACGACGCGAGAAAAAAACATGCAGAATGTGAAAAAATACATTAACATACGGAACAAAAAAGGACACAAAGAAAACACGAAATAGCCGTAACAGGCCCCTTCACAGAAAGTTTCAGTTTTCCACAATATTGTTGTGTCTATTAATGAAGTAAATCCATCTCTATATTTTTAATAGCCTGGCCAAACCATACCTGGAGGCATTAGATGATATGATCGATGAGGAGGAGGGGGAGTTAGAAGAAGACAAAGAAGAAGAAGAAGGACAAGAGGATCAAGAAGAACAAGACAATGATGATGAACACCTCTACAGAAAGTTAATAGAGGATGAGTTTAGTGACAGTGATAAAATCAGTATTTATTTCGTAGATTTTTTAAATTTTTATCAGGATTTCCTTAACAGATGTATTAATAAGTAATAATTAAGTAAATAGAGGATGAGTCTGAAATTGTTTTGATTGTTCTACATTTACAACAGCTTATTCAAATTAGCCCAAGCTCAAAGGCTGAAGAAAATATGTTATTACTTTTTTTTTACTAAATGAACCACAAATCACTGTGTTGCCTGTGACTAGTTTGTTGGATCTAGATTTAAGGGACAAAAGAGTGACAGAACTTTTCATCTTTGTAATAAGAACCCAGCCACAGTCGTGCCTGACTAACTGTGTCCACCTTCCTTGGTTTAAATAAGCTAATCAAAATGCATGAATGGTGAAAATATCAAGCATCATGTAACCTGTTGATCAGTCGACAACTCCACCTTTCACATTTCTTTTCATAATTTGGATTTGCCAGATTTGAATGGAAGCCATAGGAAAGTTGTTGAAAACATGTCAAAAAACGAAAAAAAATTAGTTTGGTGGTCTGTGTTAGAAGTGCACCACTGTAAATGCAATGATAAGTATTATATTAGTATGTCCAAAAGGCATTTATCTGTCAAAAATAGAATTTCTCAAACTAATTCTAACTTTGGTTACTTTGCCTTTGTAACAATACAAATCTAAAGATTATAGTGGTTTTACAACACAGGCTAAAAACATGCCCTAAAATATAATTTTCGAAAATGTTTGGATTAAGCAACGGTTTGTATCATACGTGAGCATTGCAGATAATTCAAGCCAATTAATTCAAGGTCACAAGTCAGATTGTTTTGGTTCGCCCGTGTGTAGAAAGATCTATAAGATTCCAGTTGATAGTGATAATGGTAATTATACCTGCTCATGAAAACACCAGTTGTATAAATTCCAGTCTAGCCATAAATAAATAAATAAAAGATTTGTAATCTTCTTTGTCATAACTGAATTATGTTATTGAACTAGTATGAGGTCCGTGTTGGTAAAACATTGGTCGAGTTCTTCGCCTTGCAATGTTACGGCGAGATCCATAGACTTGTTAAAAAAAGAAATACCCATATCAGTATCCGACTTAAGTTTCATTCCATGTTCAATGCTAAATTCCTGAGGGGTGTGCCTACAAACGAGGACTAACAATAAAGCTATAAATCAATGAACATAATAAATCCCTCTAAGATTCTCTAACCGAAACAAGTGATAGGTTAAGGTATCACTGTATTCCTAATTTTCAACCTTCTGCTTTCATTTCATCGTCTCTCCCGGTTAATAACACGTACCCGTTGTAGCTAGTTCCAGCCGATCCCAGGAATGCAAATCTCATTAGCAGTCAGTGCTCTCTCTGATAACCATAACGAGTACTTTTAAGGGTATCAAGTCGGAGGTTCGGTGATATTTCTTTCTAAAAACAAAAACTGAAATAGTGTTCAACATAACCTTGCTCAGCACGTTTGCGAAAATCTATTGGTTCCTTTCAGAGGTTTCTTTAAGAGCACTCGGCTAACCTCCAGGTACGATTTCCGTACAGCGCCATACATTAATTATGTATGCAACTATCTCAAACTATCACATTATACTCAAACAGCAATCGTGAAAAGAACGAGTCAGTCAAAAAATTGCATGCATAATTAATGTAAGGGGTGGTGCGAAAATCTTGCCAACCTCCCTGCAAAAATGAGAGCCCCTCTGCCAGTTTTGTCCACATAGTATAATTTCCACTGACAGAATCGCTATGATTACGATGACGACCACAAAGCGCTTTGTGGTGCATTGAATAGGCCACAAAGCGCTTTGTGGTGTTTTGAATAGGCCACAAAGCGCTTTGCGATGTTTTGAATAGGCCACAAAGCGCTTTGTGGTGTGAAAAATTGGAAAAACCAAATTATTTCAGAAAATAGCTGTGAGATATTTGCGAGTCAACGAGCCATCCAGTTTTCAATTTTAAATCCCAAAATAAAACACCACATAGCGCTTTGTGGTGTTTTGAATAGGCCACAAAGCGCTCTGTGGTGTTTTGAGTAGGCCACAAAGCGCTCTGTGGTGTTTTCAATAGGCCACAAAGTGCTCTCTGGTTTTTTGACTACTACTGCTGTTTTGTAAAGCAAAGCGAACTAGGAACAGTTAGAAAGCATTCCGGCAATAAATATCTACTCGACAAGAAAATTTCTGTAATAAATGTTCGATGCTACAGGAGACGGCTTACCCAAAAAGGTTCAGTCAGCCTCAACAAACTTATACTGAGAAGAGGGCTTTCGCGAACCGGATTTCGTGTGAGTGACAAGATTGGGAATAGAGAAATATTGCGCAGATTGAGTGGTAGTTTTACAGCACCGAAACTAAAATTGGTTACACTGCTTCTCAGAAATTTTGTTTTGCCTCTGTAATATCATTAAACGATCTGAATAATTTGAGGATAATCAAAGCGCGGAGTTTAATATTGGCTGGCCGGGAACACGCAGTTCGCAAACCGGAGAGCAACCACTGTTTAAATCTTCGATCGAACTTTCATGTTGAATTTGAAACTGAAAATACACTAAGCGGTCAATTTCCGATAGAAATCTTGTGAGGTAAATGCCATTCTTGCAAATAGTCGCTGCATATTTACGTTCAGAGTCACTCTGGTTCAGAGTAAAGACATACAAAGTCAAATACCGCTTCCGAACGCTACCCCTCCAAAAATCAATTTTGCTCGAAGACCGAACTGCAACGGAGTTTAGTTACCAGTCTTATGTTGCGTGTTATTAGATAGAACGCATGATATGATTGGCTCCGTATATCACATTACGTCAGAGGACATGTCTGCTACATAGGACATAACTGCAACGGTACAACCAGTAGAGAATGCGAAGTCCAGTCCAAAATAGTACGAGAGGTGATAGCAGTAGCTACGGTGGACTGGTGACCAGATGAATATGACCATTCACTTGAACGGCAAGATCTACCGAAGGCCCTTCGAGTCTGCGTCTGGATCGCATGGTTTATACATAATTCCCGCCAAGTGCCGTGGAAACACTGGACTTGTGAGTACGCCACAACTGTATCGGAGTTTACTGGCCAAGAAGCCTTAGGATTGGTGATGTAGTCAATCAGTGTGAAGATGAAAGCAATCGTGGCGAGTGGCTGATAGGGATGGCAGTGCTCCTGTTCAATGGTCGTGATGGAGTCGTGCGTTCAATGAAATCCCGTACAGGGAAATCTTTCTTTGAGAGACTCGTCCAGCCCATCTGCCACGAAAGCTATCGTGCAACAGTCCCACAAGAACTCAACAGTCATCAGATCTGAACCCGGGTGCACCACTTTCTCGACCGAGATGAGACGCGAGCCGAAGTTGCTGGTTGACCGCGCTTCCAGGATGCTACGCGAGATGAGGAGAGGTAGGAATTTAATTTACGCTCATGGAAATTAATTTAGCAGAGAACTTTTATTATAGGAATACCAAGTGTCTTTTCTCGGGTTATCGTTTGATATTGTGTTTAAGTGTTCTAAACGACATCAGTTTTCTTGCAGAAATCACGTGGGGAGGGTGTCGGGACTGGACAAAGGACCTCGTTTACGTTTAAGAGCGTGACATCCCAGTGACTGTCTTGTCGAAAAACTTTTGATTTTTTATTTTAACAATGCGTGATGAGTGGTCAAGAGAAAATGTGTGTAGGCGTTGGTTCATTTTGCCACATATTATCTTATCTTTCAGGGAGAGAGGTTTTCTATATTTAAGGCGTGCTAGATCATTATAAGGGTGCTGGATTGCTTGGCTGTGCCATTATTGTGAGAGATTACGTGCGGTTGTGATTCTCAAGGAATGAAATCTAGAAACTATGGGTCTGTCCTATTTTCCCACAATTAAATGACTAAGAACTAAAGTATTCATGCCCTGAAAGCTTGAGAAAATTCAATTTTTGTCTTTTGGGAGAGGGGAGGGGAGATAATAAGAAAATGGAAGAGAGGCTTTTTTGGACATTGCTGTTAAGACGTGAATGTCACTCTATTGGCAAAACAAATCTTATACTTCCTTCCTACCCCTATCCCTTCCCCATCATCAATATCGTTTAGCTTCAGCAAACATGGGTGACATGGATGAGTAAAACAAACCAACATTGAGCGTGGTTGGGAGGGGAGGGGTATATTTGTGAGATTTGTATATTTCAGTTATTATCTCATAGAAGCAGAGAAGACAAGCGTTAGTACTCAGTGGCCTGCCCTGCGTACAAGTCTAGTAAGGCAGAAGATTATCCACCCAAATAAGGCATTTACCAACCTCCTTGCTTCAAGGCTAGATGACGTCAGGGACTGTCTTATTTTACTGGACTTGATTCTCACTTTGTCTCCCTCAGCAGCAAAGTATGATAAAGGATCACTTAAAGAGTAATCTCCGAACAACTGTGACTCAGAGCAACCTGTCAGGCTTGATAAGAAGACGCTCTTCAGACAGCACATGAAAGCGTACACCAGTAACGAGTGTTGTGGAGCGAAGACAAAGAGGCACATTCTGTAGATATTCATATTGACTTTAAACAATCTGAAACTTTCAGTAGATTTGTCCTAAGTGACTATCATGTTAGCAGTGCAAGCAAAGAACTTAAATGTTTCTATCTCTACTATTCGGTCGTTTTTGTTGAAACTATTGATCATGATTGAAAGCCTTCGTGATATCAAATTACTGTGTTTTACATCACAAGGTTAGGTCCTATGTGCCACTGGGCATTCCGGGATTGAGTTAGTGAGTGACATCACAAGGTTACTGTATTTAGAATTCTGGTTTTGATCTAATTCAAGAGAAGTTAAGTCGACATTTCCTGTAGTCAAATTACCTTGGATTAAGTTGTAACTGCAACCTCTAGTGTTTAGGTGTAAAATCGAGCGTTTCTCTTACAATGTTTAGGGTTGAAGTTGTGAAGAAATTCATATTCAAGATTCAAATTATTACAAAGAATTATAGTTCATATCTTTGCTTGCTATCTTTGATTGTGTATTGTTTATAACTTAATAAATTAATTTGTATGTATTTTACCAGCAAATTTAATGCTTTGGGTAACCCTTTTGTAGGACTCGTATCCCATCCAGGGTGGGGTGGGGAAATACTCTTAATCACTTCATGCTACAGAAACTGGGGATATGCGCCGACCTGATGGCCTCTGGATCCTAACCCGGAAAGTGAAGAGAAGGTGCTCTTGCTTCATCCAATCAGAAGCAATCGTAAATTGCCTCTCGCGCGTTTTCCCGCGCTAGGCACGTGTTGCATAATTTATGCCTTCAGTGGGTGACTTGTAGAATGATGAACGAAGATTCATAGAGCCAGCTACCATTTAATAGTTCTTTTAGGAACAGGGTCTCGTTCCTGAGATAACTTAATCGTTCCTTAAAGAATTTGTTAAAACATGCGGCAAATGCTCACTCAGAAAACTCGGTCTCGAAATGTAATTGTAAAATAGGAACACATGTGGAAGTTTGGAAGAGCAGGAATGAACAACGGATTTTTTTCCCACATCTGTTTAGAGTTTTCCCTAACTCTCCCAAGACGCAAGAAAACGGCTATAGCTATGTAAGCTATAGCTATAGTAAGAAAACAGCTATACCTGGTATATTTTTTTTATTTTAGTGAAGTCCATTGTGTCTGCTATTAGTCTGATACTTTCTCCAATGAATCTACCCTTTACGTAGCCGGACTGACAAGGATGTATTACGCTTGGCAAGATCTTTCCCAAGCGAAGAGCAATCAATAGTTTTGGTCGCAATTTTCTAGTCAACATCAAGTAGCCATACTGGTCTCCAATTTGTTTAATATTCCCCTTTCTTATTCTTTTTTGGGATTAAAGAAATACTGAATACCTTGCCGTTGAGAGATAGACAGTGATCCGTGTTGAAATGCATAATTAAAACTTTCCGTCATAAATTTGCTGACAACGTTCCAAAACTAGCGCTAGAACTCTGAAGTGAGGCCATCTGTACCTGGCGTTTTATTGCTTTCCATCGTCATAAGCGCTCGTTTACATTCATCGCTAGGCAATACCTGCGCAAGTCTTTGCAATTCCTTCTGATAATACATTTTACGTATTAAAGAATTCGATAAACTCCCAGCCGTTCGGATTCGCCGTGTTTTTTCATGTATATATCGGTTTGAAAAAGCGCTCTTCCTCTTCAAGAATCTCTTTCGGGTCGCTTACGAAATTACTTTTGCCGGAGACCGGTAAGACAAGAGAGAGAGAGACAAGGCTTGCAACTTGGCGGCCGCCAACGGCGACCTCCTCCATTTCAAACTGGAAGTAACGCCAAAATACTGAAAATCTCTCCTAATTGTCTTTTTACTCGATTTTTACACAAACGTAACTGAGCAGTATCTACGGAACTAAAGTTATTGGGCCTTGATGAAACATCAAGCGTTGCTTACAATCCAGGCGAAACTCAAACTTGCAATTATTTTGTTTTACTGTTTGGGACGCGATAGACTGGTGAATTCCTCGCAAGCGTGTGGGAAGAGGAGCTAGGAAACTTTGAAATCCTGAAACGCTGCTATATCTAAATATGTCTAGCTAGTTTTTTGCTGTGTTATGGAAAAGCTCTTAATCTTCAACATATGGGAAATTTAAAGGGGAGTAATGTAGAGCTCTTGTGAAAGAAGCAGTGGAACACAACTTGGTCAGTGGCGGGGGAGTGTAATGGTTGTTCTATTTTGAAAAAGTTACCGCAGTTGTAGGAAATGTTCCTTTTCATCAGGGAAGTGAATGAACCTGTGGTGGTAAATTAGACAAAGATTTTCCCAAGTTATTATACTAATCGAGTTGTGCATCTCGTTACAGCCTTACTGCAAAGTATCGTTCATATATGTGAAAACTAATCTATGCTTTTGGTCATGTTCTTACTGTAAACAGCAGTTGCTATGGCCTTTGCTACGTAAAAAAACTTATAGCACCGTGTACATTCCTTTAATTTCACACTTATCTAGAGGTAAATACGGCAAGATCGTTTCAAAATGTTTTTAACAAGCGTTCAAGGGTCTTAAATCTTGCATGTTCAAAAAATGGAATTTTTAATGAACATCGCCATATTTTAGGAGGCCTAACATGTAGTGAGAGGGGAGCCCTGTGGGGGGGGGGGGGGACTCTCATATAGAAAGGATGGGGGTGCTACTCGTCGTATGTTTTAGGGGTTTGGAAAGCGGTTTTGGTACCTCAAAGGGTGTTAAGCCTCAAAAGATCCACGGTGGGAGTTTTTGTGGTGCATTTTAGGGTATTGAGCCGAAACAGGAGCATGCTCCTGGCCGAAAAAATATGACAGGAGATGCGTCGTTTGAGAATTGGTATCTCTTAGGGGAGAAAAAAATTCAAGCCATGCCCACAAAATAGGATCTTGGCACCTCTTAGGTGTTCTTTTCAAAATTTCCAAAGAGCAACCCCGTCCATTTTATGTGGGAGTCTCCCCCTGGGAGGGGTGATTTAGGGTTGGAAATTTTGACGCTGGTCTACATAGCCCCCGTCCCTATGCATATGGCTTTCAGTGAATTATCTGTAGCCCTGCATCCTAATAATGATGACGTTAATATCCCGAAATGTCTTCAGATTTCTTTAAAAAAAAAAATTGTTCTCATTTCTGATTTCCCGAAGGTTTTTATTTTTCCTCGCGGCTGAGCCTCGTTTCCAAGCTTTTTTCAGCGTGCTCAGAAGCGGTCCTGAGGCCCATTTCTCGAAAGTCCCGAAAAGTCAACTGCAAGGACAAAATGCTCGACAAGAAGAAAAACAATCAAGCGAGGAATCCTTTCTACTTCCTTATGATATCTCTAAGACCTCAGCTAGAAAGACAAGGAATGGTTTTAGAGAGCGGAAATAGCGGGTCCTCGTTAGAAGGTAGGACAGTGCGAATTAATCCATATTAGACTCTTAAGTTCTACAGGAGCTAAAATAAGCTAGTTGAATTTGTGTTTGAAAGAGGATTGAGGCCTTCTGTAATTTTGTAAAGGGCAGTGACGTGGTAAAACGTTTTTTCTGGAAATAACTACGTAAATAAAGCAAGATTATTTAACTGATCGAAGTCTTAATGTTACATTTAAATGCGCACTTTTTGAGCAAAGATCGTTCATTATTGAAAGGGACTTCGCTTCTCGTTTGCAGGCCGGGTTCTAAGACAGTTCCAAATCTCTTTTTGCGTTTGGCGGCATTATGTTTCGTCAATGGCTTCCTCAATGGTAAAAACTCACTGAAGTGCTTTTATGTAAGATTGTATGTGATCGGAAGGCTTTGCAAAATTTGTCAAAACATTTTAATAAGCGTTTGCATTTTTATCTTTTTATTATGACTTTTTTTTTTCATAGGGTCATAAAAAAATGAAGTCACGTTTAAGTTTAAGGTATAAAATCAGGGTGGACGGAGACTTTGTACATTGAATCAAACAGCTCGATAAATAGAAAGACGTGTAGCTGAATGAACCGCGGAACAATAGTGACATTGTAATGATATTGTTATGTCAATAAATTATTGTGTATTCTAAAGGTCAAGTTGTTTAACCCCTTTTATTATATAGACTTGAGTGTTTTGCTGAAAAATACACCACGCGTAAAATTCATACGAAACCATATCCAGGACTTGGGTGGCGTATTTTCCATATCCTCACTAGTGAAGTCTCACTAGACAATAATTATTTGACAACGTTCAGAATTCTGAATTGAACGTTCAGAATCCTTTAAGATAGGTAACCTTTTTGGTGTGAAAGACCCTATCCCCGGCGGGCTTCGTTCACGTGTGGTTTATAAGTTTACATGTGCGGGCTGTAATGCCTGTTATGTCAGCGAAACCTCCCGACATTTTTCCACACGCGTACGTGAGCACTTAGCCGTTGATAGGGCCTCTCACATCTTCAAACATCTTCAGAATTCTGAACGTTGTCGCTCATTGTGTTCAATAGACTGCTTTCATATTTTAGATCATGCCACTACCAGCTTTCAACTCAAGATAAAGGAGGCTATCCATATTCAAAAAGAACTACCTTGCCTCAATCAGCAATTACACCATGTAAATCTAAAATTATCCTTTTAATTTACACCTTTTCACGTTCTGTTGTTACTATTTGTCTTAATTAGCATTTTTGCCTACTTATTATTCAACTTGCTTTGTAATCATTCATTCAACTGAAGATGACAGAAGTTCTGTCGAAACATGTCTTTCAAACTTAAAAAATTGGTCGTTTTCCTTAAAATCTTTACATGTCTGCTGCTATCTAGACAATAATTATTCTCATGAAGATATTGATGACTTCGCTGATATCATGTTTGAACCTTACACTCACTTTCAGTGTTACGTGCATAGGGGACATCTTTCGACATACCATCTTTCAACATGCTATGTGAATGACTGAAAAACCATTTCACTGTGAAACTGGCACTTTCTCCGGTTATTTAAGCAGAAGAAATGACAAATAAATGATAATTACTGACCTCAAATGGCTGAAGAAGATCGCTTCTCAATAGTGACTTCCGGTACAATTGGGCCACTGTCACTTTTCGTATTCGCAAGGTGTAAACATTCAAAACAGTTGATTTATCTCTCCCAGAATGACTTCTGATACTCCTAATTTAAGTTAGATGTCAAATAAATCCATCTTTTATCACTAAAATTTGAGTTCAACCGTAAAGAAGTCAGTTGTGCTTATATTTTTGACGTAGGCCAGGTTACATATAGCATCAAAAGATGTCACCTTTGTACATGACACTGAAAGCAGGTGTAAAAAGTACTAAGATTTGTTGATGTATGATCAGAACATCTTTGGGTCTTCCTTGAAAGTCTTCAGCATCCTTGGGTTATCTTCGGGAATCTTCGGAAATTATCTTTCGAAATTTTCGGAAAATGTTCAGAAACTTTTGTGTGGCCTTTGGACAGTTTTTAAAGAATCTCGAGAAATCTTCGGAAAGTGGTTGGAAATCTTTGGAAAATCATCAAAAATGTCATTGTCAGTATGTCTATATAGTAAACAAAGTAATACGTGGTAACTTGAATGTGTAGATGTAGAATATCTCTTCTCGTATTCAACTTTACATCTTACGAGCGAGCGCAGCGAACAAGTGAGATATTGAGTTGAACACTGGAAGAGATATTCCATATCTACGTGGACCCATGTATTCTCTATATGTCGCAGAAATAATCAATTAAGCAGGATACTTCAGCTGTTCTGATAGTGTCTCTATTTTTGTTGTTTTTCTCATTGAGCACTTATTATGAGGCCCTGGCTCAGGAGAATATGAAACCACTCCCACCGTGTCATGACTTTAAATAAACTATTACTATTACTATAATAGTCACTCTCCCTTTCAAAGTGGCAATATCCAACCGTTGCCCTGCTGGTCCAGTCACAGTTAACCCTTCATGGTCATTTAAGGAATTTTTTAGATATTCACATCCTCAGTTCTTCTTTCCTTTGAGTTCATAGAAATATATCAGTTTTTGTCAGAACATAGAAAATTGTCCCTAATACATGTAAGTGGGTGTTCAGAGAGTAGGTTTTCACTGTTCCTTTAAAGTACTAGTTAGTGATATGTGTTAATGTATCAGTTAATATCCTTCATGTTTCAGTAACTACCTGAACATGAAAAAGAAGTTTATCAAGAAATGACACATCAGGATAAAGCAAACAAGAGATATTGACCTGCTCGGAGTGATAGGATGGACTGCACTGGAGAGTACATTTCAGTAAGTTTTTTCTTTGCAAAAGAAAGGCTTTTAATTGAGTGTCGTAAAGCCAAAACCACAGTGTTCACTCTGGCCAATCAGAAAGGATACCAACAGCTATTCTGTATATGACTTGTAATTTACAGAAACGTGTGGATACCGTCAGCTTGAATGAGAAACGACGAAAGGAGGAGAGAGAGGAGGTGAAGAGGGGATGGCTGCCTGGGTGAGATTTGAGCCCAAGCTATTTAGTAAATAAATGTAGTTTGAATTCACATTGAATTCAAATTGAATTGCTGATGTTAAAAAACAGGTTTTGTTTTTGCACAAAATCTATTTTTTGGTTTGATTAGTGATGAGAGACATAAAATTGTCTAATTGTGTGTGGAGAACCTACACTAGTCATATTCTTTCATGCAAGTAAGTAAGTGAGAAACTTTCTTTATGTGCCAAAAGCTCTAATCTAGCATGATAGGCGTTAATTGGAGACACAACATAAACTAGAAATTATTAAAAATATTTACTAAAAACTTACACTAGCTACTACAGTAGATAGTTAATAAAGATTCTAATAATAAAAATACTTCAACACACACCATTATAAAAACAAAATTAAAATATGAAACAAATGAATGCTAACAATTATTCTATAAAATTAAAACGAAAACCGTGTGTTTGATATGTATATACTGCTAGTTGTTGCATTCAAGTCATGATCGACATCCGCTTAACTCTAATAACGTTAGACCCATTGTAAGAATGTTTCTTCAAAAGACAGTAAAGGATGGTGATTCTCTTACTTTCTTGGAAGTTTTGCCCATAGGTGTGGTCCCAAGTACCTTACAAAATGTTTCCTGTCAAACCTTACTACATGTAACTTAGGAAGTCAGAATCTTAAGATAGCCCACACTGAAAATGTGTCCTTTTTCTCTTAAATAACAGTTGTGTGAATTTAGATATTTTTTACATTTTTCAGCTGTATGTGATGAAAGATTCTACATGGTTGGCTTCATGTCATGTTACAATCTTCCTGATGAAGGATTCCTCCCTTGTGAAATTGGTGCTGTGGAGTATTCTCTCAATGAGGGAATCTTATGAAAGATGCATTACTTTATCAAACCAGGTTTGTCCAAATGTAACAACAAACTAATTATATGCTTAGCACGTGTACTACACTCTGCTATTAGAACTTACAGTTCTGCAATTTTTGTGAACATGAATTTCTCAAATAGGGACCAGTGTAAGTGAAAATAATATCAATTTATAATTTGAAGCAAAGCTCAATGTTGCAACTGCTGGGGTCGCCAATGTGACCAACTTTTTTTTTAACTGGCGACTAACTTTTCACGCTTTTCACTGAAATACTTTTGCTGGTGACTAAATCTGAAAACAGCTGGCCCTGAGGTTTTTTTCCTGAAAGTTTGTGAAGGTCCACTTTTAGAGTGCAAAACTAAAATATTGGTATAATGGTGCTTTTCTGTTTTTTTTTTTAGGTGACATTAAAGTAGGCCTTCGATATACAGCCATGAGTACAAGTGAGTATTGTTTAAAAATTGCTGCAAATTGTTGATTCTCTGTGAGACTTTTTGGCATCTTAATTTCTTATGGTATCTCAACTTGAGTCTCTGACTTCTCTCCAAGGTCCTGAGGGAATAATTTAAATCTCTTATAGAGTAGCTCAGCAGTTGTAAACTTACCAAGGCTCTCAATAACTTTTTCGTCAGCCGTTGCATTTCAGTGCTCAGGTATAATGAGTATTACACAGGGCTTGAAAAAAACCTGAATTCCAGCTTGCCTCTTGGACAAGTTTTCTTGCCCTGGGCAAGTATAGTGTTTTTTTTTGTTTTTTTTCATTTAGTTAGATGACTTACTTCGGCCCTCACCCCACTTGCCCATTGGGCAAGTGAGAATGAAAAGTTACTTCCCTGGCAGGAAAACCTAGATGTACTTGCTCGGATAACTGGATGACACTTTTTTCAAGCCCTGTAACATGGCAATGTTGACCATCTTTACTGTGTGTTTTGTCACTGTATTGTGTAGCTTTAACAGTAAGCACAGACTAGTGACACCCCTCATGGGTGTTACTGGTTATACATGTAGATTCAAATGAGATAACTGGTCTTCAGCCACTCCTCAGAGCTAGGGAGAAATTTGTTCCTTAGACACAGCCCTGCTACAGGAAAGTCCTTGTTCTTGGTATAAGATTTATTTTAATTAATAAAACCCCTTGGCATCATTATTGCTTAGGGCAATAACATTAAAATAGACTTCCATGTTCAGTGTTGTATTGTGTTTTACTTTTACGCAAATTCACATACAAATGTAGCCAAATTTACAGGCAAATGTATGGCAAATTAGAAAAATTAACTGAGTGTCTTCTAGCTAAGCTACATCATTCAAACTTGGTGAATACAATCTTCTACTTAGTATTTTAACATTGTGATACACAAATTGTGTAAAATTCAATTTTTGAAAAAAGTTATTTGCCATCAGATTCCCATACAAACACTGTAATTTCTGACCACTTTGCCTACCTGTCAAGATGGCGCCGAAAACTGTGATTTGGCCCATTGACTTTCAGCCACTCCTTCATCCAAGAAGATTGAACGTGTATCCACCGTTCATATCTTGAATTCCAATGATAACTGCTATGGATAATACGTAACATTTTTTTTTTAATTTCTAGGTGAGAGAACTCATAAGATACCGGTAGAGGGTTTGGCTAAGAAAGATGACACGTATCGCAAGATCTGGCTGGACCTCTTGCGCTTTGTCAATCCAGAACAGACTGCCATTTTCCCTCCTGTGTATTCCAGGGTTTGTATTGTAGGACCAAGAATTTTGATATTATCATTATTTGCAAGATTAAAAAACAATTAACTTTTTGTCTGTTGCTTCTCAGATTTCAGAAACAAAACAAACTGAGTACTGTCTGCACTGGTTGGCTCGAAATGCAGGTTAGAGAACTAGAAAGACTAAAAGGTTTGAGTAATACATTGGAACCTTGATATAATGAATCTCTATATGACAAAGTCTTCCATATAACGAAGGATATTCTTTGCCCCAGTAGTAGTTAATATATGGAAAAGAACCCCAATATAACAAAACCCTGTTAGGGGAAGTTTGCCAGTCCCCTGGCTGTTCAAGGTTCCACTTTACTGGTGTATGAAATTGCCATTTTTAAATGCACTCTTAACAGTACAGATCAACTCGAACAGTATTGTAGGGACAGGGACATAATGGAGAAAGAACTAACCATGCTCATAAAAAGCTTAGCTGGCTTTCCAGCCCTTTGCAACTTCAAAGGGGAGTGAAATATCAGGAGAAAAGATATTTGCCTTAGGAAGGACTTAAAGAATTAATCTATGAATTGAGAAAGTGCTGCCATTTTTTTTGTTACTTAGAAATGCCAAATAAACTGAAGAAGGTGTATGAACTAAGAGGGACTAGTGTGTGATTTACATGCTCATTTTACGGCTGCTTCTGGAAGTACCTTAGGAATTTCAAAATCAAAGGCTACAGAGCTTCTCTCCAGTACCATATTTGACTATGAACCTAACTCAAGGTATGTTTTGACATATTGATCTTTCCTCATTAGGGTTTTTACAACTTTTTGATTAAATTGTAGACAGACATCCAAGAGGTTACTTCAACTCAGAAAAATGTGGTCTAGGTGTCCAAGGTTATATTCAACGCCTCCCTAAATAGAGTTTTCATGGAGTTCTGCAGTAGGGAGCTTTATTTGCTGTACATAGTAGGCATCTGATAGCGCCATCTTTTTCTAAAGAATTAGATGAGTCGCACAGTAGAGTAGATCTTAAGTGGATGGTGGTTTTCAGCAGCTGGCTCCTTACTACTACCCTGCAAAAATACTTGTATTCATGATCAAACACCTTGATTTCAGACATACCCAATCTGTGCTTGGACCACCTCTGATCCTCCTTTGTCGCATTTAGACCTGACTCCCCCACCCCCTTTCCCCCGCCCCCTGCTGTTTTAGATGCAGACACAGAAAAATTGGTCAGCCAGTAGCTCTTGCAAGGTCTCACGTGAATGGCTTGATACCCTTTGAGAGAACGATAGAACAAACAACAGAAACAATGTCACTTCCTTAAAACAATAACAGCTGGTATGATGACAAATAGAATTGCAAGCTTATGAGAGCTGTTACAAATCTGCAAAAAGTGGCATTAATTAAGGTCATTGATTTTTTTGCCGCAGTGGATGTTAGGTTTCATAATAAATTTGGTTAATGACCTCATCCAGAGTAGCCTATCATCATTACCAGTAGTTGAAAACCATTTTTTTGGTCAATATATGAATGCATGAGGGAACTCAAGTAGAAAATTGTTTGATGTTCTGAAACATTTTCAGGTGTGACTGGCATGAAAAAGAAGAGGTAAAATTTTGTGCTCTGGGAACAGTCCTCCACTACTGGTAAGACATTACTGCTTTTGTCATCACTTCCTACATTTTAATGTCAGTTTAAGAATTAGCTTGATCAGCAAAATAATGTTTGACTCAGATTCAATTATTTCCCTTTAGTTATTAAATTTTTTTTTCCAGCTACTGTATGTCAGATTTCCTATGCTCAGTTTACAGGATCCCCTTGACTCCAAACCATCTTCCTGAGAGACCAGATGGAATATTCTGCACTGTAATCAAGCCAGTAGAGAGTAGCCGGTCTTTGCAGGAAGAAACTCAGCCTGGGATGAGAAGGCCCATACCGAATAATGGACCTTTTGCCTCAAGAGATTATCGTTACTACAATCAAGGGGCTAGTAATCAAGGTGCAGTACCTATATTTATAGCAAATGTCTTCTGTCCAAGTCATGTATGTCTTGATGTGTTTGAGTTAAAAAGAAAAAACTTTTTCTTTTCACAAACTCTTAGCTTCTTCTGAGAGTTGGTCACATAAAGAAGAGTCACCAGCAGCAGTAGCTGAAAGCATGTGAAACAACAAGAACAAAAACAACAACTACGACCACAACCACAACCAGCAGCAGTAGCTATAGCTGAAAGCTGGTCAAAAACTAAAAGCATTATATCCAAAGCTCTCAAGTTCAAGACCACATTAATCAATTTTGCACAGAAATTTAAGATGATTTTCTGTAGAGATTTGTTTATAAAATAATTGGTTATGGTGTGTTTCTTTTCCTTGAAGGTCCCATTTCCAGTAGCAATCCAGGTGCCTATACTCGCTTGGGACCCACCTATGATCAACAGAGTCTCTACAGTGCACAAGATGACAACACTGAATATAACAGCAGAGCACAAGCACAAGCACCACCACAGGCTGCAGCCTGGCAGGTGTCTCAACGATCATCTCAACATCCACAACCTGTGTCAGGCTTTGGAGTGGGGAGAGGACGGGGTAGAGGGCGAGGCAGTCAGCTCAGTCAACCTCTTCGGCGACCAAACCTTCCTGGTATGTCCGCAGGTGGGACAGGTTCTGTTTTTCCAGGTGAGTTGTGAAAGACCATTTTGCCATATCAGTTTTTGCTTCAGTTAATTAAATACCAGGCCCCAAATAAATACTGGGTCAACAAGAATGAGTTTAAAGTAAACGCTTATGTTTTTAAAGTACTGTCGTTTATAAAAGGTTAAAAGTGTTCCTTAAAACCAACCCTATCTACTGCATTCTCATTGACTAATAGGTGTTAAGCACCCTACGACTTTTAAAAGGGCTTGGTCATGTACTGAAAGTGCACACTTAGGTTTTTTCATTTTTCACCATAAATAAATGAAATAAATATCTTAATTGACCACTCCCCTAATGGGACTTTTCAGGGCCATTGAAACCAACTAATGAAACAAATAATGCAAATGAACATAACATAATGTAAACTGTCTATGATTTAATTGTACTTATCAATACTGTCATCATTGCCAGTAGTAGGTGAAGTCCTAATGCTTTAACCTTGTGTGCTTTTTAAACCTTAGATACATCTTGGAGCAGTATTGCTGCTTCTGAGCAGCCATCAGCTTCTACAGGCAATATTCCAGCATGGGCCAGAGCAGATTCTAAATCCCACTCAGCTGGACGAGGGGCATTAAGAGCCCCTGCCACCAGACCAAAGGTTTATGCTGGGGCGATGAATCCTCCAGCCCCAGGAAATGCCCCAATGCCTCCATCTGCTTGGCAACAGCAGGCTGCCTGGCAAGGGGGAAGTGGCATAGCATCACAGATGAATTCCCTTAATCTGAATACCTAACATTGATATGCTGTAGAATCATCATGTGGTTAATCTTTTAAGCTCTAAACTCATTTCTCCTCTTGGCCAAGAATACACTCCAAGAAGAAGACTTAGGAATTGTTCAACAAAGAGAAATGCCTTTATTTACTTGTGTGACCAAAATCTCAGAGATGGGACTGGAACGTAATATTTACAGTGCCCATCATCTGGCTGAGTGATCTTAAATGCCAAAAAAGGTGCCTGCTTTAAAGCATTCAGAGACTTAATTGCCTAGATGAATGGATCACTTCTAATTTTCATCTCTGAATTGTCCTTAGAAATTAGGTGAATTTTTATGTTGACAACAAGGCTTGAAGGGTCAGCTGTAGACTTCCCTTCAAGTTGGCACAACGACATATTTATTTTACTTATGTTGGCATTTTATTGTGTTCACCGTCTCTGAGCAATATTGTTTTTTAAGTTGTGTCAATAACATTGTTGCAGTGACTATGCCACTAGTAAAGAAGACAAATGTATTTTAAAATAAGTATTATTTCATATCCCTAAAACCACAGCTCTCCTTGATTAATAGTAATTATTGATGCTGTAATATTTAGAGATGTTTCTGTTTGTATCATGCAATGTTTCCTTACACAAACTGTAAAATGATTTATTGACTTAATTAATATATTTATTAGTTGATAAGCCTTACTTTATTACCAGTTTGCAGTTACTAAGTTTTATCTACCATAACAGCTCTGATAAACATTACTCATTTTAAGGTCTACTCTCTGTTCCGACTCATAAGCAAGCTGTTTAGAACTTCTAGTTGTTTGGATACCTCTCCTTCTCTGTGAGGTTCCTCCTTCCACTATGGCAGAATTCTAACTTAGCTCTTAGGTCGCACTTAGTCAAACAAAACCAATTCTGCTTTCATTCCTCTGTGTCAATGTGATTTCTTTTGCATTATTCTCAGTGCTAAGTCTTGGAGCTAAGTTGGAATTTTAGTAGAGTAAACTTGGTCCATCCCCAAGGTAGCAAACCAAAAGACAAATTATTTAACAGACAAGAACACAGTTATTGCTGAAATGTCTAAAGTGTTACAAGTCCACCACTTATACTACTGTTTTTCATTTTTGGTGGACATTAGGGAATAAAACCTCTATTTGTTTATCTTTTTGCCGTGAGAAGTAAACGTAATTGGACCGAGTTGAGTACAATTCCGGGGTAAACAGGAGAGCAGTTTCAAAATTGGGCAATCGCACAGCGTGAAGCTGATTTAAGATTAAGAGCACAACTACTCCCTGCTCGCATGGAGAACGAATCACAATCAAGAATGTTGTTATTGATACAATTAAGATCATGTTCAGACTTTTTAAATCAAGGCAAGGTGTGGAGAGAGCTCAGAGCCACAGTCATAGTTTCAATCAACCAAATACAATAAACTAGTAGCTGTCTATCATTGTTCTACTGGTAGACATTCAAGGGAGCGGCCACAAACATGCTACGATTTTTATCACATAAAGACAGAAACTGAAGTTTTGCTTCTGGGAAATTGCTAGACAAGATGAGATATTTTTTAAGTTTGGGAAAACCTCTTTTAAATCTTTAAAAGGACTATGCCTGCTGAGGGCGTAACAGAATACGTATGGTATATTGCTATTATTTAGCCATTGACTATGTTATTGTTAGATCAAAAAAGATTGATGACAATTATTTACGAAATCTAAGAAATTGTTGAAACCAGTGTAAGCGTTGTTGTGCAGCCTACACTAGTCAATGCCTTACTTTAGTGTTACATTTAATTTCAACTTTGGTAAATAGATTATTAAAAGTTATTATATTGTTCTAGCCTTAGGGTCTGGGTACGAGTATTGGCTGGTTCCCGGACTCCCGATTAATTTATAATTACAACAAGTTGTGTTCTGAAATGTTGCTCAAAATTGTTACAACTGTAATCTCGAGAATTATTGTTTTCATTGCCAAAATATAGTTCAGTGGCGGAACTAAGGAAGGGGCCCGGGGGCCCCGCCCCCCCCCCCCCCCCAACCCCTTATTTTGGGCAAAAAAGAAATCACAGAAGGAAGAAAACCTAAAAAGAAAAAAGAAAACCTAGCAGGGCAAGCAAAACAAAACCATAACGTGGTGTTAAATAGAGTCCTGGCAAGAACTCTGCCAAGATTAATACAAAAACAATTCAAGGGAAGTTAGTAACAGTTTTCAATCTACTGCTGATATGGACTTGAGGTAGCAGGCAATTACGTACACGCGTGTTGGAAAGGCGCGTGCGAGAGAGGCGTGCGTGAGTGGCGCGTGCGAGGCTTCGTTGCCAAGGACTGTTATTGTTTCTTTTTCCTTGTGTTACCACGCAAAAACCCATTCTATGAAGACTTCTAAGTTCTAAGATTTGATTTAACTTGGACGGTGTCAGCAAATCGATTCACACTCCTTTACCCGACACAGGGATTTAGAAATTTTTGAGGGTTGACAAATCTTGGGGTGGCGTGACATTTTGTAAAATGAAACCTTCGATTCCGCTTGAGTGCCTCTGATCTCGTGATAATTGCAGACTTTAATCTGTTCAGAGAACACCCTGTCTGCTGAAGGAACGGTTTTCTATTTTATCTGTGGATAAAATGGACATGAACTGATTCTAGAAGGTTAGTGTATAGTAGGAAAGCTTATAACGAAACTTCGGTCAGGAAAAGAACATTTCCTACTGAGAAAACTAGTAATTCAGTTCGAGTTACTGGACGGATTCACCGTTAGGCAAGACACAACGACAGTGGGATTCTAATTAAGTTACTAAGTAGATTTTCGTTCCATGTAGGAATCTCCTGTTCATGGGCACAGTTATACATAGAAGAGACTTATTCTGGCCACAAGAGAAGCTTTAACTTTTCAGGTAAGCAGGATGAGTGAAATAGAATAAGGGACGAGCAAAATTCGGTACAGTCGGTAGCGCTAACAAGCAGCGGACACGGGAAAAACCTTAGTCATTTTCTCAGTTATTGAATTATTGAGAAGATTTTAATTTAATATCCAATAATTTTTGAGCTAACTATCGTTCATAACGAGCAGTTCAGTCCCAAGTTTATATACAACGAGACACGTTGACATTCGAAGAACTTCATTAAAAAGGAAGTCGTGGAATGTGAAATCTAGCCGTTTCTACGTTTCGCAAAGATCGATCATGAATGACTCGGTTGTCCTAAACAAACTCAATCATCAGCGTTTGTCAGGGAACAATTTCGTCGCCAGGGGTAGAACCAGTAGTTCAATTACCAGCGAACTTTAGCGAAATCAGATCAACCTAAACTCGTGATTTTATTTGCATTTTTACCGGTGAACGCATAAGTTTACTTAACAAAAAAAGCTGAGGGCCACATAAACTTGCAGATACTTGATTCCTAGATTAATTGCAGATTGAAGACATATATGATCTGCTGTTGTGATTTATAATCGGGTTCTTTATCTTACTGGTTTATGGTACATTACATGTACTTCCTTAAACCGGAGAGTTTTAACTATTCATCAGTAATCAGTATTTACTAGCAAGCAGTAAGTTAAGCATGTTACTTGATAGTAATCAGTATTGATGTCTTTTTGCCTGACTCAAGTTGTAAAGTTTCTCTTGATGCAACTGCCATAAACCCAGCGCGAAAAAGCAAATCTTTCTTTTGGGTTAACTTATACGATTAAATTTTCGATCTCGTTGCTGCTTTTTTAGCATCAATACTTTCAATTTTGAGTAAGAGAAAATGTAATCAGTAAATGTTACGTGAGATTCGAGCCAACCTGTTTCTTTCTACAGTTGTATAAACTCCTTGGTGACTGACTGACCCTGGCTCGTTTTCAAGTGAGTTAAAAACAAACTGCAGGACCATAGAACTTCTCCCCAAGGTAAGAAAATTATGAAAAAAATCTGATATGTGCATTCAGGTCTGTGTTTTTAGCAGTGTTTGTCTGTATATGCATGGATCGATAAAAACACAAAGGTGGAAAGCTTTTGCTTGCTTGCTTTTCTCAATTTGTTGTTGTCGTCAATCTGTAATTTACTACAGTGCATGTTTGTTACATGGCCAACGAAACAATCCTGCTTATTTTTTTATTCTGTACAGTGTGACTTCTTTTATATTCAAAAGAGTTACCATGCCTGTTTGCAAAACAACTGCAGTCTGTTGATGGAGAATCTTTTGAAGTTTTTAGAGTTGATTTGCATTTGGACCATTTGCGTTTCAGTTTTAAGTTTTGTAATCTCGCTGTTTTAGTTACTAGAAAGATGAAATTCATAATGGTTTCTAGCACTACAGTGTTGACTGGTAAACACTGAACGACTGCTTTCTCCTTGGTGAAAGTTAAGAAGCTTGATTGAAATGTTAGCAGATACAATTTGTATGTAAGGAATTAAACATTCTCCTGACACATTAGAGCGATAAAGCCACTGAGAAAAAGCATATCTTTCTTATTTTTGATCTCTTATTGCTGCTTTGTTCGCAGCAACATTTTCAATTTTGACCAAGAGCAAATGTTTTATATGTTACTTGAGTTTAGAGCCAACTTATTTATTTCTACAATTGTAAACTCCTTGATGACTGACTGACACTGTGTTATTTTCAACAGAATAAAAACAGCTGCACGACTACGAAACTTCTTTGAAAGGTAAGAACTCTGCCAACATTTCTACAACTAAAAACAATTCAAGGGAAGTTTTTAATCTGTTGCTAGTGTGGACTAAAGGTAGTAGGCATTACGTACACCTGTGTTGGAGAGACACGAGAGATGTCTTCCTGCCGAGGACGTATTTTTTGTCTTTCCTCGTGTTTCCACGTACCCATTGTATGAAGATTTCTAAGTTCTAAAATTTGATTTAACTTAGAGGGTGTCAGCAAATTGATCCAATTCCTAACCGGCCGCATGCATTTCCAATCAAGGTCGTCCGATCAAGGTCGGTAGTTTGGGGTGGCGTGACAATTTGTAAAATTAAACCTTCGATTCCGCTTGAGTGCTTCTGATCTCGTGATCGTTGCAGACTTTGATCTGTTCAGACAACACCCTGTCTGCTGAAGGAACGGTTTTCTATTTTATCGGTGGATAAAATGAACTGATTCTAGAAGGGACTTCAGGTCAGGAAAAGAACATTTGCTTCTGAGAATAATTCAGTTGGAGTGACTAGACGGATTCACCGTTAGGCCAGACACAACGACAGTGGGATTCTAATTTAATTTACTAAGTAGATTTTCATTCTATGTAGGAATCTCCTGTTCATGGCCACAGTTGTACGTGGAAGAGACTGATTGTGGCCACAAGAGAAGCTTTAACTTTTCAGGTAAGCAGGATGAGTGAAATAAAATAAAGAAACGTGAGCACATTTGAGGGACGAGCAAAATTCGGTAGCGCACCAAGCAACAGACACGGGAAAAACCGTAGTCATTTCCACAGTTATTTAATTATTGAGAAGATTTTAATTTAGTATCCAATAATTTTTGAGTTAACTATCATTCATAACGAGCAGTTCAGTCCCAAGTTTATATACAACGAGACACGTTCGCATTCGAAGAACTTCATTAAAAAGGAAGTCGTGGAATGTGAAATCTAGCCTGTTTCTACGTTTCGCAAAGATTGATCATGAATGACTCAGTTGTCCTAAACAAACTCAATCATCAGCGTTTGTCAGGGAACAATTTCGTCGCCAGGGGTAAAACCAGTAGTTCAATTACCAGCGAACTTAAGCGAAATCAGATCAACCTAAACTCGTGATTTTATTTGCATTTTTTCCGGTGAACGCACAAGTTTACTTTACAACAAAAGCTGAGGGCCACATAAACTCCCAGATACTTGATTCTTAGATTAATTACAGATTGAAGACATATATATATGATCTGCTGTTGTGATTTATAATCGGGTTCTTTATCTTAGTTATATGGTACATTACTTCCTTAAACCGGAGAGTTTTTACTATTCATCAGTAATCAGTATTTACTAGCAAGCATTAAGTTAAGCATGTTACTTGATAGTAATCAGTATTGATGTCTTTTTGCCTGACTCAAGTTGTAAAGGTTTCTCTTGACGCAACTGCGATAAACCCAGCGCGAAAAAGCAAATCTCTCTTATGGGTTAACTAATACGTTTAAACGTTCGATCCCGTTGCTGCTTTGTTAGCATCAATACTTTCAATTTTGAGTAAGAGAAAATGTAATCAGTAAATGTTACGTGAGATTCGAGCCAACCTGTTTCTTTCTAAAGTTGTACAAACTCCTTGGTGACTGACTGATACTGGCTCGTTTTCAAGTGAGTTAAAAAGAAACGGCACGACCATAGACCTTCTCTGCAAGGTAAGAAAATTATGAAAAAAATCTGATATGTGCATTCCGGTCTGTGTTTTTAGCAGTGTTTGTCTGTATATGCATGGATCAATAAAAACACAAAGGTGGAAAGCTTTTGCTTGCTTGCTTTTCTCAATTTGTTGTAGACGTCAATCTGTTAATTTACTACAGTTTATGTTTGCTAACTGGCCAATGAAACAATTCTGCTTATTTTTTTTATTCTGTACAGTGTGACTTTTTTTATATTCAAAAGAGTTACCATACCTGTTTGCAAAACAACTGTAATCTGTTGAATCTTTTGAATTTTTAGAGTTGATTTGTATTTGGACAATTTGCGTTTCAGTTTTAAGTCTTGTAATCTCGCTGTTTTATTTACTAGTAAGATGAAATTCATAATGGTTTCTAGCACATCAATGTTGACTCGTAAACACTGAACGACTGCTTTCGCCTTAGTGAAAGTTAAGAAGCTTGATTAAAATGTTAACAGATACAATTTGCATGTAAGGAATTAAATATTCTCCTGACACTTTAGAGCGATAAAGCCAATGCGAAAAAGCATGAATTTCTTATTTTTGATCTCTTATTACTGCTTTGTTCGCAGCAACATTTTCAATTTTGACCAAGAGCAAATGTTTTATATGTTACTTGAGTTTAGAGCCAACTTGTTTATTTCTAGAATTGTAAACTCCTTGGTGACTGACTGACACTGTGTCATTTTCAACAGAATAAAAACAGCTGCACGACTACGAAACTTCTTGGCAAGGTAAGAACTCTGCCAACATTTCTACAACTAAAAACAATTCAAGAGAAGTTTTTAATCTGCAGTTGCTAGTGTGGACTAAAGGTAGTAGGCATTACGTGAACACGTTCTAGAGAGGCACGAGAGATGCTTTATTGCCGAGAACATATTTTTTGTCTTTCCTTGTGTTTCCACGTAACCATTGTATGAGGATTTCTAAGTTCTAAAATTTGATTTAACTTGGAGGGTGTCAGCAAATTGATCCAATTCCTAACCCGCCGCATGGATTTCCAATCAAGGTTGACCAATCAAGGTCGGTAGTTTGGGGTGGCGTGACTATTTGTAAAATTAAACCTTCTTTTTTGCTTGAGTGCTTCTGATCTCGTGATCATTGCAGACTTTAATCTGTTCAGACAACACCCTGTCTGCTGAAGAAGCGGTTTTCTATTTTATCGGTGGAGAAAATGGGCATATACTGATTCTAGAAGGAACTTCAGGTCAGGAAAAGAACATTTGCTACTGAGAATAATTCAGTTCGCGTGACTAGACTGATTCACCGTTAGACCAGACACATCGACAGTGGGATTCTAATTTAAGTTACTAAGTAGATGTTCGCTCTATGTAGGAATCTCCTGTTCATTGCCACATGCCCAGTTATAAGTAGAAGAGACTGATTCTGCCCACAAGAGGAGCTTTAACGTTTCAGGTAAGCAGGATAAGTGAAATAAAAGAACGAAACGTGAGCACTGAGAGACGAGCTGAGCAAACTTCGGTAGCGCCAAGAAGCAACAGACACGGGAAAAATCTTTGTCATTTCCACAGTTGTTTAATTGTTGAGAAGATTTTAATTCAATATCCAATAATTTGTGAGCTAACTATCATTCATAACGAGCAGTTCAGTCCCAAGATTATATACAATGAAACACGTACGCATTCGAAGAACTGAAAGCGGCAGTCGTGGATTGTGTAATCTAGCCTGTTTCTAAGTTTCGCAAAGATTGATCATGAATGACTCCGTTGTCCTAAACAAACTCAATCATCAGCATTTGTCAGGGAACAATTTTGTCGCCAGGGGTAAAACCAGTAGTTCAATTACCAGCGAACTTTAGTGAAATCAGATCAACCTAAACTCCAGATTTTATTTGCATTTTTACCGGTGAACGCACAAGTTTACTTTACAACAAAAGCTGAGGGCCACATAAACTCCCAGATACTTGATTCTTAGATTAATTACAGATTGAAAACATATATATATGATCTGCTGTTGTGATTTATAATCGGGTTCTTTATCTTAGTTATATGGTACATTACTTCTTTAAACCGGGGAATATTTACAATTAATCAGTAATTAGTATTTACTACCAAGCAGTAAGTTAAGCATGTTACTTGATAGTAATCATTATGGCTGTCTTTTTGCCTGGCTCAAGGTGTAAGGGTTTCTCTTGACGCAACTGCGATAAACCCAGTGCGAAAAAGCAAATCTCTCTTATGGATTAACTTATACGCTTAAATTTTCGATCTCGTTGCTGCTTTGTCAGCATCAATACTTTCAATTTTGAGCAAGAGTTAATGTAACCAGTAAATGTTACGTGAGATTCGAGCCAACCTGTTTTTTTCTACAGTTGTATCAACTCCTTGGTGACTGACTGACCCTGGCTCGTTTTCAAGTGCAGAACCATAGAACTTCTCTGCAAGGTAAGAAAATTATGAAAAAAATCTGATATGTGCATTCCGGTCTGTGTTTTTAGCTGTGTTTGTCTGTATATGCATGGATCAATAAAAATACAAAGGTGGAAAGCTTTTGCTTGCTTGCTTTTTCATTTTCAATTTTGACCAAGAGCAAATGTTTTATATGTTACTTCAGTTTAGAGCCAACTTGTTTATTTCTACAATTGTAAACTCCTTGATGACTGACTGACTGACACTGTGTCATTTTCAACAGAATAAAAACAGCTGCACGACTACAGAACTTCTCTGCAAGGTAAGATTAGAACTCTGCCAAAATTTCTACAACTAAAAATAATTCAAGGGAAGTTTTCAATCTGTTGCTAGTGTGGACTAAAGGTAGTAGGCATTACGTACAAATGTGTTGGAGAGGCACGTGCGATGCTTTGTTGCCGAAGACATATTTTTTCTTTTTCCTCGTGTTTCCACATAACCACTCATTCTATGAAGATTTCTAAGTTTTAAAATTTGATTTTAAAAGATGTCAACTAACACAAACTGTTGCTAGTGTGGACTAAAGGTAGTAGGGGCATTACGTGAACATGTGTTGGAGAGGCACGAGCGATGCTTTGTTGCCAAGGACATATTTTTTGTCCTTCCTCGTGTTTCCACGTAACCATTCTATGAAGATTTCTAACTTCTAAAATTTGATTTATCTAGGAAGGTGTCAGCAAATTGATCCAATTCCTAACCCGCCGCATGGATTTCCAAATTTTTGAGGGTTGGCCAATCATGTTTGGTAGTTTGGAGTGGCGTGACATTTTGTAAAATGAAACCTTCCATTCCACTTGAGCGCTTCCGTTCGGACAACACTCTATCTGCTGAAGGAGCGGTTTTCTATTTTATCGGTGGATAAAATGGACATAAACTGATTCTAGAAGGGACCTCAGGCTAGGAAAAGAACATTTGCTACTGAGAATAATTCAGTTTGCGTGACTAGACATATTCACCGTTAGGCCAGACACAACGACAGTGGGATTCTAATATAAGTTACTAAGTAAATGTTCGTTCTATATAGCTATGTAGGAATCTCCTGTTCATGGGCACAGTTATACGTCGAAGTGACTGATTCTGGCGGCAAGAGTAGCTTTAACGTTTCAGGTAAGCAGGATGAGTGAAATAAAATTATGAAACATAAGCGCATTTGAGGGACGAGCAAAATTCGGTAGCGCTAACAAGCAACAGATACGGGAAAAACCTTACTCATTACCACAGTTGTTTAATTGTTGAGAAGATTTTCATTCAACATCCAATAATTTGTGAGCTAACTATTATTCATAACGAGCAGTGTAGTCCCAAGATTATACCCAATGAAACACGTACGCATTCGAAGAACTGAAAGCGGAAGTCGTGGACTGCGTAATCTAGCCTGTTTCTAAGTTTCGCAAACATTGATCATGAATGACTCAGTTGTCCTAAACAAACTCATCAACATTTGTCAGGGAACAATTTCATCGCTAGGGGTAGAACCAGTAGTTTAATTACCAGCGAACTTTAGCGAAATCAAATCAAAAAACGCAAAAGGTTACAACAAAAGATGAGGGCCACATAAACTTGCAGATACTCCGTTCCTAGATTAATTACAGATTGAGACGTATATATGATCGGCTGTTGTGATTTATAATCGGGTTCTTTATCGGTCGTAGTTTATGGTACAACTTCTTTAAACCGGGGAGTATTTACAATTAATCACTAATCAGTATTTATTAGCGAGCAGTAAGTTAAGCATTATTTGTCTTGGTAGTAATCATTATTGCTGTCTTTTTGCCTGGCTGAGGTTATAAAGTTTTATCTTGACGCAACTACACTAAACTCAGCGCGAAAAAGCAAATCTTTCTTATGGGTTAACTTATACGTGCAATATTTTCAATTTAGACTAAAAGCAAATGTAACCAGTAAATGTTACGTCGATCCATTCTGTTTGTTTCTACAGTTGAGTAAACTCCTTAGTGACTGACTTTCACTGGCTCATTTTCAAAAAACAACTGCACAACCATAGAACCTCAAGGTAAGAAAATTTTGAAAAAACTCTGATATGTGCATTCTAGTCTGTGTAATTTAAAGGTTATATTTAGCAGTGTTTGTCTGCATATGTATGACCGGGGTCTAAAACTTGCTTGCTTCCTTGCTTTACTCAATTTGTTGAATACTTCATTTACTGCAGTGTATGATTGTTAACTGGTCAATAAATCATCCTTGCTTTTTATTCTATACTCTGTGACTTTCTTTATGTTCAAAAGAGTTCTAAAGCTGTTTCAGTGAGCCATACAAGACTATGCAAAAACAATAGCTTCACTAGCGCGGAAAGCTTCAATGTTGACTATATAAAAAGACAAGCAGTTTTCACGCGCATTTGAAAGAGTAACTTGCAAAATGCGAGAGAAAGAGTTTGTAACCAATTTCCACAGACTTCATTACACAACGAAATTGTATCAGGACGGAGAAGACAATTAGCGAGCTTTTTTTTTTAGATATTTACAGGCCATGTATCAGTAATGATCAGGCTTAAGCAGTCGGTATTCATGCAAAACAACTGTTGAATCTTTGGGTTTGTCTTAAACCCATCTTCATAATAAAGAGGGTCAGAAAGGGGGGGGGGGGTATCGCGCACGGTTCACGGGAATTCAAATATAAAATTCACGGTTCACGGGAATCAAAACAGACTTTAAACGAATTACGCACAATTCAGCGTTTGATTTTACTTTTCACCCATATAGTAGACCATACTACTACAAAACTGACGTGTCGACCATCATGAATTATTGCATACACATGAAATAATTGTTTTCCACGCTCTAAAAGACTAAATTTACAATAATTCACAACTGAATGCCGTAGTCTACACAAACAGAACTGGTTACACTTCATTACTTGCAATTCTTTAAAGTAGTGCGGAGTATGTACAAAAGAACCTCGATACAATGAAACCTCGTTATAGCGAACATTTTTTGCCAGTCCCTGCCTCCCTGGCCCTTCGTTATATGGAGGTTCCACTGTAATAAGACATGCACTTGAAAGGTTCTCTTTCTTTAGTCTCTGAAAATGTCCGCGAGTGTTGAAGAGTTTCTGACAAACTTCCTTATAAAGGAAAATTCTAAATTCAAGTTATTTTTAATTATAGAATAATTAGACTTTTTCAGCATTTGAAACGATCATTTTCAGTCTGTTGTAGTATCAATGTGCATCAATTTTGTTTCTTCTCTTTCAGCTGGATTGAAACTGCATGTTACTAATTTCATGATGTAATGCTTCCCATCTGCAGTGTTCATGATACAGATTGCCAGCGAGCAATTAGATATCCTGGATATCAAGAACTGAGAAATCTTCTTGAATTAAGGTAGGCATCATTCTCTTGTTACATAAATAAAATCAGTAACTTACAGTCAGTAATTTCCCATAGTTTTGTTCTTTTTTTGATAAGCCTATAGCTCCTTTTGTTCACCCCAAGATGAGATCAGCTCGGTGATATAAACCACAACACCAATGACAGGCAAAGACAATTTCGTCAAAACTAGTTACGACATTATTAAGTTAAAAGAAACCAGCAGCAACTAATCTATACAACCCATGCAATAACATAAATAAACTTTTCTCGTAGGTTTATCTGTTCGCCAGTCAATGGCTTCTGCTCCGGCACCGTCAGTTGCATCCACTAAGAAGACGACCAACTATGCTCGGTTGTGTCGTCTTCTGGTGGATGTTGGATCCCAGGCCTTGAGGGACACATTTGATAGAATTCATCCTCCGGCTGGACTGCATCTTGTATTGGCACCCGGTACCCCAGAACATGGCACGCTACAGTCGCTTAGAAAGAAACGAATCCTCAATGCTACTCAATGGGGAGAGTTGTACCCTACTATCCCTTCATCTGTTGCATCAGCAAGGTTTGATATCACGTTATTAATGGTGCTGCTGAGGAATATCTGTCATCTGACTCCGCCCGTCACTGGCTGGGACAATCTTCCCTCTGCCGCAGACACCAGTACTGAAGCCAACATAGCCAGGGTGAAGTACTACCGAAACACTGTGTATGGCCATGCTAGCCAAGCTTCTGTAGACGATGCAACATTCAACAGTAAGTGGCTGGATATCAGTAACACACTTATGGCACTGGGAGGAGCGAGTTATGGAGCCGCTATCAATAAGCTCAAGAATGAGTGCATGGATCGTGACACTGAAGAGCACTACAGAAAGCTGCTGAAGGAATGGAAGAGAGATGAAGACAGCATCAAAGAAAAACTGGAAGAGATGGAAGGTGTGTAAGAATTAATTAGCCTAAATTCTGACAGGAGGAAAAAAAATCAGAACAAAAAAATGTTTCGACAGCTCTATGTTACAATTAGTGGGAAGAATAATTTGTATCCTGAACTGTGGAGAGGTGAGGTATGCGCCTGGCCAGTTGCCTAGTAAGCAAACCTTACCTCATGTTTTTTCATAGTTAACCTTACTTTAATAGATTATGGCTGCCATGCTGGCTGACAACTTAAACAACCATGGAAACTGGGCCTGCATGGCCCCAGCATGCAGTGAGCCCAAAGCCCAGTCCTAACGGTACAATGCTACATTCCCCCCTGCTTACAGCTAGTCCTATGGGGAGGCATACAGATACAACAACACAACGCAAAAGCATGCAATGTCCAGAGTCCTTCCTAGCTTGGCAACTGATAGCTAACTTCAGCACTAAAGCTGAAAGTACGAGTACTTTTCCTTTAAATATGCCTCTGTGTCTTTGGTGTCTCGCTCTTTCTTAGTTCCCCTTCTTGCAACCTGCCGGCGATACAGCATCTGCGGGGATGGACTCACTGGCTGCCATCTCTGCTGTAGTTCCGTCAGTCTGTTCTGAACCAGATGACCTGTCTTCTCTGGTGCTTTGTAGTGCTTCACTGGCAGGCTCCATTGGCCATTCTGAGGCTGAGCCACTTTTGTGCATCTTCCACTGATTTGAATTGGACTTTCTTAAAGCGAGCCATGGTCCTCACGAGGGAGCTGCCATTGAGTCTTTTGGCTACCATCCTGGTGCCCTTCCTGTACTGCACCCTTAATAGTTCTGCCTCATACGGTGTGGCCTTGCTGATTGCCTCTCTTTAGACTAGCACAGAGTCTCCTACCTGTATGTCAGAAGTTTTGATATACTTCTTGTTGTCTTCTAGAGCCCTTCATTAACATATTCTTCTCAAAATCTGGTACAGTTCTTCAAAGTCATGTCCACAAGGGGTTACTCCAGTGGGAAACTTGTGACTGGGGTACATCAGATCTACCGAAGCAACCTTGGTGGTGCAATGTGGAGTACCTCTGTAGGCACGAAGAAATCTGTATACTTCCTGCTTAAAATTCGACACCGTCAACTTGCTTTCTTTGTAGAGTTTCTTCAGTATTCTTATGAACTGCTTGGCCTCTGCATTAGTTTGCGGTTTCAGCGTCATCTTCCTCTCATGGCGAAAACCCAGATACTCGCTTAAGTCGCCGAAGTCCTTGCCATTGAAGGGGTCTATCTGTTGCTGCTCACCGAGACTGGTATGCCCAGCGAGGCAAAGGTTTAATCCATCTTTGCAACCACTGCCCTGGCACCCGTAGATTTGACAAACTCTACTTCTGCTCATCTAGACTGCTTACACACTTTAACCAGCAGATACTCTCCAGTATGACTGAGGCTCCAGAAGTCCACAGCAATATCTTTCCAGGGCTCACTGAGCATGGATGTAATGCGCAACGGCTCTCGCTCCTGTGACCCAGTCACTACTTGGTATTTCGTGCTTCGAGCGTTTGGGATGGACTAGGCACGACTGCTACAAGTCACGTGACATTGTCGTAAGCTTTGTAGAAGGTAAGCTGGACATTTGCAGGATTTGCCATGTTGAGCGCTACAAAGGACAACGATGAAAACTGAACGCTATCGTATGTTGATATTTATTCGTACTGATCAGTTTTGTAAAGTATCCTCTAGCTAGGGCTTCCTTTATGTCCAAAAGGTGTGTCTGGGTGTGTTTCCTCTAGCAGCTCCTGCCAGGTGACTACTTGAGGTACTGATGACTTCACAATAGCCATGATATCCTTCTGAAACTCTTCCACGGTCTCCCTAAGCTCAAGTTTTGCTTGGTTCTTGCTGGCCTGGCTCTCTTGTGCAGCCAGTGGCTCTGGGTGACGTGAGTAGTAATCTGCTTTATTGTTCTCCAATCCCTTCTTCTCTCCAGGTACATAGTTAAGGTGGACCCACATGCTCTCTATAGGGAGTGGTGCAGTTTTTCTGTAACATGAGAGCAGCGGTGCCACCAGTTTGTGGTCATGTCAACCTCGAAGGCGTCGGCAATGCAAGAAAGGTACGTGAGAGTGGTAAAGATACCCCACTCCACGGTCTTGGCCTCTTTCTCTAGCTGTGAGTATCTGCTTTCAGTGTCTCTAAATGCTTGTGAGCGATGAGTGACTGGTCACCATTGCTTGGTCTCCAGATCGTATGGCTTTATGGTGGCTGCCATTCTACCTGTACCATTACCGGTAGCGGTACCTGTACCTGCACCATTCTACCAGTATCGGTCTTCAGCTTTGTCCTTTTCTTTTTCTTTGCCATCACCGCGTCACACACTAGCATTTTCTAGACCCGTTCAAATTGCCTTTGACGCTCTGATGTCCACTGGAACTTGATATTATCCTTGAGCAGCTCTATGAAGTCGGTGTTTGCTCCAGCCATAAATAGGAAGGGGCTTACTTTCGCCGCTGACTGAGTGGGTCCTGCTGCCTTTATGGCTATCACCTTTTCTGGGTCTGCCGATATGCCTTCGCTTTAAAACACTTTTTGAAAGAACTTCAAAGCTCGGAGGTTAAGCCTGCTCTTCCTCAAGCTACGCGTGAGTCCTTGCTTGTGTCATAGCTGTAATACATGTTTGAGTGCTTCATCATGTTCCTCGGGCTTAGCGCCGAAAACTAGGATATCATCGTAAACGCTGACGACATTTGGCTCTTGCGCTACGACCTTACAAACCTCCTCGTTAAAGATCTCCGTGTCTGGTTCTCTTTATGAACCTGTTGGCATCTGTCATGTTCAGGCTCGCCCTGACCTTTTCTCCGTCTTTCTTTGGGGTGAGGACAACGTTGCTGTACTTCTCCGTTAGTTCATTCCCTTCATCTTCAATGATATTCATTTCCTCTCATTTGTCGAGAATCTCATCAAATTTGTCTTTTAGCTGTAGAGATATTCTTCTGTTCCTGCACACTGCCCTTTTTGTCTGGATTCATGTGTAGTTGCATCCTTATACTCTTCAACTAGGTCAACTTTCGCTTGCCGACTTTCCCCCATGACTGACAGTGGGTTGCTCGAGGTCAAGTCCAGGTAGTACTCTACGAAACCCAGTGTCACCTTGACCTTTAACTCCATACACAGGTTCTGCCATCTCTCCCTCTCCTCGAGTGAGTGTTGCTGTAAATGTTCCTTAAGCAGGCATAGCGACCACCCCTTCTCTTCTCCGGAGTTTCTAATTGTGACGCCAGTGCGCTGCAGGAAAAAGCTTGCTTGAAGCTTCCCATAGTGCTTTTGGATAACCACCATGACGTCAGCCTGCGTGTCCAGGTTTGGGCTGATGGGAATGCCATTGATGTGAACAGCAACTGTTGGATTCTGTGATTGTCCTTTCTTCAACTGGTACAGACACACATCTTCTAACCATTCCTCTTCTTAAGACACACGGTGTGTGCTTGGCTCCTGCTCAAGCTCCACTGCGTTGGTTCACTTGCTTTTCACGTCGTTAGCAGCACTGTTGCTCACTCGGTTGAAGTAATTCAGACGTCCACACTTAAGTTATCTCCTACCTCTAGCTGGGCATGAATTCTTGTTGACATGTACCTCATTTCCGCACTTGATGCAGTGTTTGGAGCAGCTTCTGTAACTCTTCTCTGCCGACTAATAGCAGTAAGCTGAGCTTGTCGTCATTAGTGACTGCCATCCATCGAGTGGCTCATACAAAACGATCTTTCTTTTTGCATTGCCCTGGTTCACCACTCAAACTCAAGGCTCCCTTGCTTGCTCGTACGCTAGACAGAATTCCAGACAATCCTTCATGGCTGGTTTTGGGTTTGTCGGGCATTTTTTCTTTTTATCCTCGTCGCCAGTACAATAGACTATGGCTGCCATGCTGGCTGAGAATTTTTAAACAACATCGGTAACCGGGCCTGAATGGCCCCAGCATGCAGTGGACCTGGAGCCCAATCCTAGTGGTAAGATACTACACTTACAATTTTGCTATGCTGTAACTTGATATCACAGGATATCATAACAGAAGTTGCAGACAAGGCTTCTGATTGGCTAGAGATGAGATAAGAGCACGGTAAATGCGTATAGGGTTTACCATTCTGATTGGACCCTGACCAGGGAAAATGTGCATTCTTGGTAAACTACATTTGATCAAAAGTTGTTACGATTTGCCTCATTAACTGATGTTTTCGTTTTTCATAAAGAGGTGCTTAAGCAGGTGAAGGAAGAGAAAGGCAGCATCAAGGATAAACTTGGACAGGTGGAAGGTATGTGTCAAACATTCTCAACCAACATACTTCAAATACTCAATCTACAACACAAATGTTTTGAAAAGTAAAAGAGAGACATTGACGAAAAAAATCAGTAAACGTCTTAGGCAAATATATTTCCGTTATTCTCTTGCAACAGAAGGCAACAAAACTGCAGTATCAGTTTGAAAACACTGCTTGCCCCAGTTTTCTACGAGTAAAGCTGACATGCTGACTTTTGCTTCCCCACAGAAAACGTCAAAGAGACACTCGAGCAAATGGGATATCAAGTGAAAAATGTCGGTGAAAAGTTAGACTCCTTAAAGGAATCAAGCCAAGGTGAAGGTCAGTAGACGTTACAATATTTAAAGTTTGCATTTGAAGTTTATTACAATCTATCAAATATTTTGGCTCGCGCACAATTGGTCCACATGCATCACCTCTCTATTTGGCTCGAAAATAAATAAACAATAGCTTCCATTTAAAAAAAAACAAACAAAAAAACAGAGAAGCTTCTGAGAAGCTTGACAAGCTTATCTGTTCCTCGAGAAGCTTCAAGGAACAGATAATGTCCAAGGACATATATCCGAGCTTATAATCCATCAAATATTTTCGCTTGGACGTTATTTGGTCCTCAAAGCTCACAGTTTTCCTCAAGCTACTTTCTCAGAAAACTGTTCACTTCCAGGAACAGATAATGTCCACAGACAGATATCCGAGCATATTTTTGCACCACATGGAGGCTATTGTTTATATGTTTTCATGCTAAATGGAGGTTATTGTGTTTATTATCCTTCAAATCTTTTTCGCAAGACACGCAGTTTTGAAAATTGGGGAATACCACTCGAATATTACCCAGTTTTTGGTCACATGACACGTTTAGATCAATCGCACACGAGCGAAATTATAAGCTCGTATATTTGTCCTTGGACATTATCCATTCCTCAAAGCTCACAGTTTTCCTTAAGCTGCATTCTCGGAAAACTGTTCGCTTCTCAAGACAGATAATGTCTGCAGACAAATTTCCTAGCATAATTATTATTGTTTAGATACAGTGGTTCCATCTCAACAGTCAACAAAAAAGTTCTTTTGTAACTTAAGCAGGCAAACTCAACTAATACATTAATAAACAAATGAAAAAAATAACGGGGTGACTGTTTAGAAAACAATGTTGGTAATTATTGAATGTTCAAATTGGCAGAAATTTGATAATTTCTGAACATACTGAGGATTTAAGCTCCTTGAACGCTTTTTTTTTAAACATACCGTCACCAGACTTGGAAAATAAATAGTGGACAGTCCAACTTTTTTCACAACAAAATTTACAGCACATGTCAGATGATGACATCATAAACGATGACGTCACACATACTCTTAATTTAAAAGTTGTAAATTCCAACATTCTTTACTGTTTTCGAAAGATAGAAACAAGAGTAGTTGAGAACTGAAAACCGTTTGTTGATATCTTAAATATTAAAGGAGATATGACCATTTAAGTTTCAAAGAATGTTCATCAATTATTCAAGAGATCAAACTATTGTTTAAAAGCGAAAACAAAAAATACGAAACGATACGATTTTTAGGGACACTAAGTTCTTTACTTGACCAAATTTGTAGCATTTTTCAATGAAAACTGGAGAAACCAATAGGCTTGATTTTGATGAAACAATATAGTTCGGGGGGGACTGAAGGATATTTAAATTGCTATAAATAAAAAAAATATTTGTCATAGTGAGAAACGGTTTTCAGCACATTATTCCACAAGTCATTAGCATTTGAATGATGTATTTTGTCGTATGAAATTATAAACTTCATAGACCATATGTATGTGACGGCATCAAATATGATGTCATAATGTGACATTTTGTCGCATTTTTTTTAACTGAAATGATCAAGACAGGAATTCAAGGGTACGAGACAGTACAAGGGTACGAGAAAAATGAACCAAAGTTAGTGTACTTAGATGTACTTATTAAGGGGCGTAAACCCCCAGTGTAGAACATCACTATTTGTTGAGCTATAGTTTGATAGAACTTTGAAAGTGATAACGATCATAAAGTTAACATCAGTGCGCACTTAATGTTGAAGATCGATGTCAATTTTCATCCTCAGAAAAAACTAGAAACGACCTTCAACAGATGAAAAGTATGATAGGGGACATCAGTGACAAGTTAGACACTGCGATGGCACAAAGAGGGAGCGTGGATGAAGGTCAGTTCTAAATAAAAACTGATTACAGTTTTTGCACAGTAAAAGAAAAAACAGCTTATCCAACACATTTTGACGAAAGTAAAAAGAACTAAACGATTTCATGTGGTCATTATCTTATAATCAGCTGTGAGTGAGTTTTTAAACTGTTATTGACAAATTTGTTTCGGTGAAGGTCTTTAAATTAGAAATTATGACTGTACATTACCCAAATACTGAATATTTGTATGCTCTGAGAGATCATGTAGGCTCATTTTCTGTCCCTCACTTACTCCGCCAGTGCTCGTTTACGCGGGCTCTCTTAACTCACTTTACTTACACGTTTGGTGACATGATGACAAGAATGTGCTGTACAGAATTGTCTAGGTAAAACATGACTCTTATGGATTGACTTGATTGTTCTTCCTCTCAAACTAATGTTTAACGTGTTATTCTCAGACAAAACGAGAGATGATTTAAAGGAGATGACAATGGAAATACGAACCATCATTACACTGCACCTCAACTGATACATTAATAAACAAATGCGAAAAATGAGGGAAGACTGTTTAGAAACTAGTGTTAGTAATTATTGCATGGTCAAACTGGCAGAAATTTGATGATTACCAAACGTTAATATTTGCCGGGCTATAGTTTGATATGACAGTAATAGCGAATGCATGATTATAAAGTTAACATCTGCGCACTAATGAACGAAAACTGATGTCAATTTTCATTTTCAGACAAATCCAGAAACGACTTTCAACAGATGAAAAGTGAGGTAGCGAACATGAGTGAGAAGTTAGACACTTTGATGGCACAAAGACAGACCGACGATGAAGGTCAGTTCTAAATAAAAACTGATACAGTTAAGCTGATCTAGCGAAAGAAACATTTTGACGATAGTGAAAAAAGAACTGAATGATCTTATCCAGTCATTATCTTATACTCAGTTGTGAGTCGGTCTTTTAAATTGTTTTTGAAAATGTTGTGTTGGCGAAGTTCTTTAAATTAGAATTATGATTTCACATTACCCAAAAATTGTATATTTGGCTACCCTGAAAGATCATAAAGGCTCATGATCTGTCCCTCACTTACTCCGCCAGTGCTCGTTTTGGCGGGCTCTTTTTCCTCGTTTTATTTACATGTTTCGTGACATGATGACGAGAATGTGCTGAATTAGGTTATCTTGGTAAAGCATGACTTTCTTGTTTGTATGGATTGACTTGATTGTACTTCAACTCAAACTAATGCACAACGCCTTATTCTCAGGCAGAACGAGAGATGATTTCAAGGAGATGAAAAGGGAAATACGAACCATCAGTGAAAAGTTGAAAAGTCAAATGACATCAGGAAAACAAGGTATAGACTTCATATGTTTATGGTTGTTGTGACAGAAATTTCTTTGAATTATAAAAGATCTTCTATCTTCTGCTTTTCGGTTTTCGTTTTACCAAATTATTTTCATATATATGCATATAAAAATGTCAGGAGTCTTGAAAGACTTCCAAACGTTTGGTGCGAAACGACAAAAGAAAAAACGGTCTTAAAAGTTTCGATCTTTATTTTGCAAATTAAGGCTGTGTTGCACTGTTCTTTATAGTGAAGGTGACCTAAGATTTTCAACTGAAACTGGCAATATTCTGCTCTTTCTCCCTGAAAACTAGAACCTCAATTTGTGAAATCAGAAACATATCAGAAAATTTCTTTAACAAAATTTAAAAAAAACTAGTAATAGATATTTCTCTTGTAAATGTCCCAAGATAGTTAATGCTGAATATGTTTCTTGAATATGGAAAATATCGAGATAGAAATTAACAGATATATTACAAAAATTATAAATTAAAAATTAGTTCCCGTTTCCTTCTTTTATCTATGTCATATTGATTGTTTGCATTTTTGCCTTAACTTAAGAAATAGATCGGTTTTAGGCCGCCTTATTTTATCTGTCTGGACAGAAAAGTTACTTGAAGTAACTTCTATTTGATTACTTCTAGATGGTTTTGATTCAGCTGAGATTATCGACGCAATTCGCCAACTGTACATAGGCCGCGAGGGATGGCTCGCACCGTTTCCTTGGTGTGAAGAGTTTCACTTTCATCTTGATAGTATTTTTACCAGACTCAAAGTGGTCAGCAGGGAAAAAACAAGAGGAACAGTGACAGACAGCATCGTCAACATGTCTGGGATCTTTAAACCACATGAAGAATGTCCACAACCAAGAACAGTGTTAATTGAAGGAAAGCCTGGCATGGGGAAAACCACTTACTGCAGGAAGATGGTATATGACTGGGCTACAGGAAAACAAGAAGCAGAAGATTACTTTCCAAGGTTCGAAACAGTGTTGTTGCTGAAGTGTCGTGATATGAAGTCTAACCTATGGGAGGCCATTGATGATCAACTTCTCCCTCGAGATTTTGAAGAAGACGTTAGAGAGAGATTCTTCAACTTCATCCGCCAGAATCAGTCCAACGTTTTGCTTGTACTTGATGGATTGGATGAGGTTCCCACTAGTAAATTGCCAGTGTTCAAAGAAATCATTCAGGGTCGCAGAGAACTTCCAAAGTGTCGCGTGGTTGCTACGGCACGGCACGAGGCTGGGATTAAGTTACGAATACACTGTGACACCCTGCTGCAAATTGAAGGATTTACCGACGAAGACGCAAGAGAGTTTATCCTCAAATACTTTAAAAACATGAAGAATTTGGCCGAGAAGCTCCTGTCCAAGTTGGAAGATGATGAAGACCTGAGAGACATGGCGGCAAATCCTCTTAACACTGTGCTCCTTTGCCTCATTTGTGAAGAATTTGAAGGCATTTTCCCAGAAAGTAGGACCCAACTGTACGTGGGAATCACAGAATGTATCCTTAGAAGATACAGAAACAAGAAAGGATTACCAGAAACCAATGAGGACCTCGTCGAAGTATACGACGCTCAACTGAAACATCTTGGCCAGATAGCTTTGAATGGTTTGCTTGAAGACAACTTGGACTTTGAGGAAAGTGAGCTTAAAAGTCATACAGATGAATTACCTGGATTCGGATTTTTGTCAGTTCAGACCGGAGGCAGTAAACTAAGACCCCGTCGACACTACAGTTTTCTACACAAGAGTTTTCAAGAATGCTTCGCGGCAATCTATCTGTGTAGTCAGCTTCTCAATAAAGAGATCAGTGTCGACGAGTTAGCTGCTGATAGAAGATACCTTGAAGAGCTTCAAGAGGTCCTTTCATTTACATGTGGTATGGTAGCGGCACGTTGCGAGGAAACAGCAGAAGCCCTTATCAAGAGTATAACGGTTCAAGTGAATGACGAAAAATGCTTTCTTACCTTGCTTGGGTTCATTTCCGAATGTAGAAGAGGAGACAGCAGTTTTCATCTTAAAATGGCACGTGTTTCTGGCTCATTTCTCAAACTTCAAAGTCTTTATATCGCAGATCAGTTGCTTAGTGAGGGTGGCGTTGGTCTTCTAGCTGAAGCACTCAAAGTAAATTCAACGCTGACAAAGTTGAATTTGCTTGGCAGTGTCAATGGTGCTCAAGGTGCTACTAGTCTTGCTGAAGCACTCAAAGAAAATTCAAAGCTGAGAAAGTTGAGTTTGTATGACAGTGGCATTGGTGCTCAAGGTGCTACTGGTCTTGCTGAAGCACTCAAAGTAAATTCAACGCTGACAGAGTTGAATTTGGATAGCAATGACATTGGTGATCAAGGTGCTACTGGTCTTGCTGAAGCACTCAAAGTAAATTCAACGCTGACAGAGTTGAATTTGGCTTTCAATCGCATTGGTGCTCAAGGTGCTACTGGTCTTGCTGAAGCACTCAAAGTAAATTCAACGCTGACAGAGTTGAATTTGGCTAACAATCTCATTGGTGATCAAGGTGGTACTGGTCTTGCTGAAGCACTCAAAGTAAATTCAACGCTGACAGAGTTGAATTTGGCTTTCAATCGCATTGGTGATCAAGGTGCTACTGGTCTTGCTGAAGCACTCAAAGTAAATTCAACGCTGACAGAATTGAATTTGGATTACAATGACATTGGTGATCAAGGTGCTACTGGTCTTGCTGAAGCACTCAAAGTAAATTCAACGCTGACAGAATTGAATTTGGATTACAATGACATTGGTGATCAAGGTGGTACTGGTCTTGCTGAAGCACTCAAAGTAAATTCAACGCTGACAGAGTTGAATTTGGATTACAATGACATTGGTGATCAAGGTGCTACTAGTCTTGCTGAAGCACTCAAAGTAAATTCAACGCTGACAGTGTTGAATTTGTATCACAATGACATTGGTGAAATGTTACTCAGTGAACTCCGCCGCTTGCAACACGATGATCATGTCATCATCGTTTAGTAAACAATCGTCATATGATGAAGACTTGCTTGTTATGAGTGAAAACAGCTATGGCTGTCTTTTTTAATCAAGTTTTTTTTACGTATTATAACTGATGTAAATAGATGGCTTGTTTTCATTATCGGGTTTTTTCTGATGTGTACTGCATTACTGATAATTTCATTTCAAGTTCTTTTTGATTGTCATTGTCCGATGTTATACGAGTCCGTCGTATTTTTTCTATCAGTATATATCACCTCTTTATCTTAAGTGACGTCGGAACTGTATAATAAAAAAAATTCTACTACGTTCAAGACCTTGAAAGCATGTCAAATTGATTGTATCGTCAAGTGGATATTTTATGCGGCATGAATGGATATGTGTGGGCATTGCTTCATTATGTCACGAATTATGTGCTAAACATTTCCAGCGAATGAGATTAAGGTGATGGATTCCTTGGCTGTCGTGTGCTCTTATTGGGTGAGATCACGATCGGGAAAACATAACAATTTTCCTGGACAATTCTGTCCAAGGTGGAAAGGCGCAGTGAGGTCAACCCTATGTGAAGTACCAAAGAAACACATAAAAAGGATCTGGATTACAAAGAACAAGCTACAAGTAGCCCTGAAACCAAAGGAGCTAGGAGAGAAGACTTCCCAATCCTTCTGTCACACCGTCTAAAAGGGTCGTGATAGCCTGGGTGCGTATTGATAATCGGGTCTCTGCGACGGTGGAATTCGGCGGTAGCACAATTAAATTGTCAGATCTCAAGGAACTAATGGTTCAGGGAGTTCGCATAGCGCGCCATTCAATCAAGAGGGTTATAAGGGAGCTGTGAAATATCTTACGCAAGAAGTACGGCCATTCAGACTCCTGAAAGTAGCGGGAACTTATCTAATCAATCTTCTCGAGCTGCCGACAATAATGGAGAGAAATGTGGCCTTATAAAACTGGTCTTATAAAACACTACTATGTTATTGTAGAGTAGTTTCGTCGATGCAAGCTCGGATCTTGTGATTAGCGTCCGTGGCCCTTTGCGGAATTTACTGGAAGGTGAACGTAAGTGGACAGATACAAATGCGATGGTTAAAGCAGGAGACAAAAGTAGCGGCCCTTAGCGTTCTACACTTCCAAATGATCATAATTTCACTGGCAGGATCAACTTGTCAACGATTGCATCTGTTTTTTGGCACGGAACAAGTTTCTTCAGACTGTGATCAAGTTTCTACTCGTGCTGAACGTAAGGCATTTCTGGCGGGCAAAAAGGTTGTGTTTTAACTGGCTAGTGGGTCAGAATAGCGTTAACAAATGTCCTCGTAAGTTCTCATGTCGCGTTTATCGTGGGAGACATCATACTTCCCTTTACCATCAATCCTAGGAACCTTCATCCGCTAGTCATGGTTGAGGTCAATGGTCAGAAAAGTCCGTGCTCTCCTCTGGGGTGGGGCGAGTCACTCTTTAGTGCCATCCAGGTTGATCTCTCTCAGTTGCGCGCAGTGAAAAACATAACGCGTGGCGTGGCTCAGAACACGAACGCTACTGGAGTACGACTTGTGCTTGCGAGCGATTAGAAGAGACTTCGCGTTGAGCACGCGTGCCAGGGAAATTGACAGAAAGGAGATAATTATTGATGCTAGACAACCCTCATTATGTAGAGTAATCGCGAATTGCCAATAAATCTCATCTGTTAGGAGTCAAGTCAGGAGATCAGTCATTGGAAGACCCTCTACCGGTGTCACATCATCCTACCTGCAAACAGTACGCGCAGATCCCTACACGAAAGCGCGCGCTGCGCGTCGTGAAGAACCTGTTTCTGAATTTACCTGTTTGGCTGGGCTCTTATTGCACTAGGATCAAAACTGATATGGGTGCTAGCTTTCTCGCGGTGAATTCGATCAGCAATTATGAGCATCTATGCGCTCTAAATCTTCAGGGGTTGGTAGATACTCTCGCTCGTGATCAACAAGGAGTCCAGAAAGAGTTTCGCTAGCAACTGGCACGACATCGTCAAGAAGGCTGGTATCCAAATTACTCAGCATGGAAAAGGTATCGGGATACGATGAAATAATCCATGATTAGCTTAATGAAGACGTGGTTGAGTCGACAGCCCACCGAGAAAGTTCTACATGCCCCTTTGAGCATGTCATCAGGGAAACAGCACAGCCTGCTGAGAAGTGTGTAGTCTATGACTGCACTATGCGGGAGGAAAGAAAACGTCCTCTCTGAATAATTGCCTTACGACTGGACTCGCCCTCAAGAACAAGATTCACCACGTCTCGGTTCTTGCTAGATTTCATTCGGTTGCGTTTGCTGGTAACATGAAAAAGACATCCTTGCGAGCGCGCGTTAGGGAGGGTGAGCCTGATGTTCTGCGATAAACTGCTTGTGGGATTTGCACTCCACAGTTTTCGAAATACAGATCTTGAGGTTCACCAGAGCACTTTCTGGTCTCACTCCTTCTCCTTTGTGCTAAGAGGTGCGATTTTCTCTAGTGGCATTTTTGCAGTTGCATAAATAGCAATCTTAGGTACTGGAGCTGGAAGAAAGCACTCGAGAGGATTCTAGCGACAATCAAGCCGCCTTCGCTAAGTAGCCGTTAGGCACTGATGCTTCCAGAGACGGGAGTTTTTGGCCTTACAAACGCCAGGCAGTCTGTAAAGGTGTTCCATTCGTTTCCTCACGAAAATACTGAACTGATGAAAAGCAGGATTCTAGGAATGCTAGGTCGCACCTATGAATTCCTCGGTCTGGTTTGCCACACATGACCACAAGGAACTACTACTCGTGAAATGCTTGTGAGCTGAAATAACAACAAGCCTGGGACGCTCCTCTACCTCATGAGCTTACAGCAAAATGAAGCGATAGGAGACTGACCTGCTCGTGAACATGGTGGTAACGGGCACGCTAGCGTCCTATCAGCGCAGTAGACCTCAATGTCTTCGGAGACGCAAATGCGTGTGATATCGCCGCAGCCGTTTACGCCTTTATTTGTCAAGATTCTTGAAAACATATGGTATGGTGATTGTCAAAAAGCCGTGAAGACTCAAAATAACCTGGCGAAGAACTGCAGGAAAAGAGCGGGCTTCAACTCCTCTCTCTGGGAGAGAATCTCAAAAGGAGCCATAGGACAAGGACAAGGTGGAGGAATACTGTGCAGGCTTTCTGTGTGACATGGTGCAGGACACATGGACACATATGAGCCAAGTGGCCCATCAGGCCGGAGCTTATCCCGGTTTCTGTAGCACGAAGCGGCTAGAAGTATTTCTACTGCCCTTGGATGAGATGTTAGTCCATCGCAGGCTTACCCCCCCCCCCCGCCCCCAGCATTAAATTCGCCGGTACTCATTTATATACCTGGGTGGAGAGAGGCAGTGTGAAAGCGAAGTTTCTTGCCCAAGAACACAACGCAATGTCCCCGGTCAGGGTTCCATACCGGAGACGAGCGCACTAACCATAAGGTAACCGCATACGTGTGACATGGCGCGAAAAGAACAGGTAATGATAATCACAAAAGCATATCTTGCACGCGAGGAAAATCAAGGAACATACGATTGATAAGTGGAGACATGTACCTTCTCATCAGAATACTGCTTATCTCAGCTGGCGTGGAGATTCCGTAACCGATGCAGCATTTTGGTGGAGTAGACCCGAGTGGCTATTGCTACAAATGCGTGGCGGCCAAATCCTGTGACTAGAACCAGTAGAGAATGCAAAGTCGAGTCCAAAATAGTACACGAGGTGATAGCAGCAGCTACGGTGGACTGGTGACCATATGAATATGACCATTCACTCGAACGGCATGATCTACCAAAGGCCCTTGGAGTCTGCGCCTGGATCGCATGGTTTATACATAATTCCCGCCAAGTGCTGGGGAAACCCTGGACTTGTGAGTACGCTACAACTGCATCGGAGTCTGCTGGCCAGAAACCCTGAAGATCGTTGATGTAGTCAATCTGTGTGAAGACGAAAGCAATCGTGGCAAGTGGCTGATTGGGATGGCAGTGCACCTGTTCAATGGTCGTGATGGAGTCATGCGTTCCGTGAAACCCCGTGCATTGAAATCTTTCTTTGAGAGACCCGTCCAGCCCATCTGCCACTAAAGCTATCGTGCAACAGTCCCACAAGAACTCAACAATCATCAGATCTGATCCCGGACGCACCACCTTCTCGACCGAGATGAGACGCGCGCCGAAGTTGCTGGTTGACCGCGCTTCCAGGATGCTATGGGAGATGAGGAGAGGTAGGAATTTAATTTACGCTCGTGGAAATTAATTTAGCAGCGAACTTTTATTATAGGAATACCAAGTGTCTTTTCTCGGGTTATCGTTTGATATTGTAATTAAGTGTTCTAAACGACATCAGTTTCTTGCAGAAATCACGTGGGAGAGGGTGTCGGAACTGGACAAAGGACCTCGTTTACGTTTAAGAACGTGGCATCCTAGTGGTTGCCTTGTCAAGAAACTTTTGATTTTTTTATTTTAACAATGCGTGATGAGTGGTCAAGAGAAAATGTGCGTAGGCGTTGGTTCCTTTTGCCACATATTATCTTATAAACATTTTCAGCGAGAGAGGTTTTCTATATTTAAGGCGTTCTAGATCATTATAAGGCTGCTGGATTGCTTGGCTGTGCCATTATTGTGAGAGATTACGTGCGGTTGTGATTCTCAAGGAATGAAATCTAGAAACTATGGGTCTGTCCTGTATTCCCAGAATTAAATGACTAAGAACTAAAGTATTCATGCCCTGAAAGCTTGAGAAAATTCAATTTGGGGGGGGGGGGGAGAGGGGGGATAATCAGAAAATGGAAGAGAGGCTTTTTTGGACATTGCTGTGAATACGTCGATGTCACTTTATTGGCAAAACAAATCTTATACTTCCTTCCTACCCCTATCCCTCCCCCATCATCAATATCGTATAGCTTCGGCAAACATGGATGACATGGATGAGTAAAACAAACCAACACTGTGTGTGGTAGGGAGGGGAGGGGTATATTTGTGAGATTTGCATATTTCAGTTATTATCTCATAGAAGCAGAGAAGACAAGCGTTATTACTCAGTGGCCTGTTTTGCGTACAAGTCTGCTAAGGCAGAAGATTATCAACCCAAATAAGGCGTTTACCAACCTCCTTGCTTCAAGGCTAGATGACGTCAGGGACTGTCCTATTTTACTGGACTTGATTCTCACTTTGTCTCCCTCAGCAGCAAAGTGTGAGAGAGGATCACTTAAAAAGTAATCTGCGAACAACTGTGACTCATAGCACCCTGTCAGGCTTGATAAGAAGACGCTCTTCAGACAGCACATGAAAGCGTACAATCCAAACCAAGCCACCAGTACCTTGTGTTGTGGAGCGAAGACAAAGAGGCACATTCTGTAGATATTCATATTGAGTTTTAACAATCTGAAACTTTCAGTAGATTTGTCCTAAGGGACTCTATCATGTTAGCAGTGCAAGCAAAGAACTTAAATGTTTTTTCCAGCTCTACTGTTCGGTCGTTTTTGTTGAAACTATTGATCATGAAAGCCTTCGTGATATCAAATTACTGCGTTTTACATCAGAAGGTTAGGCCCTATGTGCCACTGGGCATTCCGGGATTGAGTTAATGAGTGACATCACAAGGTTGCAGTATTTAGAATTCTCGTTTTGATCTAATTCAAGAGAAGTTAAGTCGACATTTTCTGTCGTCAAATTAACTTCGATTAAGTTGTAACTGCAACTTCTAATGTTCCCGTGTAAAATCGAGCGTTTCTGTTACAATGTTTAAGGTTCAAGTTGTAAAGAAATTCATATTCGAGTGATTATAGTTCATATATTTGCCTGGTATCTTTAACTGTGTATTGTTCATAACCTAATAAATTAATTTATATGTATTTTACAAGCAAATTTAATGCTTTGGGAATAGTTGATAGAGGGGACTGGTTATGAAGCCCGGCAAACATCAAAGGAGCAAACGAAGACGCCAAGATTTATGTTGGAAGGTCCACGACAGTGCACAATCTTTTGTTTTGCGCTCATGCACTATGCATGAATTACATAACCAACACGTTTCTATTAGTTAGTTCCTCAGAACGGTGTAAACAACTATTGTGTTTTGTGCACCGTCAAGGCCAAAAAAGCGAACAAAAACATACAACAAAGAACTTTGTCGGGTTTCATAACCATTCCCCTCTATTAACTATGCTTTGGGTAACCCTTTAGAGGACTCGTGTCCCATCCAGGGTGGGGTGGGGAAATACTCTTAATCACTTCATGCTACAGAAACTTGGGATATGCGCCGACCTGATGGCCTCTGGATCTTAACGCAGAAAGGGAAGAGAAGGTGCTCTTATTTCAACCAATCAGAAGCAATCTTAAATTGGCTTTTGCGCGTTTTCCCGCGCTAGGCACGTGTTGCATAATTTATGCACTTGCTGAATTGTGAACGAAGATTCATAGAGCCAGCTACCATTTAGCCCTTTACTCTCTAAGAGTGCCATTTGGCACACAACTTAAAAACGTTGTGAATATTTGAGATATTTTTATGAAGTTTTGCCATGAAAATTGTCTTGTAAAGATCTGCTCATTGAAGGCTTAAAATTGTGACCCCCTCCTATCTAAGATATGGTTAACCACCCCCATAATTTTACAATTTCTTTTTTGAGATGCACATGGAATGCAAGACTTGTTTCACATCAAGCTTTGTACTATTGTACCAAGACCTGCTAAATAAGCCACAGTTCGGGGGCATACCTATGATATTTGAGAATTGATACGTGTTGGAAGCTTTTTATTTTCATATTTCAAAACAATTTCTCTCAACATGACTAACTCTTTCATAACTGCTGATGTCAGTTCTTAAATAAGCTGTTCAGTGGCTTTCAAATGGTATATTGTACACAGGCAGAGAGCCTTTTTTTGCTGATTTAGGATAAACTGTCGTTTGCCTAAGGGGCTAAAGGGTTAATAGTTCTTGTAGGAACAGCACCTTGTTCTCGAGATAACTTAACTGTTCCTAAGAGAATTTATTAAAACATGAGGCAAAGTGCTCACTCAGAAAATTCGGTCTCGTAATGTAATTGTAAAATAGGAACACATGTGGAAGTTGGAAGAACAGGAATGAACAACCGATCTTTTCCCACATTTGTTTCGAGTTTTTCCTAACTCTCCCAAGGTTTTTAATTGTTAAGGGGTAAATATTTTTGTCTGCGCTGGCCATTAATCAGGCTCCCGAAAATTGAGGCAGAAAAAATTCGGCGAGCTAAGCCACCCCAGGGTGTCCGAGGTTTTCCTTTAATGGGCTTTTCGTCCCCAAACCGCTCGCACTAGACCCTGCTAGGCTCGCTCCGTTCGCGTGTTTCTGTATTCGGCTTTTCCACCAGTCGACATCGTATTAAAAGCAGGAACTGAAATAATGAAAGATTTTTTTAAAAGGTACTCGGAGTTGTGATTTAACATCCAACACTGTAGCGTAACATTCACTGATAGCACGAGCAGTGATAGAAATGTAGATACTCTAAAAAATTAATATTTAAAAAAGGAAGTATTCTTTACAAGAGTTCAAGTAAACGAATACTATGACGCGCTGGGAAAGGGCCATTTCTGAAAAGTTTAAATGATATAGAGGAAATCGTCATTCCAATAAAGCGCGCTTTACCAACGATTTTTGTTTGCACTTTAATGGAAACTATTATTAGAGATCTTTCCATTGGACACCTGAGCTAGTCAAGCTCCAACTTGGTAACTAAAAAGATAGGATGAACTGAGAACCAATCAGGTTCGAGAATTTGGTTTTATTCAAATTGCTTAAGTTATTATTTTATTGCAAGTGCTCGAAGACAGAGCACAAGTCCATCAATAGAGGGTTTTTCTAAACAAGAAGCAAACATCTGCAAAGAATACAAATAAGGTAAGACTAAGAGCTTTTAGGTCCATTGTCGACGTTTCAGACGCACACCATCTCAACTTTCAAAACTCGATAACTGTCTGTTCGGTCAGGCATAGTGATTTACAGATACTAGAGATAGTAGGGAGTCTTCAAAAACGTTTGCTTGATTAATATTTGTGTTACCATGGCAATGAAAACAAGGTGTTTACAAATAGGCAATTCTCTCAACATCTACAATCAGCGACAAAAGTGTTGAGAAATGTTTGCTAATTGAACTGTTTTCGATCAGACATCCGTACTTCCCGTGATAGGAAAAACACCTTTTGTACGCCCCCCGTTCCCTCCCCTAGATCCGCCACAAAATAAGATTTGCTCGCGCTAGTTGTAACACTGGCAGACCACTCTATGTGTTCGTGGTTACTAAATATGAAAAGAACAGAATCTATGAGGGTTATGAAAAGCTCTGAACAGTGAATTCCCAATAAAGTTAAATGAGACGTTAATCAACCCATGTGTGGTGTTTTTTCGCCTTCCTGGGCCGTCTGAAGGGTCTTCTTACGAAAGTTTTTTTTTTAATGCTTTTACTAACTTACAAAAATCACTTAGAATACATTAAAAAACCTGCTTACAATACTTTGCATTACATTACTTGCTTACGTACAATATGCAATAATTATTATTATGGCATAACCTACTTACACATTACGTCACTTAAGGACTTACACTACAGCTTAATTACTTACTTACAGAAAAAATAAAACTTCGCATAAATAACTTACAGACACGCCTTAACTGGTGAGAAACAATTTCCACTTCTGTTGAAATTCCCCTTCACCATTCAACTTGCCAGCAATACATTTTTTTATCTCGATTTTATCCTGCACCAATGAGATGAAATCACTGAAAACGAACAAAGTATTATTTAGTGCGTTGATACATGGAAAATATTTGCTTAGCATTATGAGGTGGTTGAGGGTCAAACGGTGCGTACAGGGACGAGTAATTCCAGATAATACCTCTGGCTTGGAGAGAAGTGAACTCGCATTACTTGCGGTAGAATACCAACTTTGGAACTTATCCCAAAAAGAAGACGCTCGCGGGCAGCTAACAAACAAATGACGCACGGTTTGACTATCAGGGGGGCAGAAAGGGCAGGATTGGGAGGCGACCTTTTTCATTTTGTAAAATATGCTGTTCGTGGCTCTAATGTTGTGTATAATCTTGCGCTGAAATATTGCTAATTTAACTTCTTTTCTGGCTTTGAACGGCAGAAAATAAATTTTATTTAGATTCTCTTCGTGATATATCGATACTGTATGATACGAGTTTTTTTTTTTCTGAAGTGGGAGAAGAACGAGTTTCTAGGGTTAACAGTTTGTCGTATACCATTTCGCACGGTATAGTACAGACTGGCCGCAGGACTGTAGTAGAGTCGCCAGAATTAACGTGAAGGAGCTTCTTCCAACTTTGGGGGATCGTGGATATAAGGCCATGATATTGTAAAAAGTTGCAATTTAGCGTGTATTCGTTGCGCAAGGAAAGGAAAGGCAGGAAGCAATTTTCATGCTCATCAAAGAGGTCTGAAATTTGCTTTATTCCTGCTCGGTACCATTGAATCAGATATACCATTTTTTGTCAATCATAATGAATTTGTTTTTCCAGATTGTCTGCGACAGTATCTCGGTCTTGCTGTGAGGTGTCGTAGACACGATTTCTTGCCAATGCATGACGAATAATTTGTTTCTAAAATTCCAGAAGATAGTCATTAAGATCAAGAAGGTTTTAGTCATAATTACATTGACTGAGCTCAGTGCCGCCAACAGTAGAGAGAGATGATTTTAGAATATATTTCCACGGTGCATCCAAGTCGGAGCACAGCCGTTTTACCCAAGTTAGTTTCAAAGCCTTATCGAATAGAACAAAATCTTTCGTGCCAAGACCGCCATCCGATTTCTTCTTGATAAGGGTTGTCTTTTTTATTTTGGCGGGTTTTTGCTTCCAGATAAAATCGAACACTATTTTTTGGAGTCTCCATAACGCTGGAGATGAATACAAGTTTGGAGAGGGCTAGTGTTTCAACAATGTTTATTCTACCATACATAGATAAGTCTCTTCGGGACCAGACACTTGAGGTTGTCTTTAGGGATCCTAATTTTTCATAGAAATTTTTCTTATGAGGCAATTCAATATCATAAGTAAAATGCACCCCGAGTGCGTAAACAGGATCATCGCTAATTTGGAGGTTGCAAATTGCGTCTTTCCTATGGCGCATGGAGCCAAGCCATAGCATTTCTGATTTTGCCTGATTTATGTTTAGTCCAGAGCACTTTTCAAACAGTGAGAGTAAGTCAAATAAATTAGAAACTGACTGGACGTCGGCAAGCAGGGCAGTTGTGTCGTCAGCATATTGCGTGACCTTGATCTCTTCATTTCCCTGGATATATATGCCCTTGATGTTTTTTGACCGTCTTAAACTTTGGGCAAGAAGCTCCATAGCGATAACAAAGAGTATGCCTGAAAGGGGACAACCCTGACGGACACCGCGTTCTAAGTAGAAGTGTTTAGAGGCAACGCCATTGTTAATGACGCAACTGATCCATTGTCGGAGATTTGGTCCAAAGTTGAAAGATTCAAGGTATTTTTGGATGAAGTCCCATTCAATAGAATCAAAAGCTTTTTCGAAATCTAAGAAAACAGCTATACCTGGTATATTTTAAATTGTAGTGAAGTCCATTGTGTCTGCTATTAGTCTGATACGTTCTCCAATGAATCTACCCTTTACGTAGCCGGACTGATAAGGATGTATTATGCTTGGCAAGATCTTTTCCAAGCGAGCAGCAATCAATAGTTTTGGTCGCAATTTTGTAGTCAACATTAAGTAGCGATACTGGTCTCCAATTTGTTGAATATTCCCCGTTCTTATTCTTTTTTGGGATTAAAGAAATACTGAATAACTTGCCGTTGAGAGATAGACTGATCCGTGCCACACTCCTGTTTTAGGTGCGGGGATCCCAAGCAATGTTTACCTAACTTTTTAAAGATGCTACTTTTAGCCCTCCCCAAATCTACACAAGTATATTTCACTTGTGGAAAACTATCGATTTATACACTGTTTGGGTTGGACATTCCTGTCTATATCACCTTTCTTTTCTCTCGTAAGTTCTCGCGCGTTTAGAGATGCGCCACACTCGCGTTTTAGGTGCTGGAATCCCAACCAATGCTTACCTAACCTTTCAAAGATGCTACTTTTAGCCCTCATCCAAATCTACACACGTGTATTTCACTTGTGGAAGTCTTTCGATTTGGACAGTGCTTGGGTGAGAGATTCTCGCCCCTATCAACTTTCTTTTCTCTGGTAAGTTTTAGCGCGCTTAGAGATGCGCCACACTCGCGTTTTAGGTGCGGGGATCCCAAGCAATGATTGTCTAACTTTTTAAAGATGCTACTTTTAGCCCTTCCCAAATCTACACACGTGTATTTCACTTGCGGAAGTCTTTCGATTTGGACAGTGCTTTAGTGAGAGATTCTCACCCCTATCAACTTTCGTTTTTCTCGTAAGTTCTCGCGCGTTTAGAGGTGCGCCACACTCGCGTTTTAGGTGCAGGGATCCCAAGCAATGGTTACCTAACTTTTTAAAGATGCTACTTTAAGCCCTTCCCCAAATCTACACACGTGTATTTCACTTGTGGAAAACTATTGATTTCCACAGTGTTTGGGTTGGAGATTCTCACCCATATCAACTTTCTCTTCCCTCGTAAGTTCTCGCGCGTTTAGAGATGCACCACACTCGCGGTTTAGGTGCGGGGATCTTAACCAATGCTTACCTAACCTTTTAAAGATGCTACTTTTAGCCCTCATCCAAATCTACACACGTGTATTTCACTTGTGGAAGTGTATCGATTTGGACAGTGCTTGGGTAAGAGATTGTTGCCCCTATCAACTTTCTTTTCTATCGTAAGTTCTCGCCCGTTTAGAGGTGCGCCACACTCGCGTTTTAGGTGCAGGGATCTCAAGCAATGCTTACCTAACTTTTTAAAGATGCTACTTTAAGCCCTCCCCCAAATCTACACACGTGTATTTCACTTGTGGAAAACTATTGATTTCCACAGTGTTTGGGTTGGAGATTCTCGCCCATATCATACTTGTGTAAGTCTGTAGCTTTGGACAATGTTTGGGTTAAAGATTCTCGCCCATTTTTATACTTTTTTTCAGTCGCATCTTTTCGCGCGTTGAGCGAAGCGGCACACTCGCGTTTTTTGTGTGGGGATCCTAAACTATGCTTACGGGGCTCTTTAAAAATGCTAGTTTTGGCCCTTCACCAAATCTACACAAACGTATTTCACTTGTGGAAGGCTATCGATTTGGACAGTGCTTAGGTTGAAGATTATCGCCCATATCAACTTTCTTTTCTCTGGTAAGTTCTCGCGCGTTTAGAGATGCGCCACACTCGCGTTTTAGGTGCGGGGATCCCAACCAGTGCTTACCTAACTATTTAAAGATGCAACTTTTGGCCTTCACCCAAATCTACACACATGCATTTCACTTGTGGAAGTCTATCGATTTGGACATTGCTTAAAGTCGCCGAGACCGGGCTACACGCAGCGTGATTTTGACCAAATTTGGGTCGATTTTCAGAGCTTGGGTGATATTTCCGAGTCCCAGGGACTCAAAGCTAATTCGAGGAGACTTTGCTTTTCAGTAAATTGGACAGAGGAAAATTTTTGAACGCTTGGTTATGAGCAGTCTGGCCGAAATATAGCCACTTAGTGACTAGAAAGTCGCCGAGACTGGGCTACCCGCAGGGTGATTTTAACTAAGGATTTTAGGGGATATTTCCGAGTCCCAGGGACTCTAAACTAATTCGAGAAGACTTTGGTTTTCAGTGAAATGGACAAAGGAAAAATTTTCGAACGCTTGATTATGAGCAGTCTGGCCGAAATGTAGCCACTTAGTGACTAGAAAGTCGTCGAGACCGAACTACGCGTAGCGTGATTTTGACCTACTTTGGGTCAATTTCCAGGAACTTGGGCGACATTTCCGACTCCCAGGGACTCTAAACTAATTCAAAAAGACTGGTTTTCAGTAAAAGGGACAGAAGAAAAATCTTTGAACGCTTGGTTATGAGCAGTACAATACGTTTGTGTATATCTGAGGGAGGGCCAAAACTAGCATTTTTAAAGAGCCCTATTGGCATAGTCTGGGATCCCCACACTAAAAACGCGAGTTTGCCGCATTGCTAAACGCACTAAAACACGCAAGTGAAAAAAAAAAGATATAAATGAGCGAAAATCTATAACCCAGGCATTGTCAAAAGCGACATACTTCCACAAGTAAAATACACGTTTGTAGATTTGAGAAAGGGCCAAATCTAGCATCTTTAAAAAGTCCAGTAAACATAGTTAAAGATCCCAATACCTAAACCGCGAGTGTGGCGCATCTCTAAGCGCGCAAGAACTTACTAGCGAAAAGAAAGTTGATATAGGCAAGAATCTCTTACCCAAGTACTGTCCAAATTAATAGACTTCAACAAGTGAATTACACGTTTGTAGATTTGGGGGAGGGCTAAAAGTAGCATCTTGTAAGTTTTCGCGTGTTTGGAGATGCGCCACACTCGCGTCTTAGGTGCGGGAATCCCAACCAATGCTTAGTTAACTTTTTAAAAAAAGTTAACTAAGCATTGGTTGGGATTCCCGCACCTAAGACGCGAGTGTGGCGCATCTCCAAACACGCGAAAACTTACAAGAGAAAAGAAAGTTTATAGAGGCGAGAATGTCTCACCCAAGCACTGTCCAAATCGATAGACTTTTGCAAGTGAAATACACGTGTGTAGATTTGGGGGAGGGCTAAAAGTTGCATCCTTAAAAAGTTAGGTGAGCATTGCTTGGGATGCCTGCACCTAAAACGCGAGTGTACCGCATCTCTAAACGCGGGAGAACTTACGAGAGAAAAGAAAGTTGATATGGGCGGGAATCTCCAACTCAAACACTTTCCACATCGGTAGACTTTCACAAGTGAAATACACGTGTGTAGATTTGAGAAAGGCCTAAATCTAGCATCTTTAAAAAGTCCAGTAAGCATAGTTTGAGATCCTGAAACCAAAACCGCGAGTGTGGCGCATCTCTAAACGCGTGAGAACTTACTAGAGTCCGCCATTATTTGAAAACATGGGGAATGTCTTGAACACACTATTTACTTTTAAAGCACTATTAATATCGTGACTTCATTCTAAAGCTTGTCTCATATTCCATCGGCCCTTTCTGGTTTATTAGTGCAGAGTGCACTATTGGGATGGTTATGGGGGTTGCCTGCCGCTAAGGAACTAAGTCGCTATGGCGCTATGGCGCTAAGGTGTAAACTTTAATGTTTGTTTAATTAATTAATTTCAATTAATTAATTAGTCTAGAGGCAAGGAAGTAATGGGAGTAGGGTGGGAAAGGTACATGTGTACTCTACGTAAAACACATTCCATCGCCGTCGCTTAACTTTGAACATCGCAAAGCTATATATTTGTTTCAGGTAACCCCTTGCTCTCCTTGTGGTACCATTCTCCTTAGAACAAAACTAATTTGCCCTAAACGCATGCGTAGATTAGTTAGGGTTCGTGGCTTCTATATTAGGTGAAGGATACATTGCATACGGAATCACGCACAAATGTTGAGTGGTTTTCCTTATGGTAGAGCTCAACATGTAAGACGCATGCGTTCTAGCATTGTTAGTGTTATACACTATCTTTACACGCAGTATTTTATATATCGTGTCATGTGACCAAGGACGGCAGTTATTTTTCAGGTAGCGCCAGTTGTCCCTTTTTATTGCAAAAGTGAAACGTTACTGTGGCTGCGTAGCTTTTAGAATTACAAACAGGTCGGTTCAACAAATATCATCTGCTGTTTTCAATCTACAATAGTGTGCTTGTCAGAGTTCAAATATATTGCTTCTCCTTAGCGACTTGTTTATTTCTTGCCTTAATTGTGTCTGTAAGAGAGACCAAAAAGTTCTCAAGTTAGTGGCGTTAATACTCCGCAAATTGTGAATTTGTAACAAAAGAAACCAGGAAAATGCTCAAATATTGCTGCAGACGCCGTGGCACCTAATGAAAGCGCAAATTAATTTAATCAGTCTTTGAGGAGACTCATTCATATCGGCCAAGTAGCGCTGTTTATCTTCAATACTTTTCGTTGAAAAGATTCTCAGCCATCAATATCGTTGTGTGTTAATTTTGAATTGTTTTATTGTTAACAACAAAGGTGGCAACAGAAAAAGAAAGTGGTATTTCGTGACTATCTGATAATTAAATTAGTTCTTGTTCATCGGTAGAAATTTGCATTTTTAGTAAAACATCGTCTCTGTTTCGTTTCTTCATCACTACATCAGATATTTAACTTTCTTTCATTTATCTCCAAAAAACAAGGACATCTTCCGTATGTTTTGGAGAAAACAGGGGTTTCATATTACATGGCTCTGCGAGGAAAACAAAAGTATCAAGTTACAAAGTTGGCGTGAAGAGCTAAATTGTCACGTTTGCTGCTTCAGCGTATTGTTGAATTTAAAATTAACGAAAATCAACTTAAAGCACCAGTAGTAATTAATTTGTGCGTAATGTTTGGACCTTGAATGAAAATACAACCTTGAAACATACACACTGCAAAGGGGAAAAGCCGTAGCAGACTACCAAGGTAGACACAAACCGGAAGTGAACCGAGTAGGGGTGAGTACTTATTGGACTACTGTACCAGAGCTATCAATTGCGCTCTGCACTATCTGAGATTGTCTCACTAGTTTTTTATTTCATCATCGACATGTCACTGAAACAGATTATGACGCCTTCCCTGGCCGCAAGACGAAGAAACCTGGTGAGAGTATGTAAGGAATGCTGGGAACATTTCCTACCATTTCTCTGCGGTACTTACAGTAGAAGCCCCGTGCGTCCCGTCATGACTTTTTATTTGTTATTATTTTTTGTTATAAATACCAATTCATTAATAATTTGTTAAGTAAGTTTATAAATGGTACTAATAAATATGTTAGAAAGAAAAACAAAGCTGAAACGCAATAATATTAGTAGATATAGAACTTTTGTAAAGTTCTTTCTTGTATTGTTACCGCAGTTGTAGGAAATGTTCCTTTCCATCAGGGAAATGAATGAGCCTGTGGTGGTAAATCAGGCAAAGCTTTTCCCAAGTTATTATACCAATCGAGTTGTGCATCTCTTTACAATCTTACTACAAAGTATCGTTTATATATGTGAAAACTAATCTATGTTTTTAGTCATGTTCTTACTGAAAAAAAACGGTTGCTCTGGCCGTTGATACGTAAAAAAACTTTTACCACTGTGTACATTCCTTAAATTTCATACTTATCTAGAGGTAAATACGGAAAGATCGTTTCAAAATGTTTTTAACAAGCGTTGAAGGGTCTTAATTCTTGCATGTTCAAAAACTGGAATTTTTTATGAACATCGCCATATTTTAGGTAGTATTACCAGGAGCCATAATCGGGGACGGAGACCTTAAGCGCGCGCCATTTCTAGTCCCTATAATATGGGACAATTTTTCTATTTTTAGAACAAATTGCGCCATCTCGTGCGGCACACGCGCGTACATGCTGCGAGGATTTTTGCGGATGTAGCGCGGGGAAATGGCATCCGAAACTCCCGAAATGTTTGATGCTTTTGGCCCACAACTCAATACTTTCCTGTCTGTTGGAATTTTGCTTCAGCGTTTTTGTCGTAAGCTGCTCCAGTTTGAGTGAAGTAAGACAGTGTCAAATTTAGTTATGTACCGCTTTATATCACTGACCAAGTTGTGTTCCGCAGCTTCTTTTACAAGGGCTCCAAATTACTCTACTCTAAGTTTCACATATGTTGAAGATTAACAGCTTTTCAAAAACACAGCAAAAAACTAGTTGGATATATTTGGATATAGCAGCGTTCCAGGACTTCAAAGTTTCCCTCCTCTTGCCACACGCTTAATTGCGAGGATTTCACCAGAGTCTATCTCGACCGAACAGTAAAAAAAAAAATAATTGCAAGTTTGAAATTCGCCAAAATCGTAAGCAACGCTTGATGTTTTATTAAGGCCCAATAAGTGACAATAAAGTTTATGTCTGTAGATGCTGCTCAGTTTTGGTTGTGTAAAAATCCAATAAATCGACTGTTGTCGATGAATAAGAGCGCCGGCCGATGCCTGGTTCAGTCAGTAAAACATGACAAATTAAACTTCCCCACTTTCGAGTGAAAACGTACATCGAACTCAGGTATCTCTAGTTTTTAAATATGTCCTTGTCTATTTTATTTTCGTAGTGTAAAATTTCACTATGTTAAAGAAACACTCCTGATGTTAGTACCCTTTTGGCGTTGGTGAAAATTGTTGCAGCATCTCGGCACAAAAGACAGCGAAAGAAATCTTTGTCAAGATTTGTTGACAATTGAAAACACCGACTCGGACTTGAAAGTGCACGCGTTGCACTATGCGAATGAGCTACTTGTACGCGTCAGACTTTCCTTTCAAAAACTTTTGCAACTCGCCAAGCAAACAGAAGCAATAAGAAACTATCAAAACAGGGTTTGGTTATGATTAAGCATTGTCTGGGAAACTCACAAATTAACTCGATACCAGAGTATAGAGTTTTCTTGCATAACTTTTCTTTATAGAACAAGCGCAAAAGCTTACGCGTACAACTAGCACGAGCATTCATTCACAGCGCGAAATCGAAGTCATACTTTCGACCCTAAAAAACTCACCTTTTCCATTAGCTCAGAGCATAAAACTACATATAAGAGCCCTGGTTCTTATTCCCTGCCTTATTCCCTGCCATCGCTGTGAAAAATCTGCAAGAGGATCTCGCAACTCTCACCATTTGATCACGCAACGTGATAACATCCACGCGAGCGCCCCCGACATGTGCGTGGATCCGCGCGGATATGTGACGTCAGGATGGCGTAATTTGTTCTAAAAATAGAAAAATCGTCCCATATCATAGGTGCGCGCGGATCTCAAGACTTACGGTCTCCGTCCCCGATTATGGTTCCTGGTATTACTTTAACTCTTCCTCGTACGAAAAGTTCAAAAAAAAATTAAAACGGCTCATTTTGGAGCCATTCCAAACGCCTCTTTTCAGAGCCACCACAAGAAGACTTAATCTTCGTTTACTTTGATTCTTTTGTCATTGTTTTGTCGATGGAAATAATATCCATCTTGTTTTTATCCTTGTCAGAGTAAGTAGCCTACAAGCCTGGCCTCGACTACCTTTTAGAATGTTTTCTCCCGGGTACTTTTGCTCGAATGATCAGCGCTTTGCCCGAAAACTTTCAAAACTGTATGAAACTGGAGGGGCTGCAGTCCCGCCCCATCCCCCCCACCCCCTCTACCCGGGCCCCACGCCCGTGCTAAAGGGCTTTTGTTGATGGTCTTGTAGGCAATGATGAAAAAGTTGCTTATGCGAAAAATTACCTCACTCAATTCAAGACTAGAGCACAAAAGCCATACCCTATTTGAGACCAAACCGGCTACAAAACCATACGGGAGTACCCCATGGGGACGGGGGGAGCCTCTCAGCTCGGCACCTATTGATCCATGGAAACAGCCAAGGTTAGCGCGACAGATTGTTGTACGGATCGTGGGTCTCGGTTATAACGTTTCGCTTGAGTGCTTCTGATCTCGTGATCATTGCAGACTCTGATCTTTTCAGACAACAGCCTTCTGCTCGGGGAGGATCGGGGAGCGGTTTTCCATTGTATCGCTGGACGTGATTATAGAAGGTTAGTATATTACTTTAGATGAAAACACTAAGCTAAAAGAGGCCACTGGTTATTAAAAGAACATTTTGCTACTGAGAATAATTCAGTTCGCGTGACTGTACGGAATCACTGTTTTGCCAATCACTCGACAGTGGGATTCTAATTCAAGTTACTAAGTAGATGTTCGTTCTATGTAGGAATATATCTCTTGTTCATGGCCACAGTGGTACATTTATGATGACTGCCGATCGATTGCATACGTCAAAGTGACTGATTCTGGTTCCAGGAGAAGCTTTAACATTTCAGGTAAGCAGGATGAGTGAAATTAAATTATCAAACGTAAGCACATTTTAGACATTTTAGGAACGAGCAAAATTGGGCAGCGTTAACAAGCAACAAAGATGAGAAATCCTTACTCATTTCTGAAGTTGTGGTTAATTGTTTAGTAGTTTTTAATTGAATGTCCATTAATTTGTCACCTAGCTATCTTTCATAAACAGCTCTTCAGTCCCAAGTTTATACAACTCGATACAGGTATGCATTCAGAGAACTGAAAGCGGAAAATCTAGCCTGTTTCTACGTTTCGCAAGCATTGATCATGAACGACTCAGTTGTCCTAAACAAACTCATCAGCGTTTGTCAGGGAACAATTTCATCGCTAGGGGTAGAATCAGTAGTTCAATTACCAGCAAACTTTAGCGAAATCAGATCAACCTAAATCGTGATTTCATTTGAATTTTTACCGGTGAACGCATAAGTTAACTTTACAACAAAAGCTGAGGGCCACGTAAACTTGCAGATACTTGATTCTTAGATTAATTACAGATTGAAGACACATATATGATCTGCTGTTGTGATTTATAATCGGGTTCTTTATCGTAGTTTATGGCCGAAGTTCCTTAAATCGGGGAGTATTTACAATTAATCAGTAATCAGTATATACTAGCGAGCAGTAAGTTTAGCATTTTACTTGATAGTAATCAGTATTGCTGTCTTTTTGCCTGGCTCAAGTTTTAAATGTTTCTCTTGACGCAACTGCGATAAACCCAACGCGAAAAAGCAAATCTTTCTTATTGGTTAACTTTTAAGTTTCAATTTTGGATCTCATTGCTGCTTTGTTAGCATCAATTCTTTCAATTTTGACTAAAGGCAAATGTAATCAGTAAATGTTTCGTCAGATTTGAGCCAACCTATTTGTTTCTACAGTTGTGTAAACTGCTTGGTGACTGACTGACTGACTGACTGACACTGGCTCGATTTCAAGTGAGTTAAAACAACTGCATGACCGCAGAACCTCTCTACAAGGTAAGAAAATTTTGAAAAAAATCTGATAAGTGCATTCTAGTCTGTGCAATTAAAAGGTTATATTTAGCAGTGTTACTGTGCATAACATATGTATTGGTCTAAAACAACAAAGTTAGAAAGCTTTTGCTTCCTTACTTTTCTCGATTTGTGTTAGACACCAATCTTTCGAACACTTCATTTACCGCAGTGTATGTTTGTTATTACCGGCCAATAACATGATCCTGTTTTTTGATTCTGTACACTGTGACTTTATTTATATTCAAAAAAGCTCTAGCTGTTTCAGTGAGTCATACAAGACTAAGCAAAAACGATAGCTTCCCTGTAGCGCCGAGAGCTTCGGTGCTGAAGATATAAACAGACAAGCAGTTATCACGCACATTTGAAAGAGTAACTTGGAAAATGCGATAGAAAGAGTTTATAGCCAATTTCCACAGACTCCATTACACAACGAATATATCTAGACGGAGAATATAATTAGCTAGCGTTTTTTATGTATTTACCGGTTATCGGTAATGATCAGAAAAAGCCGCTTTAATTAAACAGTCAATATTCACTGATGGATTACATTCTTATCATGCCTGTTTGCAAAACACTACTGTTGAATCTTTGGATTTGTCTTATTAAACCCATCTTTATAAAGGGTTCGTACTGGTCCTGGAAAACCTAGAAAGTCCTAGAATTTTATTGTGCCATTTTCCAGAACTGGAAAGTCCAGGAAAAACGGCTCCTCAGGTCCTGAAAAGTTCTGGAAGTCTGTTAAACTCAAGTAATAAAATGAAATGTATGGCAGACAGTAAGGAGAATTAACATTGAGATCTTGGGAATGACATGGTTAATGTGAATTTTAGACTCCTGGAAAAATCAATCTGAGTCCTGGAAAAGTCCTGGAATTATTTGTTTTTGAAATATGGTGCGAACCCTGTTGTATTGTAAACATTTACTGGCTAACTGGCAGGTTTATATGTTGTTCTTATTCAGTCTTTATGGTCAAAAGTGCCATGTAGTAAACTGTTAATGGAAACCAGCTCCCAATTTACAGAGTCCGGTTTTTGTTTGTGTTTCTGCGTTGTCTTTTCAGTAAGACGAAATTCATAATGGCTAATGTAGCACATCAGTGTTGACTCGTAAACACTGAACGATTGCTTTCTCCTTGGTGAAAGTTAAGAAGGTAGATTACGATGTTAACAGATAAAATTTCCTTGTAAGGAATTATTCTCATGTGCTTTAGAGCCATTAACCCAATGCGATAAAGCACATGTTTCTTATTTTTGATCTCAGCATTAATTTGCTGCTTAATTTATTTGTTCGTAGCGACATAAGCGTTTTATATGTTACCTAAGAGATTTAAGAGCCAACCTGTTTGTTTCTACAGTTGTTACTCCTTGGTGACTGAATTACACATAGTCATTTCCAAGACTGAGAATTCAAAACAACGGGACAACTACAAAACTTCTCTTTAAGGTAAGAAAATTATGGAAAAAAATTATAATATGGGAATTCTAGTCTGTGTGATTTAAATAGGTTACTATATTTAGCAGTGTTTGTCTGCATATGTATGGGTCTAAAACAACAACGTTGGATTGTTTTACTCGCCGGCTCATATCCAACAACTCTGACACTTCAAAAAATGAGGCTAACTACTAACTAACTTCCACGAGCGACTCTTCATGGAAGCCTGGATGTCAATAAAGGATCCGCAATCTGGAAATGACCACATCGCCATCCCAGAAGTCTGCAAGTCTTTGGCACGCGCATAAGTCTCCCGCTACATTTCCATGAAACTTCACCCGGAATTTTCCTCAGCGTGCGTTCGACGTGCTGCTTTTTGAATCACGCGTACTAACGTTAATATTTCAACTGATGAAGAAACGTCTTGAACGAAACATCAAAAATAGTCAATGCCAAACCATTATCTTACAATAGCGTGAAGTCAGTTGGTACAAAAGTAGACGCTTGAGAAAAATGCACTAAACATTTCTTACATGATGGATTAAACATTTAAACAAGCCAAAAATTGCGTATGGGGTGCAAATTGGATCGCGAGGGGTGGGGGAGTGTAATGGTTGTTCCATTTTGAAAAAGTTACCGCAGTTGTAGGAAATGTACCTTTTCATCAGGGAAATGAATGAGCCTGTGGTGGTAAATTAGGCAAAGCTTTCCCCAAGTTATTATACCAATAGAGTTGTGCATCTCCACAATCTTACTACAAAGTATCGTTCATATATGTGAAAACTAATCCATGTTTTTGGTCATGTTCTTACTGCAAAAAAGCCGTTGCTCTGGCCGTTGATACGTCAAAAAACTTTTACCACTGTGTACATTTTACACTTATCTAGAGGTAAATACGGAAAGATCGTTTCAAAATGTTTTTAATAAGCGTTGAAGGGTCTTACTTCTTGCATGTTTAAAAAAATGGAATTTTTAATGAACATTGCCATATTTTAGGGTAGTATTACTTTAACTCTTCCTCGTACGAAAAGTTCAAAAAAAATTTAAAACGGCTCAGTTTGGAGCCATTCCAAACCCCCCTTTTCAAACGCCCTTTTTTTTCACGACTCACATTTAAACGATATATGCCCTTTCCAAACAAGGCGAACGTCAGAGTAGCCTAGAAGCCCGGCCTCGACTACCTCAGTTTTAGAATGTTTTCTCCCGTGTACTTTTGCTCGAATGATCTGCGCTTTGCCCGAAATCTTTCAAAAATGTTTGAAACTGGAGGGGCTGCAGTCCCACCACCCCCCCGGCACCCCGCCCCTCCCCCCGCCCCTTCCCGGGCCACACGCCTATGGTAAAGAGCTTTGGTTGATGGTCTTGAAGGCAATGATGAAAAAGTTGCTTATGCGAAAAAATACCGCACCCAAGTCAAGACTACAGCACAAAAGTCATACCCTATTTGAGACCGAACCGGCTACAAAACCATACAGGAGTACCCCATGGGGACGGGGGGAGCCTCTCAGCTCGGCACCTATTGATTCGTGGAAACAGCCAAGGTTAGCGCGACAGATTGTTATACGGATCGTGGGTTCCAGTTATAACGTTTCGCTCAAGTGCTTCTGATCTCGTGATCATTGCAGACTCTGATCTTTTCAGACAACAGCCTTCTGCTCGGGGAGGATCGGGGAGCGGTTTTCCATTGTATCGCTGGATGTGATTATAGAAGGTTAGTATATTACTTTAGATGAAAACACTAAGCTAAAAGAGGCCACTGGTTATTAAAAGAACATTTTGCTACTGAGAATACTTCAGTTCGCGTGACTGTCCGGAATCACTGTTTTGCCAGTCACTCGACAGTAGGATTCTAATTCAAGTTAGATGTTCGTGCTATGTAGGAATATATCTCTTGTTCATGGCCACAGTGGTACATTTATGATGACTGCCGATCGATTGCATACGTCAAAGTGACTGATTCTGGTTCCAGGAGAAGCTTTAACATTTCAGGTAAGCAGGATGAGTGAAATTAAATTATCAAACGTAAGCACATTTTAGACATTTTAGGAACGAGCAAAATTTGGCGCGTTCATACAAGCAACAAAGATGAGAAAACCTTACTCATTTCTGAAGTTGTGGTTAATTGTTTAATAGTTTTTAATTGAATGTCAATTAATTTGTTGCCTAGGTATCTTTCATAACAACACTTCAGTTCCAAGTTTATAAAACTCGAGACACGTAGGCATTCAAAGAACTGAAAGCGGAAAATCTAGCCTATTTCTACGTTTCGCAAGCATTGATCATGAACGACTCAGTTGTCCTAAACAAACTCATCAGCGTTTGTCAGGGAACAATTTCTTCGCTAGGGGTAGAATCAGTAGTTCAATTACCAGCAAACTTTAGAGACATCAGATCAACCTAAACTCGTGATTTCATTTGTATTTTTTCCGGTGAACTCATAAGTTTACTTTACAACAAAACCTGAGGGCCACATAAACTTGAAGATACTTGATTGTTAGATTAATTACAGATTGAAGACACATATATGATCTGCTGTTGTGATTTATGATCGAGTTCTTTATCTTAGTTTATGGTACATTACTTCCTTAAACCGGGGAGTATTTACAATTAATCAGTAATCAGTATTTACTAGCGAGCAGTAAGTTTAGCATTTTACTTGATAGTAATCAGTATTGCTGTCTTTTTGCCTGGCTCAAGTTGTAAAGGTTTCTCTTGACGCAACTGCGATAAACCCAGCGCGAAAAAGCAAATCTTTCTTAAGGGCTAACTTTAAAGTTTCAATTTTGGATCTCATTGCTGCTTTGTTAGCATCAATTCTTTCAATTTTGACTAAAAGCAAATGTAATCAGTAAATGTTTCGTCGATTTGAGCCAACCTGTTTCTTTCTACAGATGTATAAACTCCTTGGTGACTGACACTGGCTCGTTTTCAAGTGAGTTAAAAAAACAACTGCATGACCATAGATCCTCTCTGCAAGGTAAGAAAATTGTGAAAAATATCTGATATGTGCATTCTAGTCTGTGTAATTAAAAGGTTATATTCAGCAGTGTTTCTGTGCATAATATATCTATTGGTCTAAAACAACAAAGTTAGAAAGCTTTTGCTTCCTTACTTTTCTCAATTTGTTGTAGACACCAATCTTTCGAACACTTCATTTACCGCAGTGTATGTTTGTTATTACCGGCCAATAATATGATCCTGTTATTTGATTCTGTACTCTGTGACTTCATTTATATTCAAAAAAGCTCTAGCTGTTTCAGTGAACCATACAAGACTAAGCAAAAACAATAGCCTCACTGTAGCGCGGAACGCTTCAACGCTGAAGGCATAAAGAAGCAACCAGTTATCACGCACATTCGAAAGAGTAACTTGCAAAATCAAATGCGATAGACAATGTTTGTAGCCAATTTCCACAGACTCCATTACACAACGGATATATCTAGACGGAAAATATAATTAGCTAGCGTTTTTATGTATTTACCGGTTATCAGCAATGATCAGAAAAAGCCGCTTTAATTAAACAGTCGATATTCACTGGTGGATTATATTCTTATCATGCCTGGCATATTAATGCAAGTTAATATGATGTGAGGATTTGGATTTTTAGTCATTATTATGTCATTTTTTCTACCTAATGTTTTTACCGTGTGTAAATAATGATTAAAGATTAAAGATTAAAGACTGAACGACTGATGTCCTTGGTGAAAGCTAAGAAGCTAGATTGAAATGTTAGCAGATACAATTTCCTTGTAAGGAATTATTCTCTTGTGCTTTAGAGCCATAAACCCAATGCGAAAAAGCACATCTTTCTTAATTTTGATCTCAATATTAATTTGCTGCTTAATTTATTTGTTCGTAGCGAGATAAGTGTTTTATATGTTACCTAAGAGATTTAAGAGCCCACCTGTTGTTTCTATAAACAGTTGTTACTTCTTGGTGACTGACTTACACATTGTCGTTTTCAAGACTGAGAATTCAAAACAACTGCACAACTGCAGAACTTCTTTTTAAGGTAAGAAAATTATGGAAAGAAAATTTAATATGTGAATTCTAGTCTGTGTGATTTACATAGATAAATATATTTAGCAGCGTTTGTCTGCATATGTATGGGTCTAAAACAACAACGTTGGATTGTTTTACTCGCTTGCTTTTGACAATTTGTTGGAGAAAACAATTCGTCAAAAACTTGATTTGCTATGCTTGTCAACTGGCCAATAAAATAATCCTGTTTTGTGATTCTCTACTAGTGCGACTTAATTTATTTATGTTCAAAAGAGTTGTAGCTGTTTCAGTGAGCCATACAAGACTATTAAGCAACAACAATAGTTTCGCTGTAGTGCGCCGAAGGCGTCAACGCTAAAGATATCAACAGACAAGCAGTAATTATCACGCACATTTATAAGAATAACTTGAAAAATGTGATATTCACAACACTACGAAATAATATTGCACCAGAGCTAACTTAAGATGATTAATTAAGCCACAGAGAGAAATCGAATTTCCCAGTTTAAATGAATATATATGCTTTAATAGACAGATGACAGTTGTAAAACAATTGATCCAGTGGATTTCATTTTTACTTGACAATTTTCTTGTTGTAGAAATACTAAACCAAAGATGGCTATTTAAGTATGCGTAAATTAGAGACAACCTGTTTATTTCTACAGTTGTATTAACTCCTTCAGGTGACTGACTGATACTGTGTCATTTCCAACGGATTTAAATAAAACTCCTCGACTTCAGAACTTCTCTTAAGGTAAGAAAATTGTGAAAACAAAAATTCTGATATCAGCATGTATTGAGTTAAGTTAGTTTGTGTGATTATTACTCTAGGTCTTATTTAGAAGTGTTTGTCTGCATATGTTAATTGGTCTAAAACAACAAAGGCGGAAATCTTTTCACTTACTTGCTTGCTAAAATTAGTGAGTGAATTTGTTCGCAGCCACATTTTAAATTTTGACCAAGCTATTAATAGAGCAAGTGTTTTATATCTTACCTAAGAGATTTAAGAGCCAACCTGTTGTTTCTACAGTTGTTACTCCATGGTGACGGACTTACACATAACCATTTTCAACACTGAGAATTCAAAACAACTGGGCAACTACAGAACTTCTCTTTAAGGTAAGAAAATTATGGAAAAAAATTATAATATGTGAATTCTAGTCTGTGTGATTTACATAGATAAATATATTTAGCAGCGTTTGTCTGCATATGTATGGGTCTAAAACAACAACGTTGGATTGTTTTACTCGCTTGCTTTTGACAATTTGTTGGAGAAAACAATTCGTCAAAAACTTGATTTGCTATGCTTGTCAACTGGCCAATAAAATAATCCTGTTTTGTGATTCTCTACTAGTGCGACTTAATTTATTTATGTTCAAAAGAGTTGTAGCTGTTTCAGTGAGCCATACAAGACTATTAAGCAACAACAATAGTTTCGCTGTAGTGCGCCGAAGGCGTCAACGCTAAAGATATCAACAGACAAGCAGTAATTATCACGCACATTTATAAGAATAACTTGAAAAATGTGATATTCACAACACTACGAAATAATATTGCACCAGAGCTAACTTAAGATGATTAATTAAGCCACAGAGAGAAATCGAATTTCCCAGTTTAAATGAATATATATGCTTTAATAGACAGATGACAGTTGTAAAACAATTGATCCAGTGGATTTCATTTTTACTTGACAATTTTCTTGTTGTAGAAATACTAAACCAAAGATGGCTATTTAAGTATGCGTAAATTAGAGACAACCTGTTTATTTCTACAGTTGTATTAACTCCTTCAGGTGACTGACTGATACTGTGTCATTTCCAACGGATTTAAATAAAACTCCTCGACTTCAGAACTTCTCTTAAGGTAAGAAAATTGTGAAAACAAAAATTCTGATATCAGCATGTATTGAGTTAAGTTAGTTTGTGTGATTATTACTCTAGGTCTTATTTAGAAGTGTTTGTCTGCATATGTTAATTGGTCTAAAACAACAAAGGCGGAAATCTTTTCACTTACTTGCTTGCTAAAATTAGTGAGTGAATTTGTTCGCAGCCACATTTTAAATTTTGACCAAGCTATTAATAGAGCAAGTGTTTTATATCTTACCTAAGAGATTTAAGAGCCAACCTGTTGTTTCTACAGTTGTTACTCCATGGTGACGGACTTACACATAACCATTTTCAACACTGAGAATTCAAAACAACTGGGCAACTACAGAACTTCTCTTTAAGGTAAGAAAATTATGGAAAAAAATTATAATATGTGAATTCTAGTCTGTGTGATTTACATAGATAAATATATTTAGCAGCGTTTGTCTGCATATGTATGGGTCTAAAACAACAACGTTGGATTGTTTTACTCGCTTGCTTTTGACAATTTGTTGGAGAAAACAATTCGTCAAAAACTTGATTTGCTATGCTTGTCAACTGGCCAATAAAATAATCCTGTTTTGTGATTCTCTACTAGTGCGACTTAATTTATTTATGTTCAAAAGAGTTGTAGCTGTTTCAGTGAGCCATACAAGACTATTAAGCAACAACAATAGTTTCGCTGTAGTGCGCCGAAGGCGTCAACGCTAAAGATATCAACAGACAAGCAGTAATTATCACGCACATTTATAAGAATAACTTGAAAAATGTGATATTCACAACACTACGAAATAATATTGCACCAGAGCTAACTTAAGATGATTAATTAAGCCACAGAGAGAAATCGAATTGCCCAGTTGAAATGAATACATGTGCTTTAATAGACTGATGATAGTTGTAAAACAATTGATCCAGTGGATTTCATTTTCACATGACAATTATCTTGTTGTAGAAATACTAAACCAAAGATGGCTATTTAAAGTATGCGTAAATTAGAGACAACCTGTTCATTTCTACAGTTGTATTAACTCCTTCAGGTGACTGACTGATACTGTGTCATTTAAAACGGATTAAAAAAAAAACTCCACTACTTCGGAACTTCTCTTAAGGTAAGAAAATTGTGAAAACAAAAATTCTCACGTCACATGTATTCAGTAGTTTGTGTGATTATTACTGTAGGTTTTATTTAGAAGTGTTTGTCTGCATTATGTTAATTGGTCTAAAACAACAAAGGTGGAAAGCCTTCAACTTGCTTACTTTTCTCAATTTGGATACCTTTTTTAAGAAAATTGTGTTTTTGATGTAGTACTCTTTGACTTTCGCTATGTTCAACACAGTTCTAAACTATTTTTAATGAGACAATTACAAGACTGCTTTAACGCTGACGATATACACAGACCAGCAGTTATCAAGTGTATTTGAAAGACTGTAACTTACAAACTGCGATAGAAAGAGTTTGTAACCAATCTCCCTATTTAGACTTCATTACACAACGAATGTATCCGGACGGACGTGAGAAGAAAAATTGCAGCTCAAGCTTTTTTATGTACATTTGTGGTGTATTATCGGTGATCAGTCCTGGTCACTGCAGGCTTAAAGGATTCAGTGTTCACTTGTGCATTACATCCTCCTTATCATGCCTGTTTGCCAGACAATTGTATGTTCAATCTTTGGCTATGTCTTAAACCCATTATTATCATGTTCGTTTTAAAGTTCCATGCTTAAATGTTACAGGTAAATGAGTTTTATTTACTTGTTTTTCTTATTCTTAATGGTGTATATACATTTATTGGTGACAGTGGGACAGGTTAAGTTGATGTAAGGTCTTTGAAGTTGACACGAGAAGAAGGACAGCATTTCCTGAAAGATGGTGCATGAATAACTTTCAATTTGTTCAGCGACTTCATTGGCACTTCTGACCAATCGTATGCCCACGGAGCTGTAGACATGAATGAAATTTGTCCTCTCCAATCCTCACAGGAAGCTGTACCCGGAACAAGTACATGTGAGTATCGATTTGTATTATTTTTAATTAATGTTTGTTCATAATAGTTGTTTTAGATTTTATTGGCGATCTGAGTGGCCATCAAGGAGAGTCACAAGTAGTAATATGCACAAAGAGTTGGAAGGGAAAGAGGTATTTCAAGTAAGATTTCCACATGTCCCCAACAGAAAAAAATTATTCAATTATTTAAAGGGACAGTATCATGAGCTGCACATCAGTGTGAAATTGATTTTTCATATTGGCTAAAATACTTGCTTTTAGAGGGTATTTTTAATGTAAATTGTTTTATTTTGTAGCGAAGGGAAAGCAGATTTGTCAAAACTAAGTTTTTTCTAGGTCTGTTTGAGTTTTTTAAAATTAACTCATAATGATGTGCCGTGTTTCTGGCATCGCGGACTTGGAAGAGAAGCTCACAAGTCAACTTGGTAAAAATGTTTAATTATGTAAAAATAAACTTTCACCTACTAATTTTAAAGTTGTGATAGCTTAAACATGGTACCGTTTGTTGTCATGGCAACTAATTCTGACATTACAAAGATTTTGTTTTGTTCTTCAGCCAAATATATATATTCAGGTTTTCCTAGTTAAATTCTGTAAACACACTGAGGTAGCTGTGCGATAGTAAAAATATTTAATTACTTAAAATAGGTCAAAGCCTTAATTTTAAGTATTGAGAGCAACAACAGTAGTTCAGCTATAAATTTGAACCATTATTTCTCTTTGTAGTAAGAAATGGCACACCCACAGATTATGAATTAGAAGTACTGGGTAACAAAATTGTAAACTGGAGACCACTTGGGCGTCGCCTTGGGCTCAGTGATCCACAGCTTGAACAAATAAATCAAGCTCACAACCAACTGTCTGAAAAGGTATACCACATGTTAAAGCACTGGAAACAAGGAAACGTTTCTTCAGCAGCAACATACAAGGACTTGTGTGATGCATTAAGCCACGAACTTGTGCAGCGCCAAGACTTGGCAGAGCAGTTTTGTTATGTTAATGGTAAGTATTTTTTACAATGTTAAGTGCTGTTCCAGTAGTCTAATGGTTTAAGTGTGATGTACTCCAGATCAAGTCTGGATGGGGTTAATTTGTCATGTTGTCAGGCAACAAAATTTGCTCTTACAGCACCTCTCTTCATCCAGGTGCAAATTAAAGGTTAATTGACAGGGTGTTATATGCAAGGCACCAACATACAATTTTTTTCATCACTAATCAAGTTTCCCTTAAAGTGCCTATGAAGTAAAAAATAATTGCTGCTGATTTGAAAGGCTTTTCAAAGTAAAGAAGAATGGCGTTTTCCTTTTTAGAATATCTTTTTTCATTTTGGAGATATTCACGTTTTTGTATTAAAAGTGATGACGTCATAGGTGGTTCCACTAAAACAGTTCAACACTCAATCAAGCATATCTCTAGAAATATTAAAGCAGTGTTCTTTAAACTTGGCACCAGAAATGTACATCACAAAAGAAACAAAATGACACCCGTCGTGCCGTTGCCATGGCAACAGTTATGCTGCTGGTCCTGTTTTAATTAAAACTAACATTACCAGATTTTATCTTAAACAAGGATCATCCACTCCCAACAATCTAATGGGAAGAGTTAAGACAATATAGGAATCATGTGTTTTCCGAGCAAGACCCTCTGTCCCTTTTCGAAGGGTTGCAAATTGGCATATTTGGTTTTTCACAGAAAGAAACTGGAGCCAAAAGTGTTGCCATGGCAACAACACAGAAGGTGTCATTCTGTTTCTTTTGTGGTGCACATTTGTGGTGCCAAGTTTGAAGAACACTGCTCCAATATTTCTAGAGATATTCTTGATTCAGTGCTTTACTGTTCAAGTGGAACCACCTATGACATCATCACTTTGCTCATTTGCATAATACAAAACGTAAATATCTTTAGAACGAAAAATGATATTCCAAAAAGGGAAACGCCATTCTTCTTTACTTTGAAAAGCCTTTCAAATAAGCAGCAATTATTTTTTACTTCATAGGCACTTTCAGGTTACTACTTTCAGTGACAACTTAATTTGAAGGAATTTATCAGTATCATGAAAATTTAGTAGCTCAAGTCAAGATATCACTCACTTGCAGTGTAATATACCTGCCAACTTTTTTCCTTTTGTCTCACATGCATGAGATTTTAAGCTTGTGAGTGCCAGGACTTTTGAAGGTAACTCAAAGATTTCTCAAGATGTCCAAAGATTTCAATTACTTTTCAAAGGTTTTCCTGTCTGAGTCACACTGACGTGTTTCACCAAAGATTACACTGTTGCCAGTACAAAGTAACATTCCTTTAAAGAAAACGGCTACTTTAAATGGGCAGTGCTATAAATATAGTAACCTAAAATTGAAGTTTTAAAAATATTTAAAAAATACCCTACTTAACTTAGCCTTTTGCCCTTTTGTAAGATGGGTAATTTTATGCCCCTCCCCCTCCCTGGTCCCTCAATAGTTACCTAACCTAAATCGCATGTTAAGCATTCATACTTGTCTACTTAAGTGATTAAATCAATTGTTTTTCATGATATCACATAGCACGTAAATGCCACATTTGAAGATTTCTACCATCTTGGATTTAAAACTTTGTTCTGAGAACTGTCAGAACAGGTCCAAAATTGGTTTCAATAACATCAGAGGAAATGTAAAGAATTTTAGAAACAAGACAAATAATTGATGATTGAGGTAAGGATTTTGGGATAAATCCTTCTCCATGTCATTAATAATTCTTTAAGTTTGAACAAGGAAAAATCATGACCAGATGGTGTTTGGATTAAATTAGCATAGATTTTTGTAGTTTTAGCATGGAACCCCGCCTCACAGCCACCCCATTAATACAGCCACCTCTTTATTGTGTCCACTTTGAGGTGGCCTGAACAGAAGCTCTGAGTCAGTCAGTTTCTTATTTAAAGAACCCCTCATACGGGGTTTTATGGCCTGTTGTTGACTGGATTAATGGGGTTCGATGTTTTCCTTGACTTCATCTCAGGGAACATCAAGATTCTCGGTAAAACAAAACTATCCATTACCGTTGGGACCAGTAAGTGTATAATATCCACTGGAACCCATTTGGACCATTAGGTCCCTTTGATGATTCATTTCATTTAAGTCATTTTGCGTATCTTTAAAGGACCTTTCGCCATTCAGCAGCCCGCTGGTGCAATACCAGCAGGAAGAGTAACAGCAGAAGTCTCTAGTGCCACTGCAAGTACACACGACAGTGGAGATTCCACTGGAGTGAGAAGTACTTTGAAACGGAAACATTCGGATCCAGATCCTGAACGAGGTATGTAATATGTACTAGTTATGCAGTGTTTTTGAATGGTATACCATGGAATATCCCACGAGTCACTTGTGTTTTCTTGGTATACACACGAGTCTTATAATTAAGACAAGCGTGTAATATACCAAGAAAATACAAGTTACATTAGTGGGATGTTCCATGAGGGGTGGCGAATGGTAAATGCGAGACTTTGCGAGACGGCGAGACAAGCGTTTTTCTTTGCGAACCCGAGACATTTTGACTTTTTAGATTGCGAGACCGAGACTTCAAAGCGCTTTGAGTGCGAACGCAAGACGTTCAGACTCTTAAAATTCGAGTCCCAGATTTAGTTGAGAGCTAGAATGAGCTTTTAAAGTCTTTAGCCAACTTCTTGGAACTGACTGGGACTGGAAATTCGATTATAACACACTACCTTATGATATCCTAGAGAAAAATAACTGTTTTTCTAGCGTCAAAACGGACGTTGCGGTAGGTTTTGTACCTTTTTGTTGTTTCATTGAAATTCCATATCAAGTGAAGAGAAGACGTCATTTATAAAAGCAGATAAAGGAACGAATTGGGACTTCGATACCCTTAGCTAGCCTTGCGAAAAATCGAGAATACGAGACAGCTTCGTAGAAAAATCGAGACTGCGAGACGCACATAACCGCTAAAAAGCGAGACTGCGAGACCCGTGAAATTCGACTAAAATTTTACGAGACCCAGAGTTTTTGAAGGACCATTCGCCACCCCTTCCATGGTATACCAGCATAACTATTTTATACCACGCCATTGAAAATACAGTGGCCAACACAATCAATGTGACATATGCGCGGCGCATGATGGGAAGGTTGAATTTGTTACCGTCAAATATACCACAGCTTTCCTGTATCCTGTTTGGCTGTATTTTCTATGGCATTGTGCAAATAGATTTAGCTAAGCCTTATGTGTAAAAGCAGAACTCCATTATAACTTGATAGTAATCAGTTACTCAAAACAATAATGGCTCTGTCAATTCCAAGCCCGCCCATGTCACCCCCTCTGGGGGACATTTGACAAGTTGTAGGTCCCCACCATGGTGGCATTTGATCGGAAAGGGTTGCCTGGGGATGGGGAATTTGACAATTTAGTCAAGTACAGAGAGTTTTAAATAAATGGTACTTTTTAAAAGCAAAAAGTGCCTGCTTTCTCTTCATCCAGGTGTTAACTGACAGGGTAATGCAAGGCACCAATAAACAATTGTTTTCATGCCACTAATCAAGTTTCTATTAAGGTTACTTAACAGGCTATGCCAAAAGTAAGAAGTGTAAATTGACAATAATCTCCTGGCAGCTTATCTCTCTCCTGCATGATGATCACTTTAAATACTAAGCTATGTTTTCAACAGTTCTGAAAATAAAGGAAACGAAAAAATAAAGTTATGGTTAAACTGAACGTGAGTGCAAAGAGCAACTTGTATAAGCTTGAAACTAAGTCTGACTTTTGTTCCACCGTAGAAAACCTCAAAGAGACACTTGAGCAAATAGGAAATCAAGTGAAAAAGTTGGGATCACTCCTAGATGAAGGTCAGTAGTTGTCAGTTGAGATATTTGGAGGTATAGAGATTCTATCACTAGGCAAGAAAAAAAGGTTCGTTCTCCTGTAACTTCAGCAGTAAACAGCAACTAATACATTAATAAACAAACGGAAAAAGCGATGACTGTTGAGCAGCTAATGTTGGTAAATTATTGCATGTTCAAACTGGCAGAAATTTGATAATTTCCAACGTCGATATTTGTCTATATATATATATATATATTTTGACATAATTATGGCAATGATAACGAAAGCTGATGTTAATTTTCAGACAAACTTCAACAGATGAAAAGTGAGATAGCGAACATGAGTGAGAAGTTAGACACTTTGGTAGCACAAAGAGAGACCGACGATGAAGGTCAGTTTTGACTAAAAACTGTCATGCAGTCTTTGCACAGTAAAAGAACAGCTTATCCAGCGAAAGACTAGCCTGTGACACAGCCGCCCTTTCTCTTTTGGAGAGGGAGGCTGTTATTCAGGCTAGCAAGAGACACATTTCTGACGAAAGTGAAAAAGGAAATAATTTGGCTTAAGGTGGCTCAAAGCAGTTTTCTGTTTTTTTGATATTTCTAGAACTAGGTGTGATTTTTCAGGCTTGGAACTGTACTGTTTTGAGTGGCTGTGCTATTTTTTAAGGTAACTCTCCACTGTGCTTTTCATTGTGGCTAAGAGTCACTGACTGGAAATATCGAGAATGGCTGGCCAGGTTGGAAAAATCGAAAATCCTGAAACTTTGCCTAAAGAACGCTTTTTGGGAGCCACTTTCGAAAATATTTTTCCGATTTTCTTAGAATTCAAAGTCTTCGAGAAATTCGCAAAAAACGAAAATATAACTTCATTAAATATGTGTATATAAACGGGAAAGACAAACCCTGCTATGTCTCTATTATAAGCAAGTGTCTAAACCTCAATAATCTAGTAATTCCAATTGGAGCTAACTGAAAATAAATATTACGTGACGCCAGTCACGTAATACATGTAGCGTGTTTGAACTTATATTTTGGGCTTTGTCTGTAGTTTTATGTACCTTGCGTGAAATAATGAAACAATTTTGTAATAACGACATGGATTAACTCTCTTTTTGTATATTTCCCTCAAAGCAAGGCCCACAAATGGAACAAAAAGAGACTAGAGTGCTCAACAATAAAGTTCTTTGAACATACCGCATTATGCAAATTTGAGAAGAGACTGTCGCGAACTTTTGCATTTTACCTGTGTGAACCTCAATTGCCCAGAAATTTTTTTCCATATTATTATAGTAGAAACCACACTCTTTTGCACAGTACTTGTTTTAGTTCCATATCGGACATACCAAGATGCGTTTTAAGCCCGTAAAACTACGCAATTTTTGCCGTTTTCATAGGGGCTTTAGAAGGCAATTCTTCAACGATCGACTGAATCCTTCAAAATGCTTGAAAAATTGAAAACTTCCTATTGTTAGATAGAAGAAAAGTAAAGCTCTTATGCTCAGTTAACCCCGAGTTCTAGGTTTGTAAATCGTTTCAATGCGAATTCCGAGAACTTTGTCAATTTTCCAGATATTTTTTGCATATTTAATGAGGGAAAAAGCTATATTTTCGTTTTTTGCGAATTTCTCAAAGACTTTAAATTCTAAGAAAATCGGAAAAATATTTTCGAAAGTGGCTCCCAAAAAGCGTTCTTTAGGCAAGGTTTCAGGATTTTCGATTTTTCCAACCTGGCCAGCCATTCTCGATATTTTCAGTCAGTGACTCTTAAGTCATAAATTAAGGCTGCACTGTCCTGTTGCGTAGCAACAAACTTAACCCACTTTTTACCATCAGTTGCATCTATCTTAAAAACTAAGCCAGTGACCCCATATTTTTTTTATAAAAATCTTTTTATTAAACCCAGAAGAAGAAACAGACAAAATTATACCAAATTCTGTGGAGTGGATTTTTCTTAAATTAAGAAAAATGGAAATTTCCAAGTCTTCCACAGTTTTTTCTTACAATTTCGCACATGCATTCCACTTTTGCTGTTGAATATTTTTTTGCATTAAAAAAGCAGGGTCACTGGATCGGTTTTTGAGATATTAGCTTCGTGGATAAGGTAGTTTATTTCTAAGCGCAAAATTAAAATCTCGACTTTGCAAGATCGCCTCTTGCGCATGCGAGAAGGCGGTCCGCTGATCAGTAAAACCCGCAATTCCACGCGAATTAACGGGAATAGTCCGCGAAAAGTGTTTTTTTAACTGTTGTCGTTAGCAGCCTAAGCGGTCGAAGAAGAGTGCCATAAATACCCGGAGGTGAGACTAGCAAAGTAGAAAGAGCGAAGAAAACCTGAAGAGTAGTTTTTTTCCTGCAGTTTTTTGGATTGATAGCCGGCACGATCGATCGCAAAATCAACATCAGAATTATCGTTTACGTTGCAGCACAGCGGTTTAAAAGGATGTTTTCCTTTGAAATTGCCTGAAGGATGGATGTTTTCGAAGTTAAAAATAACTGATCACGCAAACAGCTTACTAAACCTGGCAGAAGCGCCGCCATGTTTGTTTTGATTTTTGTAAACTTTAAATCTCGCGTGCTATCTCGCGAACCCTCGAATGATCGCGTGATGCCTCATGCTGATGTGCGTGCTAGAGCCCAGGTGTCTCCCGGAATTATTACTGTTTTGAGCCACCTTAAACTCAACTTTGAGCGATTCGTAATACCTCTTACTAACCGAGTTCGAGGGCCGTACTGTAAGTTACGGACCGAGCGCGCAAGCCATAAATCGAAGGGGAAAACGAGGATCCGTAACTTACAGTACGGACCGAGAAAACGAGGTTAGTGAGATATTTATTATATCTCTACTATGTGTCTGACGGGCTCGGGAACAATTTCTATTCACGCGGAACCGCTTCAAATTTCTGACGCACCTCGAAAGCAAAACGACTCAATTTGAAATCATTGTTAAGTGACTCTTAAGTCGTTAGCAGGTTTCAATACACAATTTTAGAAGTAAAAGAAATTTTTAAACTTTTACTTGCTAAAAAAGTTAAGAACACTTGGCGATAAATCACGAAATATTTTGGCAACAAAAACAGCTTTAAATTTTAGCGGGCCGTACAGGAGAATACGGTCCGCTAAATTGACCAATCACAGCGCGCGTACTAACTGAGAGAATTAATACTAATTGTTATTGCAATGTTGTGAATGGAGGTATTTCCTGGGCTTATGAATGAATTTGTCTGTTCTGAAAGATTATGAAGGTTGATAACAGGAACTCAACACCTGTTACTACAGTGACTATACCTTACATCAGGGGCACTTCTGAGACTATCTCACGGATCCTACAGCCCTACAACATCCGTGTAGCCCACAAACCTACAACTACGTTACGACACTTACTGACCAACGCTAAAGACAGGGACGAACCCAACAACAGGCGGGGAGAAGTTTACAAGATCGAATGTTCCGACTGGCAGGCTTCCTATATTGGTGAGACTGACAGAAACCTTAACACGAGATTGACTGAACACAAACGAGCCACGAGAAATCGTGATGCCAACAATCACATTGCTGTACATCATCAGTTGACAAACCTCAACATTGACTGGGACTCTGGTCAGTGCTTAACTTACAGTACAAACTATTTTCAATGACTGACTCTAAAAAGCTACTACACTAACCCAGAACAAACGCCTCTTAACAGATGTCAGCAACTACCGGCGCCTTATCAAAGACTTATCCACGACGGAAACGAAACCAACAAACTGACTTCTAACAGACCGACTTAATTTGACTAACAGTAGACGGACCAAAACCCGCCCAATTTGACTAACAATAGACGGATCGAAACCGACCAATGAGTGATGGCAAACTTCACGCGAGTCTTACAGCCAATACCATCATGGCTAAACTGACCAATAACGTTCAACGGACCAGACTTCTAACATCGTCGACTGACAAACAGTATTCACTTGACTCTGAAGATGACTTCCGCTCAGGTTGTCGAAACGTCAGTCACCAACTACAGTTCCTTTCAGAACTACCCTCACGCGGATGATCACACCATACGAACTATTGAGACTCCTGGGTTCAAACCATTTACTACATGAGTCTCTTGTTTGTATGGATTGACTTGATTGTATTTCAACTCAAGCTAATGTAAAACGCTTTATTCTCAGACAATACCAGAGATGATTTCAAGGAGATGACAAGGGACATGCGAACCATCATTGAAAAACTGAAAAGTCAAGTGACATCAGGAGAAGAAGGTATAGATTTTATATGGCGATTTTATTGATCCTCTCGAAAAAATGAGACAAGTTGATAATGTGTAGAACTGTACGGAGCTCTTTTGTTGGAATGAAAGAAAAATTAAGTGATAGCATTTATATCTACTCAAGATGGAAAACTGATATTCTTACCCATATATGCCAGGTTCTATCATTTGCTGCTTGATTGATGCCTTCGATCTAACGTGGGGAAAGAAATTATCTATTATCCAAATCAACGTCCGTCTTAATTTTTCCGCAACTCTGCTTTATTACCGCACCATTAAAAAACCTAGGAAATAGGAAAAAGAAAGTGACGACTCAACCCTAGTCCGTTGTTTCCTGTGTCACTTCTATTTGCGTCATATCGTCATTTCATGGCGTGGTATTTGTTAAAGTTGAAATAAAACAGTAGTTGCCGGCAAATTATATTTTATATTATGATATTTATACTGCGTATTGTAACTATACAAACCACTCTTTGAATAAAAGAAACACCCAGGAATATGTTGCTGGTTACATAAAATTGTGAATTTCAGGATTGATAAGACTATAGAATGTTTATTCTTAGGAAACAGCGGAGACAACCTTGAGCAGATGAAAGAGGAAATTGCAGACATCAAAGAAAAGTTGGACACTTTATTGAACCGACTTCCTCTGGAAGAAAAGAAACTGAAGATGGAAGGTAAGATCTACTTTTTTAGCGGGAGCGTGGCGGACAATTGAACAGCTGTTGTGGGTCTCGTTCGGTTCAGGGTTGTGTATAAGTGTAACTTTCTATTAAGAGGATAAAGAATTCATTAAGTTATTCAAGTTATCGCCTTGGTTCTATATTACGCTTATGAGCCCCACTGTTTTGCTGGTTTTTTTGGGACAGAGTGGTTATCAATCTGCTCATAGAAAATGTTACCTGACCAATGATAGTAGTTGTTTGTTTTGTTATCACGATCGCCCTGAAGTAAAAACTAATAACTGTTGTTGTGACAGAAACTGCTTTAAATTATAAGAGATCTTCTTCTATCTTCTGCTTTTCCGTTTTCGTTTTGCTAAAGTATTGTTTCATATATATGCATATAAAAATGTCAGGAGGCTTGAAAGACTTCCTATCATTCGGTGCGAAATGGCAAAAGATTAAAAGGTTTTAAAAGTTTCCGATCTTTATTATGAAAATGAAGGCTGTTTTGCACTGTGCTTTATGGTGAAGGTGACCTAAGATTTTCAACTGAAACTGGCAATATTATAGCCTTTCTCCGTGAAAACTAGAAACTCAATTTGTGAAATCAGAAACATATCAGAGAATTTCTTTAACAAAATTTTAAAAAAAACTAGTAACAGATGTTTCTCTTGTAAATGTCCCAAGATAGTTAATGCTCAATATGTTTCTTGAATATGGAAAATATCGAGATAGAAATTAACAGATATATTACAAAAATTATCAATTACAAATTAATTCCCGTTCCCTTCTTTTATCTATGTGATAATGATTGTTTGCATTTTCGCCTTAATTTAAGAAATAGATCGGTTTTAGGCCGCCTTATTTTATCTGTCTGGACAGAAAAGTTACTTGAAGTAGCTTCTCTTTGATTACCTCTAGATGATTTTGATCCAGCTGAGATTATCGACGCAATTCGCCAACTGTACAAAGTCCGCGAGGGATGGCTCACACCGTTTCCTTGGTGTGAAGAGTTTCACTTTCATCTTGATAGTATTTTTACCAGACTCAAAGTGGTCAGCAGGAAAAAAACAAGAGGAACAGCGACAGACAACATGGTCAACATGTCTGGGATCTTCAAACCAAATGAAAAATGTCCACAACCAAGAACAGTATTAATTGAAGGAAAACCTGGCATGGGGAAAACCACTTACTGCAAGAAGATGGTATATGACTGGGCTACAGGAAAACAAGAAGCAGAAGATTGCTTTCCAAGGTTCCAAACGGTGTTGTTGCTGAAGTGTCGTGATATGAAGTCTAACCTATGGGAAGCCATTGATGATCAACTTCTCCCTCGAGATGTTGAACAAGACGTTAGAGAGAGATTCTTCAACTTCATCCGCCAGAATCAGTCCAACGTTTTGCTTGTACTTGATGGATTGGATGAGGTTCCCACTAGTAAATTGCCAGTGTTCAAAGAAATCATTCAGGGTCGCAGAGAACTTCCAAAGTGTCGCGTGGTTGTTACGGCACGGCACGAGGCTGGGATTAAGTTACGAATACACTGTAACACCCTGCTGCAAATTGAAGGTTTTACCGACGACGACGCAAGAGAGTTTATCCTCAAGTACTTTAAAAACATGAAGAATTTGGCCGAGAAGCTCCTGTCCAAGTTAAGACGAGATAAAAACCTGAGAGACATGGCGGCAAATCCTCTTAACACTGTGCTCCTTTGCCTCATTTGTGAAGAATTTGAAGGCATTTTCCCAGAAAGGAGGACCCAACTGTACGTGGAAATCATACAATGTATCCTTAGAAGATACAGAAACAAGAAAGGATTACCAGAAACCAATGAGGACCTCGTAGAAGGATACGACGCTCAACTGAAACATCTTGGCCAGATAGCTTTGAATGGTTTGCTTGAAGACAACTTGGACTTTGAGGAAAGTAAGCTTAAAAGTCACACAGATAAATTACCTGGATTCGGATTTTTGTCAGTTGAGACCGGAGGCAGTAAACTAAGACCCCGTCGACACTACAGTTTTCTACACAAGAGTTTTCAAGAATGCTTCGCGGCAATCTATCTGTGTAGTCAGCTTGTCAATAAAGAGATCAGTGTCAACGAGTTAGCTGCTGATAGAAGATATCTTGAAGAGCTTCAAGGGGTCCTTTCATTTACGTGTGGTATGGTAGCGGCACGTTGCGAGGAAACAGCAGAAGCCCTTATCAAGAGTATAACGGTTCAAGTGAATGACAATGAATGCTTTCTTACCTTGCTTGGGTTCATTTCCGAATGTAGAAGAGGAGACAGCAGTTTTCATCTTAAAATGGCACGTGTTTCTGGCTCATTTCTCAAACTTCAAAGTCTTGATCTCCAATATCAATTGCCTAGTGAGGGTGACGTTGGTCTTCTAGCTGAAGCACTCAAAGTAAATTCAACGCTGACAGAGTTGAGTTTATTTCACAGTCCCATTGGTGCTCAAGGTGCTACTGGTCTTGCTGAAGCACTCAAAGTAAATTCAACGCTGACAGTGTTGAATTTGTATCGCAATGACATTGGTGATCAAGGTGCTACTGGTCTTGCTGAAGCACTCAAAGTAAATTCAACGCTGACAGTGTTGGATTTGGATGGCAATGGCATTGGTGCTCAAGGTGCTGCTGATCTTGCTGAAGCACTCAAAGTAAATTCAACGCTGACAGTGTTGAATTTGTATCACAATGACATTGGTGATCAAGGTGCTACTGGTCTTGCTGAAGCACTCAAAGTAAATTCAACGCTGACAGTGTTGAATTTGTGTTACTGTGGCATTGGTGATCAAGGTGCTACTGGTCTCGCTGAAGCACTCAAAGTAAATTCAACGCTGACAGGGTTGAATTTGTATGGCAATGTCATTGGTGATCAAGGTGCTACTCGTCTTGCTGAAGCACTCAAAGTAAATTGAACGCTGACAGAGTTGGATTTGCGTCTCAATAACATTGGTGAAATGGTACTCAGTGAACTCCGCCGCTTGCAACATGATGATCGTGCCATCCTCGTTTAGTAAACAATCGTCATATGATGAAGACTTGCTTGTTGTTCTGAGTGAAAACAGCTATGGCTGTCTTTTTTAATCAAGTTTTTTTTTACGTATTATAACTGATGTAAATAGTTGGGTTGTTTTCATTATCGGGTTTTTTTCTGATGTATACTGCATTACTGATAATTTCATTTCAAGTTCTTTTTCATTGTCATTGTCCAATGTTATACGAGTCCGTCGTATTTTTTCCATCAGTATATATCACCTCTTTATCTTAAGTGGCGTCGGAACTGTATAATAAAAAAAATTCTACTACGTTCAAGACCTTGAAAGCATGTCATATTGATTGTATCGTCAAGTGAATATTTTATGCGCCATGAATGGATATGTGTGGGCATTGCTTCATTATGTCACGAATTATATGCTAAACATTTCCAGCGAATGAGATTAAGGTGATGGATTCCTTGGCTGTCGTGTGCTCTTATTGGGTGAGATCACGATCGGGAAAACATAACAATTTTCCTGGACAATTCTGTCCAAGGTGGAAAGGCGCAGTGAGGTCAACCCTATGTGAAGTACCAAAGAAACACATAAAAAGGATCTGGATTACAAAGAACAAGCTACAAGTAGCCCTGAAACCAAAGGAGCTAGGAGAGAAGACTTCCCAATCCTTCTGTCACACCGTCTAAAAGGGTCGTGATAGCCTGGGTGCGTATTGATACTCGGTTCTCTGCGAGGGTGGAATTCGGCGGTAACACAATGAAATTGTCAGATCTCAAAGAACTAATGGTTCAGGGAGTTCACATGGCGTGCTCTTCAGTCAAGCAAGCTGAGAAATATCTTACGCAAGAAGTACGGCCATTCAAACTCCTGAAAGTAGCGGAAACTTATCTGATGAATCTTCTCGAGATGCCGGCAATAATGGAGAGAACGTGGCCTTATAAAACTGGTCTTATAAAATGTTATTATGGTATTGTAGGGTAGTCGACGCAAGCTGGGATCGTGTGGTTAGCGTCCGTGGCCCTTCGCTGAATTTACTGGAAAGTGAACACAAGTGAACAGATACAAATGCGATGGTTAAAATAAGTGACTAACGTAACGGCCCTAAACGTCCTACGCTTCCAAATGATCGTAATTTCACTGGCAGGATCAACTTGTCAACGATTGCATCTATTTGTTAGCACCGGGGACATGTTTCTTCAGACTGTGATCAAGTTTCTACTCGTGCTGAACGTAAGGCATTTCTTGCAGGCAAAAAGGTTGTGTTTTAACTGGCTAGTGGGTCAGCATGGCGTTAAAATATGTCCTAGTAAGTTCTCGTGTCGCGTGTGTCGTGGGAGACATCATACTTCCCTTTGCCATCAATCCTAGAAACCTTCTTTGATAACTGGATCTTCTATTGTTCATCCGCTAGTCATGGTTGATGTCAATGGTCAGAAAATTCCGTGGTCTTCTCTGGGGTGGGGCGAGTCACTCTTTAGTGCCGTCTTCGTTGATCTCACTCAGTTGCGCGTAGTCAAAGACATAACACGTCGCGCGGCTGAGGACACGACCGCTACTGGAGTACGACTTGTGCTTGCAAGCGATTAGAAGAGACTTCGCGTTGAGCACGCGTGCCACGCAAATTGACAGAAGGGAGATAATTATTGATGCTAGACAACCCTCATCATGTAGAGTAATCGCGAATTGCCAATAAATCTCATCTGTTAGGAGTCAAGTCAGGAGATCAGTCATTGGAAGACCCTCTACCAGTGTCACATCATCCTACGTGCAAACGGTACGCGCAGATCCCTACACGAAAGCGCGCGCTGCGCGTCGTGGAGAAAATGTGTCTGAATTTATCTGGCTAGCTGGGCTCTTATTGCACGAGGATCAAAACTGATATGGGTGCTGGCTTCCTCGCAGTGAATTCGATCATCAATTATGAGCTTTTCTGCGCTCTAAATGTACAGGGGTTGGCAGATACTCTCGCTCGTGATCGACAAGGAGTCCACAAAGAGTTTCGCTAGCAACTGGCCTGACATCGTGAAGAAGGCTGGTATGCGACCGGATTGCCCTGAAACTGGCATCAGCCACCTTTACCCGCTAATAACGAAGGTAGTCTGCATCGACTGCACTTTCAAGTGTCCAAATCACGCAGCATGGAAAAGCTATGGGGATGCGATGGAATAATCAATGATCAGCTTAATGAAGACGTGGTTGAGTCGACAGCCCACCGAGAGAGTTCTACAAGCCCCTTTGAGCTGTCATCAGGGAAACTGCACAGCCTGCTGTGATGTGTGTAGTATATGACTGCTCTATGCGGGAGAAAAAGAAAACGCCTTCTCTGAATGATTGCCTTGAGCCTGGACTCGCCCTCAAGAAGAAAATCCACGACGTCTCGCTTCTTCCTAGATTTCATTCGGTTGCGTTTCCTGGTGACATGAAAAAGACATCCCTGCGAGCGCGCGTTAGGGAGGGTGAGCCTGATGTTCTGCGATAAGTGGTTGTGGATTTGCACTCCACAGAATTCGAAATACAGATCTTAATGTTCACCAGAGCACTTTCTGGTCTCACTCATTCTCCTTTTCTGCTAAGAGATGCAAATTTTCTCTAGTGGCATTTTTGCAGTTGCATAAATAGCAAACTTAGGAACTGGAGCTGGAAGAAAGCACTCGAGAGGATTCTAGCGACAATCAAGCCGCCTTCGCTAAGTAGCCGTTAGGAACTGCTGCTTCCAGAGACGGGAGTTTTTGGCCTTACAAACGCCAGGCAGTCTGTAAAGGTGTTCCATTCGTTTCTTCACGAAAATGCTGAACTGATCAAAAGGAGGATTCTAGGAATGCTAGGTCGCACCTATGAATTCCTCGGTCTGGTTTGCCACACATGTCTACAAGGAACTACTACTCTTGAAATGCTTGTGAGCTGAAATAACAACAAGCCTGGGACGCTCCTCTACCTCATGAGCTTACAGCAAAATGAAGCGATAGGAGACTGACCTGCTCGTGAACATGGTGGTAGGGCGTACGCTAGCGTCCTATCAGCGCAGTAGAACTCAATGTCTTCGGAGACGCAAATGGGTGTGATATCGCCGTAGCCGTTTACGCCTTTATTTGTCAAGATTCTTGAAAAACATATGGTATGGTGATTGTCAAGAAGCCGCGAAGACTCAAAATTACCTGAAGAAAAACTGCAGGAAAAGAGCGGGCGTCAACTCCTCTTTGTTGGAGTGAGTCTTAAAGGAGCCATAGGATTGGACCAGCTGGAGGAATACTGTGCAGGCTTTATACATGACTTGGCGCGAAAAGGACAGGTAATGATGACCGCCGAAGCACGTCTTGCCGCGGAGCGTTTGACTATATTAAGCCGGTGACTCGATCTGTTTGCAGAACACATGGCTGTAAGGTATAGTCTGCATACGAGTCAAGTGGCCCATCAGGCGGGAGCTTATCCCGGTTTCTGTAGCACGAAGCGGCTATAGTGGTTCTACTCCCCTTGGATGAGATGCTAGTCCATTGCAGGCTTACCCCAGCATTAAATTCGCCGGTAGCCATTTATATACCTGGGTGGAGAGAGGCACTGTGAAAGTAAAGTGTCTGGCCCAAGAACACAACGCTATGTTTCCGGTCAGGGTTCGATCCCGGAGACGAGCACACTAACCATAAGGCCACCGCATACGCGTAACATTGAGCGAAAAAGAAATGATGACCTAAGCACGTCTTGCGCGCGAGGAAAATCAAGGAACATACGATTCATGATGAGTGAAGACATGTAGCTTTTCATCAGAATACTGCTCATCTCAGCAGGCGTGGAGGTTCCCGTAACTGATGCAGCATTTTGGTGGAGTACACCCGAGTAGCTATTGCTACAATGCGTGGCGGCCAAACCCTGTGACTACAACCAGTAGAGAATGCGAAGTCGAGTCCAAAATAGTACGAGAGGTGATAGCAGCAGCTACGGTGGACTGGCAACCAGATGAATATGACCATTCACTTGCTCGGCATGATCTACCAAAGGCCCTTCGAGTTTGCCCCTGGATCGCATGGTTTATACATAATTCCCGCCAAGTGCTGTGGAAACGCTGGACTTGTGAGTACGCCACAACTGTATCGGAGTCTGCTGGCCAAAAACCCTCAGGATCGGTGATGTAGTCAGTCTGTGTGGAGATGAAAGCAATCGTGGCAAGTGGCTGATAGGGATGGCAGTGCACCTGTTCAATGGTCCTGATGGAGTCGTGCGTTCAATGAAACCCCGTGCAGGGAAATCTTTCTTTGAGAGACCCGTCCAGCCCATCTGCTACTAAAGCTATCGTGCAACAGTCACACAAGAACTCAACAGTCATCAGATCTGAACCCGAATGCACCACCTTCTCGTCCGAGATGAGACGCGAGCCGAAGTTGCTGGTTGACCGCGCTTCCAGGACGCTATAGGCGAGATGAGGAGAGGTAGGAATTTAATTTACGCTCATGGAAATTAATTTAGCAGAGAACTTTTATTATTGCAATATCAAGTGTCTTTTCTCGGGTTATCGTTTGATATTGTGATTAAATGTTCTAAACGACATCAGTTTCTTGCAGAAATCACATGGGGGAGGGTGTCGGGACTGGACAAAGGACCTCGTTTACGTTTAAGACCGTGACATCCCAGTGATTGTCTTGTCAAGAAACTTTTGATTTTTTATTTTAGTAGTGCCTGATGAGTGGTCAAGAGAAAATGTGTGTAGGCGTTGGTTCATTTTGTCACATATTATCTTATAAACATTTTCAGCAAGAGAGGTTTTCTATATTTAAGGCGTGCTAGATCATTATAAGGCTGCTGGATTCGAAGTTAAGCTTTGGTACGCATGGATGACATGGATGAGTAGAACAAACCAACATTGTGTGTGGTTGGCAGGGGAGGGGTATATTTGTGAGATTTGCATATTTCAGTTATTATCTCATAGAAGCAGAGAAGACAAGCGTTTTTACTCAGTGGCCTGCCCTGCGTACAATTCTACTAAGGCGGAAGATTATCAACATAAATAAGGCGTTTACCAACCTCCTTGCTTTAAGGCTACGTGACGTCAGAGACTGTCTTATTTTACTGAACTTGGTTCTCACTTTGTCTCCCTCAGCAGCAAAGTATGAGAGAGGATCACTTAAAGAGTAATCTGCGAACAGCTGTGACGCATAGCACCCTGTCAGGCTTGATAAGAAGACGCTCTTCAGACAGCACATGAAAGCGTACAATCCAAACTACGCCATCAGTAACTAGTGTTGTGGATCGAAGACAAAGAGACACATTCTGTAGATATTCATATTGACTTTTAACAATCTGAAACTTTCAGTAGATTTGTCCTAAGGGACTCTATCATGTTAGCAGTGCAAGCAAAGAACGTAAATGTTTTTGTAGCTCTACTGTTCGGCCGTTTTTTATTTTTATATTTTGATGAAACTATTGAAAGCCTTCGTGATATCAAATTACTGTGTTTTACATCACAAGGTTACGCCCTATGTGCCACTGGGCATTCCGGGAGTGACATTACAAGGTTAAACCACGTGACTGTATTTAGAATTCTCTTTTTGATCTAATTCAAGAGAAACTAAGTCGACATTTTCTGTAGTCAAATTACCTTGGATTAAGTTGTAACTACGACTTCTAGTGTTCAGGTGTAAAATCGAGCGTTTCTGTTACAATGTTTAGGGTTGAAGTTGTGAAGAAATTCATATTCAAGACTCACATTATTACAAAGAATTATAGTTCATATCTTTGCCTGGTATCTTTAATTGTGTATTGTTCATAACTTACTAAATTAATTTGTATGTATTTTACCAGCAAATTTAATGCTTTGGGCATAGTTGAGAGAGGGGACTGGTTATGAAGCCCGGCAAACATCAAAGGAGCAAACAAAGACGCCAAGATTTATGATGGAAGGTTCACGACAGTGCACAATCTTTTGTTTTGCGCTCATGCACTATGTATGAATTACGTAACCAACACGTTTCTATTGGTTAGTTCCTCAGTACGGAGTAAACAACTATTGTGTTTTGTGCACCGTCGAGGCCAAAAAAAGCGAACAAAAACATACAACGAAGAACTTTGTCGGGTTACATAACCATTCCCCTCTATTAACTATGCTTTGGGTAACCCTTTAGAGAACTCGTATCCCATCCAGGGTGGGGTGGGAAAATACTCTTAATCACTTCATGCTACAGAAACTTGGGATATGCGCCGACCGGATGGCCTCTGGATCCTAAAGCAGAAAGTGAAGAGAAGATGCTTTTATTTCATCCAGTCAGAAGCAATCTTAAATTGGCTTTCGCGCGTTTTCCCGCGCTAGGCACGTGTTGCATAATTTATGCACTTGCTGAATCATGAACGAAGATTCATAGAGCCAGCTACCATTTAACCCTTTACTCTCTAAGAGTGCCATTTGGCACACAACATCATAACTATGTGAATATTTGACACATTTCTATGAATTTTGCCATGAAAATTGTCTTGTAAAGATCTGTTCATTGAAGGCTTAAAATTGTGACCCCCTACTATCTAAGATATGGTTGACCAACCCCATACTTTTACAATTTCTTTTTTGAGATGCACATGGAATGCAAGACTTGTTTCACATCAAGCTTTGTACTATTGTACCAAGACCTGCTAAATAGGCCACGGATCGGGGGCATACCTATGATATTTGAGAATTGATACGTGTTGGAAGCTTTTCATTTTCACATTTCAAAACAATTTCTCTCAACATGACTACCTCTTTCATAACTGCTGATGTCAGTTCTTAAATAAGCTGATCAATGGCTTTCAAATGGTATATTGTACACAGGCAGAGACCCTTTTTTTTTTGCTGATTTAGGATAAACTGTCGTTTGCCTAAGGAGGTAAAGGGTTAATAGTTCTTGTAGGAACAGCACCTTGTTCTCGAGATAACTTAACTGTTCCTAAGGGAATTTATTAAAACATGAGGCAAAGTGCTCACTCAGAAAATTCGGTCTCGTAATGTAATTGTAAAATAGGAACACATGTGGAAGTTGGAAGAACAGGAATGAACAACCTATTTTTTCCCACATCTGTTTCGAGTTTTTCCTAACTCTCCCAAGGTTTTTAATTGTTAAGGGGTAAATATTTTTGTCTGCGCTGGCCATTAATCAGGCTCCCGAAAATTGAGGCAGAAAACATTCGGCGAGCTAAGCCACCCCAGGATGTCCGAGCTTTTCCTTTAATGGACTTTTCGTCCCCAAACCGCTCGCACTAGACCCTGCTCGGCTCACTCCGTTCGCGTGTTTCTGTATTCGGCTTTTCCACCAGTCGACATCGTATTAAAAGCAGGAACTGAAATAATGAAAGATTCTTTTAAAAGGTCCTCGGAGTTGTGATTTAACATCCAACACTGTAGCGTAACATTCACTGATAGCACGAGCAGTGATAGAAATGTAGATACTCTAAAAAATTAATATTTAAAAAAGGAAGTATTCTTTACAAGAGTTCAAGTAAACGAATACTATGACGCGCTGGGAAAGGGCCATTTCTGAAAAGTTTAAATGATATAGAGGAAATCATCATTCCAATAAAGCGCGCTCTACGAACGATTTTTGTTTGCACTTTAATGGAAACTGTTAATAGAGATCTTTCGATTGGACACCTGAGCTAGTGAAGCTCCAATTTGGTAAATAAAAAGATAGGATGTACTGAAAACCAATCAGGTTCGAGAATTTGGTTTTATTCAAATTACTTAAGCTATTACTTTATTGCAAGTCCTCTAAGACACAGCACAGTCCATCAATGGAGGGTTTTTTTTTTTCAAAACAAGAAGCAAACATCTGCAAAGAATACAGATAAGGTAAGACTAAGAGCTTTTAGATCCATCGTCGACCTTTCAGACGTACACCATCCCAACTTTCAAAACTTCGATAACTGTCTGTTCCGACAGGCTCATTTAAAGATACTAGAGATAGTAGGGAGTCTTCAAAAACGTTTGCTTGACTGCTATCTGTGTTATCATGGCAGTGAAAACAAGGTGTTTACAAATAGGCAATTTTGTCGACACCTACAATCAGGGACAAAAGCGTTGAGATATGTTTGCTAATTGAAATGTTTTGGTTAGAGATCCGTACTTCCGTGATAGAAAAAAACACCTTAAGTACGTCAATAGCCACCCCTTCCTCCCCCCCTTCTCCTCCCCCCCCCCCCCACACGCCCAATCAATGTTGAAACAGGCTTTAGCGATGCTGTTACTAGGTAACAACATTGGAAAGGGGAGAGGGGAAGGGTGAAAAATTAGAAGTGTAGAAAGGACAAATTACACTTGAAATGAGAAGTACACGAGAATAGGGTTGGTACCGGCTACGTCAACTTCGCCCGCAGTTTACCCTCTTAAATGGTTGGTGCCCCCTAATTATTCGGAAAATAACTTCCTTTTCCAATTATCGACAGACTTTAAAAGACTGAACAAAAAGAGAGTTTGGGAAAGTTCAAGAATTTCCAATTTTTCCACCCACGCGGCATCGCTGTCAGGTCGCTGGAAGTGCGGTCGCTGAATGCTTGTCTCATGGTTAGTGCGCTGGACTCCGGATCGAGCGGTTCGGGTTCAAGCCGTAGCCATTGTGTCGTGTTCTTGGGCGAGACACTTCACTCCCACAGTGCCTATCTCCACCCAGGGGTTTAAATGGGTATCAGTCAGTTCAATGCTGGGGGTAACCCTGCGATGGACTTGCATTCCATCTATGGGGGAGAAGAAATATTCCTAGTCGCTTCATTCTACAGAAACCGGAGATAAGTACTGGCCTGATTGACCAGTTGGCTCGTATGCAGACTTTACCCGTACTTTAAGTAACGTTACCGGTTGAATAGAATTGCCTTGTAGACCCAGGAACACAATTTTTGGCGGAGTAAGTTGCATATCAGCGTTTTATTTGTGATATTTTTGACTGGCAGACTTTGGAGCCATATTCAAGAACGAAGACCACTTTTTTCAGAGTAAGGGTGGTCTTTCGGACATTGTATCTCCGCACCGAATTCCCTGACGCCCATATTTGTTTACATTTCTAACAAGAGTAACTCAATTACCGTGTGGTGTCTTGGAAGATTTTCGCGCAAACGCTCTCGAACAAGTACTAAACTTTAGCTCTCTTTAAACTGAGAACATAACCGTTTTATTACGTTAGATTGGTAAAAATACGTCAGCCGATTTAGCTACTAGAAAGTGGCATCCATTGAAAGACTACTACACTTTCGTAACTTTACGTTAGTCATTACTTTGAACTTGAAATTACGTAAAAGTCAAACAAAACTTCCCATGGTCGAGCCATGATTGAAAAACGATCTTGTGGGTGAAAACGGGTTTGTCATTGAACCAAAAGAAAGCTGGCTGCTTGAAAAAGGCTCTAAACCAAATGGAGCCTGTCCCTGGAATGCAATCCCAGGCGCTGAGTTTGATCCCAATGAGAAACTTGAGCCAGCATTACTGGCTGCATAAAACGAAGATGTAATACTGTCCACCGAATGTTTTAGAAAGCTGGTAGATGGAACAGAAACATTGTTTGTTGAATTTACAGCTTGCCCTGTTCCTTGCTGTAGTGTTACGCCATCTGTTTGCCGTCTGGCGGAGTTATGAGTTACGAATGTGAACTGCGAAGCTGCAGAATTTGGCGGGGACATTCTGTAAGCACTGTTTCCTGTAGGCCCGCTAAAGAGCATCGCTGACTGACTACTGGGGGCAGTTGCCTTCTGTTCTACAAGATCTGGCATGGCTGCAAGTGCGCGCAATGGGTTGTTTGTGCTGGCATCATGGCTGACATTCGACTTAACAGAGTGAAGTAAGTTTGGATTCACAGACACCATAGCGGTGCTGTTGTAGTTGGCATCTGAGCGCGACGAGATGAGATTATCAATGGCATAGGAAAGACTTGAGTTCAAATCACTAGAGCCGATTAGAGACTCGGCAGAGAAATCTGAGTAAGTAGTCCTGGATGGCCGTGTTTGAAGTTGGGATTCCTGTGTCATAACTGAATCTCCCATCAGTTCGTTTCCTCCAATCAGCGCCTCTGCCGAGTAATTCGAAAAACTCTGAGCATGGCCTTGTTCACTGGGTGTACTGTGAATTGACGGGGCCACGGCCATTGTTAAACTGCTCTGTTGGTTTGGATTGCTGTCAGAATTAACAGATGCGGTCGTTATGTGTGGAATGTTCGGCAGAACCACTTCACTTGAGGCAAGCAGAGATTCGGCAGAGAAGCTAAGGCTGCCAGAGCCAAGCTGCGAAACTTGTTGGTGTTGCTGCAAATCTGACGTTTGTGTTTGCTCCATGCTCTGAGGTAAACCAGCTAAAGATGCAATACTGTGAGAAAGGCGTGGTATCTGGCCAGCCTGACTCATTCCTATACTAGAAACTTGTACAGTTGGTTTACCACAATCTACTCGAGTTGGCATGGTATTAGCTGGAACTGACACCTGAGTGGTAATACCTGGGATCAGAGAATTGACGTTAAAAGTCTGTATTGTCATTATCTCCGGTTGAGGCTGACAAACACTAATATTTCCTGGTGGTTCCTGGGAGCCGCAAGTGCTCGCTCTCTTTGCCATCCTGGTGTTGTCTCTCACAGTTAAGTGTGCTGCTCCACGTTTGTTTGAGGCCGAGGTCGCTTTATTTTCTAACAAAGGTTTGTTTTGGGAATTTCTATTCGTGTTTTGAGTTCGGCTTGTATTAACCGTCGATTTTTTCTGACCCTTGTTGGCAGGCCCTCCTTTTTTCGCTTTACAACCCCCTTGGTTTTTGCTCGCATCTGTCGGCGCTTTTGGACGAGGAGTACTCTCGTTGTTCTGACTAATTTTGGACACAGTTATACTCTGGTTTGGAGTAGCAGTCACATAGAATGCCGGCAAGCTGGTGCTCTGTGTCACAACAGTGTTGCTGACTCCAGCTGCAGCGTGTTGATTACCCAGGCTGTTTGGCACTGGCACAGCGACAAGAGGAGTTGACATCTGAACTGCACTGGGAACAGCAGCACATGAGCTAATCACAGCTGGTTGGAGGTTCAGGATAGCGGCAGAGTTATGCCCCGTTGCAGGAGCAACAAGTGGGACAGCATTCACCACACTTATTGGCGAAATTGATGTACCAGGTTGTAGTGCAACTTTCATGATGGCTGCTACACTGTGTCTTGAGTAGCCTGCTTGAGACTGCAACACTTGAGAAGCAGAGCTAACAGTCTGTAAAGGCTGCTGTGTTACAGAGCAGGGCACCTTATTTCCAAACTGTACAACAGGGGGATTAAAGGATGGATTAGGATTCGACAAACTGCTAATGTTTCCCTGTGGCTGGTTTAATTCAAGTTGGCCAAGGTTGTTTGCACTATTCTGCACGACAGATGTTGTTGGAAGTTGAACCGTTGGACATGTTGTAACTGGAGTAAAAACAGACGCTGTGCTACTTGCTACAGAAATTGGATTAGTTGTTATAATAAAAGGGGCCACATAAGCAATTGATTCTCTCTTCGATTGCTCCTTCGCGACAGAAGCCGAAGTGATTGGCAAATGATTGAGCACAGCAGTGGTTGCAGTAGTGGGCTGAGTCGCATTACTGATCACTGTTGTTTGGCTGGTAACCTGTGGTGGTCTCGACGCAGTTGTCACTGCTGCAGTTGGTGATTCCCTTGATTTTGGGACCTCTGTCGTTGTCATAGCAATAGCATCATCAGGTGTATCTGTGTCGACTGTCCCAGATGAGGTAGAATCTGTTGTTGTTGTTGTTGTTGTTGTTGTTGTTGTGGGGATTTTTCTTGGAATAGCTATGCTATTTTTCTTTAATAAATCTCTCAACAGCTTGTTTTCTTTAGTAGTCGTTCCGAGTCGAGTTTTCAATAGCTGAACTTCTTGAGCTAGAAGAGAAAAAATTTATGGGTAAACAATAAACAACATCACAGGCAAAGATGACAAGGAGGTTTGAGCTCAATGGACATATGGGGGTGCTTACAAGAGGAATGCAGGAGGCGCGGTGGCCTCATGGTTAGGGCGTTTGTCTCCAAATCGAGCGATCTGGGTTTGAACCTGGCTGGGAACATTGCATTGTGTTCTTGGGGAAGACACTTAACTCTCACAGAATCTCTCTCCACCCAGGTATGTAAATGAGTACCAGCGTATTTAATGCTGGTGGTGACCCTGTGATGGACTAGCATCCCATCCAGGGAGGAGTAGAAATAGTCTTAGTCGCTTCATGCTAAAGAACTCAGGATAAGCTGTGGTATGCACACTTAAGGTTACAAGAGGAATGGGAAGCTTACTAGAAGAGCAGAAAGATAATTATTGGAAACAGTGGCCAAGGGGAATCTTTTAAGGACATGCACTATACAATACATGTATCTGGATAATATTGGAGTGATAATGGAGCAATCTGATTTGTTGATTTTAGTTAAAACCTCTGAACTAACCTAGTCATGAAATAAGGTGGAAGGTGAGGAAACAATGTAGTCTACATAAAAAAAAGAACTAAAAAAATGAAATTAAAAAAAAAATAATAACTTTATTTAAGTGTCAAATGTATTTAGCACTGTTGTGCTGATTGGGGATGCTGTAACTAATAACCATATATTGCAAGTATAACATAAACTATTAAGAATCCCAACTGGTTGGAGGCTGACCAGTTGGCTATTTACACAATGTGGTTGAGGAGTTAAACATGGGACTAATATTTGTGGTAGTATAAGAGACTAAATTTATGAAAAGCATGTCAAGAAAACTTCACCCTAGCACAGGTATCTTCTTTCTTGCCATCGAAAGTAGACAACATAAACAATCAAAGCAATGTCAGTCTTTTTATTTTCCTCCACTCTCTTTTCTCTTTTTTGCGCTCTTCTATCCCTTTTTTTCTTTTCATCACTTTGGGTATTGTTTAGGCCTTTAGGAGTCATGAAATTAAAGTGCACACATGTAGACATTTGGTGCAAAGGAACATACTTTTCATTAATACATCATCTTCATAAATCCAGTTTATCTAGTAAAGAACACATGGTGGCACTCCCTTACCAAGCTTTTGTTCTCTCTGTTGTAAATCAGACAGTTCTTTGAGCTGAGTGTTGACTTGGTTGATGTACTCAACTGTCTTTTCAAGAACAATGTTTTTACTCTGGAGAAAGAATAAAATGAAATTATACTCAATTACAACAGATAAAAAGTCTAGTCGTGTTTCTTATCTTCCACATTATTGTGTAGCTAAGACCTTTCATCATTTATTCATGCGCCAGGCTCAGCACTAGTCAGTACAAAACTTTTTTGTTGTTTGTACCTGTAGTTTCAGTCAATATGCACATGTAGGTTTAAAAGTTTGTAAACTCTGTGTAACCCACAATTTTCCAGTCCTTAGGTTGTGCCTGCTTTAATAATTTAACTAATCAACAATAGCTAAGTGTGGGTAAGGTGTCTGTAAGGCTGATGGAACCATGTTGCATGAGCTGAGAGTACAGGAGAGAGTGAGTGGCAACCACCAAGCATCGTCACACTGAAAGACAACTACAGGGGAATAAAATATGTACAGTACCCCATACTTGCCTTGGGGAGGGATGGGTTGGAGCAAAGCCTTCGGAAGCAACATGAACGTTAAACAAAATGGCCTGATCTCAACAGGAGGACTGCAAATTCATGGCCTCCCTGCAGAACCCACAGGCCACCCCACATCAAGGAGAGAAACTGCTAACCAGCAGTTGTTTTGAGTTTAACTTAGCCTTAATTATATTTTGCCGCATAAACGTTATTTTTACAAAATAAAACAGTCATCAAATTAAATACCTGCTTTCCCCAGCTGCATTGTGGCACTACATCAGCTAGCTTTAATATCCAATTATTAATTTTGTCCTTCCGTCTCCGTTCAACTAAATAGAAACAGATATAATTTTAAGACATGATAAAATTTAACATGCTACTTTTCTTAAAAACCCTAACAATAAGTAAATGGTTTAAATCAGCTTTGGGGCCGTCAAAAAACCTTCCATTTAGGAGTGATAACACTGATATCACAAGTTTGATCAGTTGTACCATCATGTGGTTATCAAAAAGAACTTGTAACAATATAAGACCACAAGGGTGAATATGTACCAAATCAACTATCACATAGGCTGTAGACAAACAAGGAACTAAATACCACTAAAACTTGTGATTTCTCTGTTACAGCATTAACATCAGATTCTCACAAAAAAATTGGTCTTGCAAAAGAGAATCCTTTACCCTTTTGTATGCTAGACAAAATTGAATCTTTGAAGTCTGTGGATGAAACCCTGGTGTGCAACCATTTAAATGAAAGTTACCAAGCACTACTTTGACATGGTTCTGTTTATTATGCTGTATAAGAAATAGAATATAAATGTTCAGAGTGAAAAAGTTGAGGATAGTGGTAATATACAGTTTTTTTTTCTGTTTTCAATTACACACCTATGTACCTAGCAAATTACATTGCAGAACAGGTTTCCTTCCTATCACTTGCCTTCATTATGCACAATCCTTCTTCTAGTCTGCTGGGCAATGCCTCCACTATTCCAAAAATTAAAGCAAAAATTTAAATTTTGTTATAAGAATTTAATAATGCTTGTGCATTTAACACAACATATCCGATGTCAACAACACCATCTCACTCTCTGCAGTTTTCAATCCAAACAATCAGCCTTTAATAGATGAGAAATCTAATGATGGAATGTTGGCAAGCTTGGGACAATACAATGTTCTGATGTGATACTTCTCAGTGACTTATCAATCATCACTTCATTCCTTTCAAAGAGTTTAATGTAAGACATTTGACTAAATTTGATTCACCTTGTTGACCACCACTCTTAGGTATTATAAGACATGCATTCATGACAACATACAGCATGAATTTGCATTCACACTTTAAACATGCTTTACTCTCAAAATGTCTCCTCACCAAGGGGTAGAATTAAGTACACTGGCAAATTCAATGCTTGAGGGTACTAACCCTGCCATGGATTAGCATCCCCTCTAGGGGGAGTAGATGAACACCTTATCACTTAAAGCTACAGAAACTGGGATAAGCTCCAGCAATATGAGATACTTGGCGCAAGTTGGTCATCCTCTGTTCTCAATAACCATTTTACAGGGACCACAGAGACCATTTTAAAGTAGTAGAGCAGCTAAAAAAATCTGGCTATAAAGGCAACCACATTAGGGGCCACTGTTACACCATTTTGAAACTTCCAAGTGGCAAAATTCATACATTATTCATTCGATCTGGAGCCCTAAAAAAATCAACTCTAGCAAAAAATAGGGAGGTCTACAACCCTACCAACCCTCGCTCCCTCTCCCCATGATTCTTTGCTTTATTGCTCAATATTTCCCAAGTGGTACAGTTCTAGTAACTGCCATGCCATGTATAAAGACTTGTGAAGGACTAGTTTAAACAGTGAGGACCACCCACCTCAACACTATGTCTGATGAGACGTAGTATGGAGTCTGGTTGCTTGTCGGAGAAGCAAACCTGTATGAGAACACGCTGGCAGGAATTGGTTTGGTGGTATTCTGAAGAGCAGGCAAGTTTTTCTGGACCAAGCCATTACTTGCTGGTACTAGAAGGAGAGAAGTTTTCGATAAGACGAATAAAAACCAGCCAGTGTTAAACGCAGACTACGCAATGCAGACTGCAGACCAGGGGTAAGGTGCAGACTGCAGACTGAGGAAATTTTAACTTAATTTTATCTGTTACCAGGCTAACTGGAGCATTATTCAGGCTAACCTGAGTGATGTTCTGGCCAACTGGAGTGCAGCTTTTCACCACAATTAACCTGAATAACCCTGTTTATGGTAAGTACTCGATAATGAAAATGATACCGTTGATAAAAACTTAAAACGACTGTAGCCTGCAGTCTGCATTTTACCCCTGATCTGCCATTCTCTGCATTTTACCCTAGGTCTGCATTTTACACTGTCCACAGTCTGCATTTTACACTGACCAAAAATTATAAAAACTGTAGTGATAAAGCCTTGTGTTAGATGTACCTAACATCTTGAATAACCTTACATCTGTAGGAAGACTATTCTACAATGCAACAGCGCTATACGTGAAAGTTATTCCAAACTGTAATAATAGAAACACAGACAAAACATTTCCTATTTCAATTAGGAAACACTGTCAGTGAGAAAACGAAAGGAAAGTCAAACTTGTGTACAGTCCAACCTGTCTACAACAGCCACCTTGGGGAAAGAGGAAAGTGGCCTGTTGTAGAGAGCTGGCCATTATGGGGAGGTAGGAGTGTAACATGACACCTTTTCAGGGGTGAAACATTTCTTTTCTTAAAAAATGCTCAGTTTAGTATTATAAACTATACGTAACACAATCAAAATATTTCAATGAAACAGAAACTAAACAGAAACAGATACCAATGAAGTGTTACAGATCAAGCTTGGTGACCTTTTATAATAAAAAACGAAGTTTTGTATGCACCATACGCCAGTCACTGGATAACTGTCAAGAGTTTATTTTGGCAGTTGCGACATGTTTTAGTGGCCATTGCTGTTGTGGAGAGGTGGTTGTTGTAGAGAGGTTAAAATCAGTAACTGTATGGACCAAAAATTGTGGCCGCTGTAGAGAGGTGCCTGTTGCAGGGAGGTAGCCATTAGAAAAGGTTCGTCTGTATTTTGATTATCAAAATGTAAATTCTCTTTGTTCCTTCATTATTACATAAACACTGTCAGCTGCTTGTGCTCAAAATTTAGTGTTTCTAGCAGTTTTGAGCATGTGCCAATTTTCACAGGGTGTTTTCTATAGGAATTAAGCACAATAATTATGAAGCATATTACAACCCACTGGGCGTGAACAATAATTTATTCTGCATACACATTCAGTTCATTGATTCAACTGAGTCCACAGGATTTCAAGTCTTTTTTTTTGTAAGAAGACAAGATCTTTAAAATGCACTCAAATATATCAACTAGGGATTCATCAATACCGCTCTGCAAGCGCTCCAAAACAAAACGGCAGGCACAAGCTTGTAATAATAATAAAAAGGTTATTTGACTTTGATCTCTCGATGTTTTTCAAAACAGCTATCAAGCTGTATGTAAAACTATAAAGAGTACAATGGAAAAATGCTTAGCCATCAAAGCTAATCTGATAGTTATTTCGTTAATTTCAAGATGAAATCAGCTGTTTGGTCGATTATGCTATCGCAAGACACTCTCCCTCTGTCAGTTTAAAATTATCTTGTTCAGAAGCTTTAGGAAAGGATAGATAGCTTTACTTACCAACTTGAGCGACCGATGCCGGAGTAACAAAGAGTCCTAGCGGATTTTGTTGAAGTGTAGTTGCGACCACAGAGGAAACAACATGGCCGCCATCTTGGATGTTGTTGAACTCAGCTGCGGTTTCGCGACTTTCAATGGACTCCTTGGGGATCTCAGCTATTCTCTCTAAAGTTGAAGCACTCTCACCACTTTCCATGTTAAAAACACCGAATAAATCGCGTTCAGATCCATACTTTCACGCTGCCTGCCATGAATTAACTCCCAGCAAAGAATGAAAATAAAAATCTCTTGATATGGAGAATTTGATTAAACGATCAGTAACAGGAAGCGAGGCCGTAGAAGGTGAAACGGTATTACAAAACTTAGAACCATCAGTGAGGAAATTTAAACTGCCTAAAATAAAAGTTCACTTTTATTAAGGTCACGTGGGAAAAAATATAACGAAATTCTTGCTCATTCGTAAGCGATAAGTGGTCGGGGAAGATGCTTTAAGTGTAAATTCTCTCTTAACTCCAAAAGTTCCGCAATCGAATCCGCGTTACAGTGTTTTGATTGGCCTAGCGGATATAACTTCCATCGAGGGAGGGGAGGGGAAGGGAATCTGAACGATGTACAGTTGTACAAGCAAGTGAACTTTGTTGAGAGTCTGTTCGCCAAGTATTTTTCGGGGAACTACCTCACAAAATAAAATTTTTGCAACGCGTTAATCTAAAAACTTTGGAAAATTTGTATTTTGCGGCACGAACATTTGGCGATTTTTTACGTAAATTTTGGGGCACAGTCCAAGAGTTTAAGTTTCAGATATATCTGAAAAATTATAGTTCTGGATGAAGACTAGCTTGTATCATAATAGAAGAAAATCGAAACTGCGTTAGAAAGTTCCAGGTTCAAGCCAGGGAAAAAAAGAACAGTTCTGAAAATAATTGGGAGAAACAAACTCAGTGATGGAAGACATGGAATAACCTTTTTCGCGATGCGATCAGGCGTTCCTTTCACCGTTAGCCGAAGAGAAAAAACGCCAGATCGTACTACTGCGCACGATTTTCGCCTCATTAGCGCGCGCACATGTACATGAGCGCGTGCGAGATTTCCCTCAAACTAAGCTCGATAGTGAAATATATGCTCCTTTCCTCAGAAACGAGCACGGTGACCCCCACTTTTTATTTCATAATTTCAATGAGGACAATATCCTCAATAACTGAGAAAAAAAATTGCAGCAATCTATGGCTACTTTTTTGGCAAATGAAATAAATACTACAGAGGGAGACATAACGGGTCCAACAACGCATGTCCAAATTATGTTTCCTTTAAAGGATAAAAAAATGCAGGGTATTTGAAGACATTTTTTCTCTGACGTAGATGAATAAACAATCAAAGAAAGTCAAATTCTGTGTGATGTAACACGCTCCATTGAAAAATAATCTAGATTATTTGTTGCGCACGGTGATTACCAAAAGTCACCTAAATAACCGTATTTGTCAGCATTGTGGCGTGAAAACAAGCACGGTGACCCCCTCTTTTTACTACGTTTTTAATATCTCCTTGTCCTGTAACAACTGCATACCAAGTTTCATCGGGAATCTATGGCGGGTTCTTTTACTAGGGAATCACCTTAAGGTCATTCCTCACATTTGCATCGCGCATCCTTACTGCGCATAATTTATGGCGTCATTAGAGCGCGCTCGTGTACGCGCATATTGAAAACATGACGGATTTGCCTTGATATTGAGCTCTGTCGGTTGAAAAATGGCTCTAGCTCACCAACGAGCACAGGCACCCCAATTTTTTTCCAGTCATTGTAATCAACTAATCAAAAGCTCTGCGCGAGAAAAGACTGATTTAATTTCTGTTGCTAAAAATTGAATAAATAAGAAAGATAGCAGATACACTGTGGTCTTTTCTATTTTGCAGTCGGTAACCACGTCAAGAAATTTGGTTCAAATTTTTAATCAAGGATTTAGGTTTCTGTCTTAATCAATCTTAAAATGTTCATTTGTGTCCGACACATTGTATTGACTCTAGTTTAATGCGTGTTCTTATGAATCTGGGCTCACAAAGATTTTACAATTGCTGGGAATGCGTTTTTATAATAAACATTGAATAATGCCAAAATGGGGCATTTTGAATGCCTCACTACTCTTGAATGAGCATGGGCACCCCTGCTTTTTATTTCAAAATTGAAGTTATCATATGACAAATATTCAGTGGACAAAGTTTGAACAAAAATCTATTGTCACTAAATACAAAGGTTTTTGCGCCAGGTTAGGACCACGCAGAAAAAGTAGATCTTTGCACGGGCTACTGGAATCCCCAAAGAAAAATTGGGGTAGCCATGCATTATTTTGAGATAATTAGCCATAAATCTCGAAAAAACTGCTGACATCAGCAATTTTCTGAAAAAGAAGGCAATGCGCAGAAAAATTCCTAGACGGCGAGAGTAATCCTTATTCAAGGAAGCAAAGGGTCAGTGAACTGCTGAACTGTCTGAACGATGAAGAACTTGTGGATTTAGTTTTACCAAGGATTGCCAAAATTGTGTCACCCCTCGACTTTGTACTGCACGGAACTGTTGGAACTCGCGATTTTCACAGCAAATTATGCAAGTTCAGAAATGAACTGTCCTTGCGCTACCCAGAACTTCAAGCACTGTTTTGTCCAGAGCCCTGACCAAGCACTGGTTCCTATGATCAGAGGCAAGTGTTAAAGTGCCAATGAAGTAAAAAATAATTGCTGCTTATTTGAAAGACTTTTCAAGGTAAAGAAGAATGGCGTTTCCCTTTTTGGAATATCTCTTTTCATTCTAGAGATATTTATGTTTTTGTATTATGCAAATGAGCAAAATGATGTCATAGGTGGTTCCACTTGAATCAAGAATATCTCTAGAAATATTGGAACAGTGTTCTTCAAACTTGGCACCACAAATGTGCACCACAAAAGAAACAGAATGACACCTTCTGTGTTGTTGCCATGGCAACACTTTTGGCTCCAGTCTCTTTCTGTGAAAAAACCAAATATGCCAATTTGCAACCCTTCGAAAAGGGACAGGTCTTGCTTGGAACAGACATGATTCCCATATTGTCTTAACTCTTCCCATTAGATTGTTGGGAGTGGATGATCCTTGTTAAAGATAAAATCTGGTAGTGTTAGTTTTAATTAAAACAGGACCAGCAGCATAACTGTTGCCATGGCGATGGCACGACATGTGTCATTTTGTTCCTTTTGTGATGTACATTTCTGGTGCCAAGTTTAAAGAACACTGCTCTAATATTTCTAGAGATATTCTTGATTGAGTGTTGAACTGTTTTAGTGGAACCACCTATGACGTCATTACTTTTAATACAAATACGTGAATATCTCTAAAACGAAAAAAGATATTCCAAAAAGGAAAACACCATTCTTCTTTACTTTGAAAAACCTTTCAAATCAGCAGCATTTATTTTTTACTTCATAGGCACTTTATCTGAAATAGTTCAAAAGAACAAACTTTATTCTTGCAACTAGCTCCTCGAAATTGACAATGGTTCTTTTTTCAAGGATGCTGTTATGCCTTGTGTTTTTAGAAAACAGCACTCAGCATTCATGGAATTTTCTTGTGGAATTGTGGGGTCACTTATGATTGGACAAAAAGAAACACAAAATGTACTGAGAAACAAGTGGGGGAAAAAATTGGAAGGGCCCATTGGCATCAATCCAATTTCAAGCAAGGATGAGATTTTTGGTCATCTGAATGACACCCACTAAGAATTACTGAAACAAATTGGTCCAGAATTCAATGAAGTGGTTGTAGGTCATGTTGACATTGGAAAGTACATTTCATTATTTCTTACCCAACCTGGTACTCAGAGTGTAATCAATACAGCCAATAATTGTCTTATTCTAATGGATTACACAGATGGTTTTCCATGGCTAAAATGGTCTCATCATTTGACAGGAGAAACCAGTGTAAGAGTGAAACTAACTGAGCCTTACAATTTATTAAGTACAGTTTTAAATGTTGCCCTTTGGTTGGGGAATGATGACTATGAGACAACAAAAAAATGTGGTCATGCTTTTTACAAACTTAAAGAGCTAAAAACAATTTAACATCCACTGACTGGGCAAGAAATAAAAAATATTAGATGAACATGTGGGGATGGTAAGGAGAGGAGATTATCTACTGGCAGTTCATCTGCCAAATCCACTTATCCAATCCCAGAAGCCCTAGAGCACCAGAGCCAACTGGGCAACATGAAGATCATCTGTCCAGAACCATTTTGGACAGTTTCAGATGCAGAGAGTTGTCAGAAAAAAATTGAGACTGAACTGTGTGGAAAAGCCCCCACCAAAGAAAAGCACAGAGAATTTGCCAAACAAAATCTTGGGAATACTGGATGTAAAAATTGGAATGGTACACCCCTTTCTGAGTACTACCCTGGTACTGCTCACCTAAGCTTTCAGTCGGCTGAAACGCTATGTTTGCGAATTGCAAAAATTGCGGCAGGTAAAATTTGGTTTTTCAAACTAGTTTACACTGACAGTGATTGTATTGTGCCGGAAAATATCCACATCTTCCCCAGAGAAGGTTTTTTTGGTTTAAACCCACCAAGGCACCAAAAATTTTTCTTTAGCTTTACTTTCGTTGAAACAATGGAGGTAGGGATCTGTAGGGTGGTTATGGATTTTTCCTAGAACTACACAATACGAATAACAAAAACCAAAGCATAAAGTGCCATTTTCAAAAATCGTCAAAGTACTTTTAAAATTAGGAAATAATGTGCACGTCTTTCACAAGTTTGCACCCTTTTTAGGATATTTAGAAATTAAAAAAAGGGCTACCAGTACAATAAAAATCCTGCATAGTTATGAAAGCCTCTGACGTTCTTGGTTTGGAAATTACTGCAGATTCCATAGTTCTAGATGTCAAGTCACTACAAAAGATGGAGAGGAAGGTTCGCAGGCACTTGGCTACGCAGAGTTCCATCATTGAAGCAGACGTCAACCAGAAATCAAGTGGTAAATGGACAGAGCAATGTATCCTGGCTTGTGACAAATCACCATACCGGATTACGGTAGGACTGATGCGTCAAAGAGAGCCAAAATTCAGCCAGTTGAAAGAGCTGCTACTAAAAATTCCACCCTTGAAGCGAGCAGCCGATGGAGGCCTACAGGCAATTTACCCACCAAGTTCGCACGTCCATGGAAATCCCGAGGAAAGATTTCCGGTCCTGAAAGATCCGACTTTCGTCAGAGCCGGCCAGCTAGCTTGTTTGGATCTGTTAACAACACTTCCACCGCAGAATAAAACTGAGTACGTCGTCAAAATGTACTCACTGACTGAATGTAAATTCAACACTCTTCCACGGGAAAGCATCGAGCGCTGACGAAATCCGAAAGAATTATACGAGGATTCGACTCACAGAAGACATCCTAGTGAGTAAGATTTTGAACTTTCACTTTCAGTCTAATTTAGAATAAATATCTCTCTTCCATGGGACGATTTCTCGGTCGCAAATTTTCCCGCATGGTCGCCGACCAGCCGCCATGATTCGAAAACAGATTGAATTGGTGTGCGCGTTGGTTTATGGGACACGCTATTAAAATTTCTTTCCCCAGGCCTCCGCAATGACGTCACAGATCACCTGACGCCTTGTAACAAAGGCAAAGCGATCTCTTCAGTCACTGGCATAGGTAGGTCTCAAGCGTTTATTACGTCGTTGGTTGGTGATGCTGGGAATGCTAAACTTATGTTTAAAATCACTTAAACTTCGTCAGAGAAATGACCGTCGAAACGCGATAACTTTGTGCCATAGAAATGCCCGGGGTACAGTGAAAGAAACTGAAAACCCTTGTGTAAGACTGACGTAGCAATTTCAGAATCTGCTGGCAGAAATTTGCCTTTTTAATTATCCACAAATATAGGAACCTGTATAGCCAAGCAAGATCAAGCAGGCTCTTGTATGTGGGTTACAGTTAAATTATGATTTAAAGAGAACTCCCCTACAGAAACGACGGGTGTGCTCGTCATGCCTTTTAGGGGTTAAAAAGGTAATTTTGGTTTCTGTTAGGTTGTTCAGCCTCAAAAGGTCCACAGCAGAAACTTTTACAGTACCTTTTAGGGTATTGAGCCGAAAAAATATGACAAAGATAATGCGTTGTTTTAGAATTGATACCTCTTAGGGGTGAAAAAATTTAATGCGGCACCTACAAAACGGGATCTTGGGACATCTTATATTAGGGGCTCTTTTGAAAATTTCTGACAAGCACCCTCATCCCTTTTACATGGGAGTCCCCCCCGGGATTGTTGTAAAGCCTGGTCTACATGAGTAATTTTTATATGACAACTATGGCACAGCAAATATTTTTCAACAGTCCAAAGTTTCGTGGGCCAGCAATGACTTTGACCAGCAGAGATACACAGAAACAAGGCTGGGCTGTTTAGTCTCCCCCGAAAAAGATGGTGCTATAAGAACATATTTGCCACATGTGAGGAGTCCTCTTCAAGAGCAATTCTTCGTACGTGACAACTTTTATTTGTCACATAAAAGCTTGCACTCATGCTAGTTATTATAATAAATTATATTTT